>NC_052054.1:128718578-129071078 GCF_903992535.2 Arvicola amphibius | reverse complement strand
ATGTGTGTGTGCTAGCGACTGTCACATGCATGCATGCGTGTGTTCCCCAGGGATCCTCATGTTTCTACCTCCCCAATGTGAAGATTACAGGCATGCTCCACCATATCTACCTGACTATCCATGTAGGTGTTGGGGATCCAAACTCAGATCCTCGTGCTTGAATGGCAAGCACTTTACTAACTAAGGCAATTTTCCAATCCAAGAAAGATTTTAACCTTGCTTTTCCTTAGCTACTAACGTATCAATTTAGTCATCTTTTACTTGTGTGATTCTAGAAGAGCAGCCCCTACCTATCTTTGCATTCCATAAGCTGGATGTATAGACCTAAACCATTATCTTCATGTTCCTAAAAGCATTCTGGGATTAACAGTATTTTATATTCCTTTTTAAGTGTCACAGGAATTAGTACTATACCTTAGACTGCTTTCCATTGCTATAACAAAATACTCAAGGCTAGGTAGTTTCTACAGAAATAAAGTGTATTTGATTACAGTTTTGGAGAAGCAATGACATGTCATGGCATTCACTTGGCCTTGTGTTGTGTCAAATCATGGCAGAAAAGGGGAAATGAGAAGTGTGTGGTTCTGAGGAGAAGGAGGGACCCGAGACGGACCCTCATCTGTGACGATATATTCTCACAATAGTGTGGTCAATCTGAAGAGAACCATCTTATTCTCAAGAGACCTAACCTAGTAAGCTAGACTCTTAAAAAAGACAATAGTCTGTTTGTGAGATGATGTCCCAATGACCTAATTGCCTTGCACTAGACACAGCACCTCGGAAAGATCCCATCAGCTGTCAACACTAACACAGTAGGAACTGAGTTCCAGAATCTGAATCTGTGTGGAACAAACCATATCCAGTCCATAACACCATCCCAGTGGTATACATGGGAAGACAAAAAAAAATCCAGTATTCTTTTTAATCAAGATTGCCTTGTAACAAACAAAAGAATGAATCCATTCATTATTCTTTCCATAATATTAACATAAAAGTAGGTACTGCCTCCTAGGTAGCCAAAACAATAGAGTGGGGTACTAATTGGTCAATTTTCACTGAATTTTTATCAGATTCATTAACTCTCATATAGTACAATGGGACCTATGTGAGCTAAATGAGCTAAGACCTTTGTGACATAAATTTTCAAGAGAAACAATAGCTGAAGAACACAGAACCATGTGAGGTTATGATGCAGCGAGCGTTCATCAGCGTGTGAATGTGCTAACGTAGAGCCCGGTTTGGAAGAAGTCAAACAACAGAAACCGTTAGGGGTGGATCTCAGAATAGACTATGGAAATAGTAGTCAAAGGCTTCTGAACTCCTCTGCCCCTATGCTTAGCTTGAGCTTTTCCAAAGTCTATAATTTATAAAATGATGAGTAAATATCATGCATAGTTTGTAAAATAGCTAGTTATGGGGTAGAAGAACCATTATCCAAATTCAGAAAACATAATGACTGTGAAGTTTGTGTTTTTAAACATCTGACATTGATCCTTGAGTTTCTAATATTAATATCATGGATGCTCAGCTTCTGTAACCTTTGCTAAGGCATCATTGGTGCCTGTATTTTCTGTTGCAGCAGGAGAAATGAATACTGTCCAGCTCCCTTTGACTTAGGACAAGAGCATCTGAACATTGTTCTCGCCTAACCTTTCCAGTCCTTCATAAGGCATTATTTAGTAGTGCCAGCATTGATTGTGTGCTAACAACATACACCCAGTGAAGTGTATGTAGTTAGAAGAAAAAGTTTAGGCTGAAATTGGCAGAATTAATACATGAATTAAATGAGAGAGGAGACATGAGAAATATCAGGACTACAGCCACACCAACTGTGTAAACTATCCATTCCTCAAGGTGTACAGAGTCTGGGAAGAGTTTGAAAATCTCCAGTATTTAGAAGAGCTAGAAACAGAGATAACTGCCAAAAATTCACATTGAAATATTCACCCTACAGGAAACAAGGTACTCAGGTGTAGTAGAAGGCCATTCATTTGTTCCTGGCTGTCCAGACCCGAAATAATCACTCAGAAACTATATTATTCAAATGATTGCTTGGCCTATTAGCTCTCGATTCTTTTTGGATAACTCTTTCATCTTAATTTAACCCATTTCTATTAATCAGTGTATCACCATGTGGCTGTGGTTTACCGGCAAGTTTCCAGCATGTCTCTTCCCAGTGGCAATTACATGGCATCTACTTCTCCACCTTCTTTCTCCCAACATTCAGTTTAGTTTTCCCCACCTAGATCTATTCTACCCTATCACAGCCCAAGGCAGATTCGTTATTCATTAACCATAAAAGCAACATATATACAGAAGGACCTCCTACACCACTCGGGGTTGTTGAGTGAGTTGTATTGAGAAAGGGTAGCTGTATACCTGACAGTTGATATTGGTTCGTAGGTTCACTCTCTTTGTAAAGTAGAAGGCATGCCCAATCTGTGATCCATAGACAACATACAGACCAACATAGACAATTTAGCCCCTCACTTCAGCCACCATTTTTACTGACTGGAAAACATGCCGTCTCCAGCTCATTGTCTCTGTGTGTGCTGCTTCCACCACAGACAAAACTTCCCACCGAGTCACCTGCTAAACCTCCTGAATGCACTGTCTTAGTTAGGGTTTCTGTTGCTGTGAAGAGATATGACCATGGCAAATTTATGAAAGAAAATATTTAATTGTGGTGGCTTGCTTACAGTTCGGAAGTTTAGTTCATTATTGTCATGGCGGGAAACAAGGCAGTGTGCAAGAAGACATGAGAACTCTCAGCTACTTCCCCAGCTGAGAGCAGCCTGACTTGCAGACAACAGGAAGTAATCTAAAGTACTGGATATGAGATATCCATATATTGAGCATATATGAGACCTCAAAGCCTGCTTTCACAGTGAGACACTTCCTCCAACAAGGCCCCACCTCCTAATAGTGTCACTCCCATTGGGGGCCCTTCTCTTTGTCCATTTTCAGGTAAGCATTATTTCTGACATATTTTAGTTGCTGCAGTCCCTATCATCTTCCTTCCTAACAGCTTTCACAGTTTGCTTCTATGCAGTTATGCTTGCTGATGACCATCTTCTCCCTGAGAATGTAAACCCCATGTTTATTATAATGTCTGACACACAGTAGGTGCTGAAAAAATACTTCTTAAAGAATAAGTGAAATGCAGGAAGGTAGAAAGAGGGGAAGGAAAAAAGGAAGGAAGAGGGAAGAAGAAAGGAACAAAAGGAACCCTGTGGAAATGAACAGGGTCAGGTGTTTTAAGCAAACTTATTCGTGAAAATGTAAACTTACACAAAGAATATGTTGAAAGGTGATTTTTCCACTTTACAAAAAGATCCATCATGGGATTCTGTACACAGACTACCTAGGTGCATGTACAAAAAATGTTATTGATGAAACCATATGTATGCTCAGGACTTCTCAGCACAGTATCTTAAAGCCAGGCTAACGCAGAAGCAGTTTCCTTAAGGCACCTGGCCCAGAGTCGCCAACCCTCATGTTTCTCAGACAACAAACAGAGCAGCCTGGAAGGCAAAGGCTGTCCCAAATCTCTCGCATGCAAAGCAGTGACCACAGCCAGCCAAGGGCCTCACGAATTTTCTCACACGCATGGTTGATGAGGAGATGAACGTCCCACACTCTCCTTTCTGGGTCTTGGGTTAGTAAGGATGCTGCGAAATGACTTCCCAGAGGGAGGCTAAGGAAAGGAGACAGCAAACAGATGCTTCCCTCCCCACCACTCAAGCCCTGCCTTTCCCTCTGCCACTGAAGATGAAGGAGTCCTCTGACTGCAAAGCTGGGAAGAGAAGCCAGTGTGATCGTAGATAAAATACAGCTCACTTCCTTGGGGTTGGGTTCACCGTAACAAAGCAAGGCCCTTTCCATGACCGTTAAACCCGAATTTTGTTCTCAACCCCCACCAGACTCTATGAAACAATGTGATCTGTAAACTTCACTCTAGCAAGAGAATTTTTGCAGCTGTGTCTGCCATTCTTATTGGGTAGAAAACTTAAAGAGAATAGACTTTAAATGAAATATTTATAACCAACCGTTGTGGAACTGGTTGATTTAATGAAAAGTTCTTGATAAAAAGGAAAATACTTTGCAGAAGTTAAAACTAACAGCCAAGCAAGCTACCTTTGAACGCAGCTCAGGTGAAATAGTTTAGTACCAAAGGGAAACTATGCCTGGGGTGTGGTGAGAACCGTGAAGGCAAACAGGGTCTGGGTTACTTTTAACCTTCAAACATAAGGCTACTTTTATGTCTGAAAAATCCAAAACCTCCAAATTTTTAATAAAATGCAGGATATGGAGGAGGGGAGCAAGCTTGTGGTTTGGCAACACTATGCTCCCATCAATTTCCAAGGCATCTTTCCTACCCTGGCCCGCCAATGTTTTGAATTTTCTGTCCAAATGTTGTTATATTCAATGGCATCTTGGGAGAAGAATTCTTTATCTAAGTGATGTACGGAGGTGCTAACGTCTCCTGTGAATGTATTTATAATAAGAATGATCCCTAAGCTGCTTCTGAGTACAGCGTAGAAAGCTACAGAATATATTCATGGAAATTTTATTTAGATATCTCTTGCACTGTAGGTTATACTGAGGTCTTGAATATATCAGCAAATCTGAATTATATTTGAAAGTTGATGTTCCTCCATTTTTGTCTGTATTTTTTTCTTGGTTTCCTAGCTGCTTCTATAAATGATAGCAGGTCACATCTTCAGTGACGAGCAGGAATTGATCCAGAAGTAGAGGCAGAATAGAAAGACGGAGGAGGAACGAAAGTGCAGAGTGGGTGTGGGCGGAGGGCGGGGCCACAAACGGGACGTCGTGGAAGAGGGAGCACTGGAGCAAGACAGCATCTTGTGGTCAGACAGGACCCCTGAGCTCATGAATGCCGAGCAGTTGTGTTTGCCTGAAAAAGAAAGACCTGAGTAAGGTCAAGACAATCAGTATTTTAGTAGAAAGGGGAAAGGAGCGTGTGAGCCCCCATCCTTAAGTGAGGGCCTGACCCCATGGACAGTTGTTAACTTTTAGGGGAGACAGTTTTCTCTAAGATCATGGCTCCTGGTTGGTAGTATGTGCGTATGGACAGGACCTTAAGCTAAGTAATGAAGCTAAGGGCGACAGCTGACCAATGTCCCAGAAAAGAATGAGCGCAGCAAGAAAACTGTAGCAGTAGACAAGGGTGGGTGGGGGGGTTTGCGAGAAAAGCTTATTAACTGAAACTGTAGTTTGAAAAGAAGAGCCAAGACTGGAAAGCCTTTCTGCAGTCGGTGCCGTGCTAACAGCGGCTTAGCTGAGCCTGAGCCTCCCGGGTGTGATGCTCAGAGGGGCCCTCTGCTAGTAACCGATTCCATGACCAGAAACACAACCCAAAGAGGAACTTCAAAGGAGATACACACACGAGATCATTCTGTGATTTGTTTTTAAATTGTGATTCCAGTTGGAGATGGATAAGACCATCTTCAAATCTTGTAACACATCTTTACATAAAGAGACTCTGGTTTCTGTCACAGCAAAGGCGACGAAGGCTCGCTTAAGCAGAGCTAGTTTGGAAGCATGCCAGCTTTCAGATAGGTAGGTAAGTGAATGGATGGGCTGATGGATGGGTAAACGGATGCATGGTTGGAAGGATGGATGAACAGGTGGACAAGCAGACAATCAGATAATATATTGGAGCTAACACACATAGTTAAAATTCGCTATTTAATAAAAAAGGACTAGATATTTAAAAGTGAAAGGGTTTAAGGAGAATCTGCCTGCACTGCAGACCGTGCATCATGGAGTGCCTTTCTCCCTATCACTTCATCCGCGGCGACTGTCGCGTGATGGATAGGTCCTGCTTGTATCTCAGCCATTGCTGCCCTTCATTTGAGATTTTCCTACACATGCTGAGGAAACGTGACGGTCTTATAATGTGCCACCGTTGCCGCTTTGTGCATGTGACAGATGTGCTAATCACATTCCCTAGAACAGCTTGGGAACTGGGGGCACTGTTGTAGAGTAACTGTGACCTGGAAGAAAGAGAAGAGCACACAGTGTAGACAAGTTCTAATCCCAGGCTAGGACAGAACCAGTGAGAAGTGTGTATCAACTTCAGAAACACTCCCTCCTCTTTCCCCCAGGGCTTTTGAGTCTTCCTTGATAAAAGGAAAGCATTTAACTGAATATTCAGCAAGTTCCCTTGTTACCTGTAATTATATAATTTCATGTATTTTACCTTAAAATGGCAATAAACTGAAGTTCTGGAGGGTCTCATTAGAAAACTGTTCAGTTTTTAGTTACATATGAATGGTAATCATTCTGTGTTTTAATTCTTCATTGAATTAATAGTCAGAAATGTTTGCCTGTAATGACATAATGCTACGCTTGATACAATATATGTTCATGAAAAGAAGGACAGAAAGAGAGGAGAGAAAAAAGAAAAAACAGCAACTGTGTTATTTTCCTGCTTCTGTAATCTGATTTTACTTCAGTTTCATGCCTACTGTTGTTGTGTTATTTAGAATAAAGAATTTCAGCTGCATGAGCTCATGTCATACATACCTTACATTTTCCAAGGAAAAAGTGTGACTTATTAACTTTGTTCCTCCCCTCTAGGTTTGGAAAGAAGAAGGACGATAAGAGTGGAAAGGCGGAGCAGAAAGGTATGCAGAAGCCCGGGAACCTGGGAGAGGAAGAGCTGGAAAAGACGAAAGAGGAGACGGGAAGGTGAGCGGATGACCGAGCCCTCCCTTTGTCCCCTACAGAATCTGTGGTTGAGTCAGTAACTCCCAGGGACCAACAGGAGCGTAGCAGAGGGCTGTGCCTTCCTGACAGTGCCACCTCCCAGGCAACCTTTATCACATGTATAAGAAGAAATCCCAAGTTGCGTTTTGGTTTTATCAGTACCTATAATCCCACACTGTGCTACTCCCCGTTCTGACTCCATCAGTGCTTGTTTTCCCATGGCTTAAAGAATGATTTTTTTTTCCCTGCTAATCCAAAGGTCATTTTGATATTGATGTTTAGAACTCTCACGTTCCCTAGTCTGTTACTCGTTTTTTGACAGCCTGCTGTATGCCTTTCTTAATTATATTCTGCTGACTCCTTTTAGGTCATGTAATTTGAGAAGCCCTCCATTTCTCAAAGCTACTGTCTTTTACTAGGCTATCAGCAGGCTGAAAAGCACGCTGCCCGTCTGTTAAAGGGCCCGTTTCCTATCCAACAGCAATGGCAGTTTGCGAGGGCCGAATTCTCGTACTTGAAGAGCATCGCGTTCTGTTGGGCAAGAGGTCCTTCACTCATCTTTGACGTTAATTCTGGCACTTCTCCCAAGTGGTTGTGTAAACATCTGACTTTACAACACGCGATTGAATATTCATATAGTTCCTGCAAGTCTTTGCCTTCCAAACAAAATAAAGCTCGGAAAAGGACTAAGATAAGGCAGAGCTGGATCTAATCGTACATATTTGTGATTACTCGGGGGAAGTCAAATGTGTCCAGCTTGTCGCTGGCTTATTAGCTAAATTTATACTCATGGTTTTTAAGCGTCCATTCTTATATTTTGTCTCCGTAGTGTACGCACTAAGAGAACCACATCTGGTCACTGTGTTTTCTAGCACACCGTAGTCTGAAGTATATCCTGTTAACCTTTAACCCCATCTTGCAGTCAGTTTCTATTGAGAATACTGACTTTACCAATAAGGAGGTGGGGGAGAAGCTATTTAGTCCTTTCTCATTTTTGAGAAGTTGATAAGCCCTGGCTCCAGGGTCAGTAGAGCAGTTAAAAGGAAAATCAAGTGCTGTGCATTGTTGTTGGCCAGTCACCTGGCAGAGCTCCCCTAAAGACAGGAAAAGTGCCCCATCAGAGTCCCGGCTTCAGTCATCCTGGACTGGAATGGAATTCAGGGAACTGCAGAGACATGTGCACTGGGGGCCTGCATCATAGGTCTTTCTGCGCCCCCCCCCCTACTTCATTTACTGAGACTGTGTCCCATGCCTCATCTTCGGGAATCGGAATTGTTTGCTAGAATGCAGACTGGACATTTTTTGCAGTTCAGTGCTTGCTTGAAATGGGGGTAAAAATCTCCCAGTGGCAGGTGGACTGCGTGCCAGCTAGAAAATTGATAACTCATAAAATAAGGTGAGCTGTCTTTAAGCAGGAGTTCATTTCCTTTCTAGTTTTGCCTTTGGATGCAGGTGCCTGAGGGAGTTTTGTTCTTAGGAGCAAAGCCGTAAATTTGCCTCTGCTGACTGTAGGGGCTTCAGGACCAATATTCTTAAAATATGTCTGGTGAAAATATTGAAAGAACTGTACCATTAGCCTGCACTTAAGTCACCTCCTACACATGCACACATTAAACAGATCCAGTACAGGTTTCCTACCAGCCACATGGCCTCAGGAGGGCATGGAGGGAGTTGAAGGAACTGATTTTAGGGTTGGGTGCTGTGAAATCAGTGACCAAGTTATTAAAACATTAAATGCCATATTCTGTAGTCTTTGAAAGATATTGGGAATGCCTATCTAACTGAAATATATCTCTATATATCTAGGAAATCTAGCTTACATGACTACAGGCTTAACTATTATCAATGATTATCCATTAACAAAACCTATATTTCCTAATTATACATTACATTTTTAAATGAATTACACAATCACAATATCTTTATCAAGAGCAGAAATACATATACATATAACAAAATTGACCTTAAAATCTATACCAATGCAAATTATTCATATCTATATCATATCCCCCTTTAAATGTAAAAGAACATTTATAAACAATATTTGGGAATATGGGCACAGTTATTTCTCTCCAAACTGCTTCCTGCTGAATGGGGGCGCTGTTAATCAGATCTTTCATGGTGTAACCTGTGTGCCAGGTTCATCTCAGTCATCAGTTGGATGAAGTAGTTTTTTGAGGGTGTTCACAGCAGCCTTTCAGGAGGGCGCGGTCTATCATACCATATTGGGATAGAAGCAATCCACAGGGTCTCATTTTCTGTAAAAACAAAGAAGAATCTCTTTTCCAAAGTGTCATATCCTTAGATCCATATTCTGAAGTCAAGGTATTTTCAAAATATCTATGTTGGATTAGTTCAGCAGCATTTATAAACAAATATCTTGTAGCATCTGTTGCTCCTTCCTCAGCATTCAAATAATTCAAAGAGAGCATGATAGCACACAGTATCAAGATTTTCTGTATATTTTCCATCTTTATGTGGCTTTACTTTAACCTCTATTTCTTTTATTTTTACTTTTTGAGACAGGTTCTTTTTATATCTTTGTCCTGGAATAACTCTGTAGACCAGACTGTCCTTGAACTCACAGAGATCCACTTGCCTCTGCCTCCCCAGTGCTGGGATTAAAGGTGTGTGCTACAACACCTTGAACTCACAGAGATCTGTCTGTCTCTGCCTCCCAGGCATTGGGATTAAAGGTGTGTGCTACCACACCCAACTACTCTCTTTCTTTTTGACTTTTAAGAACTGTAACCTTTAGCCTGCATATATTCTTAACACACTGTAAACCATTTAGAGGTTTTCTTCGTCTTTGAATCTCTCTTTTTCTAACCACATGAGTCTTTAATTTACCAAGCAATATTGGTAGGACTAAAGCCGTGACTTTGACAACTAGATCCAGCCCATTCCTTAGCTTTCCAGCCTCATGGCAGAGGTACCCCCTGTAGCCATGTTCATCACCACAACTCTGTGGCGGTTCAAGGTCCCTGCTAGCAAGCAAGCTACAACAGTCTTGAACAGCAATCAAAAGCTCCATAGTCAGGACCACCTGCTTGAAAGAGTCAGAGTTTGCTCTGGCAGGATGGCCCAGAAAGACAGCATTTTAAAATGGTACAGTTTTTTTTTCCTGCTACAGCTGAAAACTGAAAAGCATGCAGTCAGTTTTTCATCAACACCGTTTAAGTGTTTGGTGGAAGGACCTCTTAAAGAGCTGCAGGGTTTTGCAGCTAAAGCTGAGTCAGGAAGCCTCTCTTATATGAGAGCGCTTGCTTATCTCTAGCAAGCAGAGCAGACCTGAGGAATTGCTGCCACCAAGAAGCCATGCTTTACTCTATTCTTTCCCAAGCTTTCTCAAGCTTTCTGTGGATTCAGTTATCCACGTGGGCACCATTCTGTAGTAAGGAGATGTGGGCAGGCCTATTTTTCATTCCGCCCAGATCCCACACAGCTAGCTTTACACACGAAATAACAACACACAAACTGTATTCATTTAAACACTGCCTAGCCCATTAGTTTCAGCCTCTTATTAGCTAATTCTCACATCTTTCTTTAACCCATATTAACACATATTTAGTGATGTGTGTAGCACCACGAAGTGGTGTTGTACCGGGAAAGATTCTAGCCTATGTCCATCTTGGGTCAGAGCTTCATTGCATCTGTCTCAGAGAGGAGAGGCATGCGTCTGCCTGAAGTGTCTGACTAACTTCCCTCTTTCCCAGCATTCTGTTCTGTCTACTCTACCTATCTAAATCCTGACCTATCAAAAGCCAAGACGGTTTCTTTATTAACCAATGAGAGTCCTCCATCAAATGATGCAAAGATATGTTGCATTCTTTTATTTTGCATTTGTTTAACACTGTAAAGCTGTGTGATTTGGTCTCATAAAGAGCTGAATGGTCGGTCAATAGCTAGGCACGAAAGAAAAATGGGTTGGGCTGGCAGCCAGAGAGAATAAATAGGAGGAAAATCTAGGGACCAGCATAAGGAGCGAGAAAAGGAGAGGAGAATGCCAGGGGCCAGCCACCCGGCCACAGAGCCGGCAACAGAGTAATAAGGAAAGAAAGATATATAACATATAAACGAAAAAAACGTATAAAAGAATAAATGTAGTTAAAGAGAAAGGGGATAACTTAAGTTAGAAAAGCTGGCTAGAAACAAGCAAAGTTAATGCTGGTCATTCATAAGTAAGACTATGTCTTCGTGTATTTATTTGGAAGCTGGGTGGTAGGGCCCAAAGAGTAAAAATACCAGCTACGCAAAATTTTTCCTTAAGAAGACTACAAATACTATCACCTTCCTTCATGTGCTCTCCCATGGACGTGTGAAAGCCTTTCTCAGCATACCTGGGCCAGTATGAGTCATTCTCTAGAGCTGTCTAACCTCCCTAACGCTACAACACTTTAACATAGTTCTTCATGTTCTGGTGTCCCCCCAACCATAAATTATTTTTATTGCTACTTTATAACTGTAATTTTTCTACTCCTATGGATCTTAATATGAATGTCTGTGTTTTCTGATGGTCTTAGGTGGCCCTGTGAGAAAATCATTTGCTTTCCCCCCCCCCGGGGGGGTTGTGACCCGCATGTTGAGAAACGCTACTCTAGAATTAACACCCCATACCACAGGGGTGGGAAAAGCTCAACAGCTCATGAAGAACGTTTTGGAAGCATAAAAATATAAAGATTATTAAAGTTACAAATAATCATATCACAATCCCATAGCCATTGTTAACACTTTATAATCTGTTTTATTTGGCTACTTATCATTTGGAAACTTGCTATCCACACTGCATAGGCTAACAGTTTTTTTTTCACACATGGCTGTCCATGCTGCATAGGTAACATAGTTATATTTTTACATCATTATATCATTATATTCCAAATGCTTTCCCATTCCCTTCATGTTTTTTAAACATTCCATTTTGATCACTGCTGAATAGTCTCTGTGGATAGCATAATAAATTATTTATCTTCCATTGTCAATTATTCTGCATACATATTTTTCATTGTTCCAGATAGCACTTTGATGAGCATCCTGGTACAAAGTCCTTATAGCTTACCTCAAATCACACATTTCTTGTGGAATTCTTCTTGTTGTATCTTTGCCCAAGTATTAATCTAACTTTTGTTCTAAATATCAGGATTATATTATTCCCCTTCCATTCATTTGTGAGATTATTTTCTTATTGTTCATATCTTTTTTATAAGTTACCTACATATCTAATTCCTGATATAGGAATGATTAGTGTGTGTGAATACTTGACTCTACCATGAAAAATGTTAGCAAAACCACATAATAACTAGATTAGTTCATAGAAACACAGGGTCTTGATTGTTGATTCTCAATGGGAAGAAGCCACTGTACAACCAAGGAAGGTTGGTGTGTGTAGTGACATTTCTGATGTCATTACTGCAAAAGGATGGGGACCAGGAGGTTTCATTGCCTTTTACTAGGTAGAAATCCCTAAAACATCCTGCAATGCGTGACTTCAGTCCTCCACAGGAGAGATTTATCCAATCCAAATGCCAATAGTGCAGGGTTGAGAACCTTTCTAACCCCAGACTTCACCGTAAGGGAAAGTCCCTGGATGTCAGAAACTGTGTCACCTCATAGTATCCTGTGATTAATGAAGAGAAATACTGTCTGCCAGATGATGTGACTCTAGCAGATTTGTTAGTTGTGTGAGAAATTGTGCCTTCTGGATACTGCTAATGAACAGTCCTTATATATGAGTGTGCAAAAAATCGTTTTTCTTGAACATGTATTTTAATGCTGGCCTGCTGAGTACTGACATTAGTGATGTGGCCTGCTGATCAGCCATGAATTCCAAGGCACTGAAGAGGTTGACGTTGACGGTGCATATGATGACAGAGGCCTCTGGAAGAACGGAGAGAATCAAACAGAAAAAAAGTTAATAGGAATAAATGTAAAGTCTTACGTTTGGGCCCAGAAATGAGCCGTACAAACACAGGATATGGAAGGTTTGACTTAATACCAAATTTATGAAAAACGTGCCTGATGGTTTTAGTTGAGGGTAAGTGTAGCATGAGTCAACATGGGGATGGCCTGCCAAAAACCTAATCCGTCCTAGGCTGCATTACGGGAAGTCCATGTACAAAATGAAGAAACAGTAATTTCTGTTTTGCATGGCTCAGATCACACCTGGTCTAGCTGAGTCTGTCGCATATAGAGAGTGGGAAACTCTACACCGCAATCCATGAAAAGCGCTAAAGGACCAGGAGAGACACAGTCAGGACTTTAGCTGGTGTTGTGTGTGTAAGTAGCTGTCAGATACAAGAGAAAATATATTGATTTGCAGCACCATTTTCATCCTATTCTTCACCTACTCACCAATATGTTATTTACTTGAAGATACTAGTAGAGCATCATAAAACAGAAACACCCCCAAACATTAAAATGTATTATGAAACAGTGAGTTTGTTGACACTTGAAATGTCTAATAAGAAGCCTATGACTAGATTTAGTTTGTCGGGTAAATATTAGAATTTTATTAATCTCAATCACTGATGTATTCCTTCCATGTCTTAATTATATGCATACATATTCAAATAAATAAAATATTAGTTCTTGCAAATGAAATACATTAAGTCATATACCAAATAAAATAATCATAAGCATCTTTAATACTAAATTTTTCCTTACATGATCTCTAGGGTCTTTTCCAGATGTTAGACTCTGAGAAAAAATCCAGAGGAATCCACATTGAATTTCTAAGGCAAACTCTCCTGAACTTGCCAAGGCACTGACTTATAGAGTGTATATAACACTCTTCTTGGGGTGTGCAAGGCCAAGTTTCTCACTCAAAATTGTGTAGTGGGATTTTCTCATCCCCTCTCTGATTTCCTGAGTTTATGATGTGTCCCCTCTTGACCCAAGTCAAACGGCCCATGGCAACAAAGCCCTGCATTAAATAAGCTCATCATTTTTGTTCATGCTTCAGTGAAATGGGCCATAATAAAACATTAGTTCTAAAGGTCTTTATTCCCTGCTAGATGATGAACTCAATATTATATGCAAAGATTATTTGTCCTGACTAAATTAAATTAGCATTTTCCACACATTCAGATTATGTAAATTAGTATCATGAACTGACAGCAAGATTGTTTTTAACATGTCATTAATTTTAGTTGTTTAATTCTAAGAACTGAGTTTGTAATCTTTTGTAAAGTATGATTTTTTTTGCATCTTAGAACTATGATGTACTAAATATTTGTCTTCTTAGTACTGTCTCAAGACAGGTAGAAAAAACTGAAGAAAAATCCCCCTTACACACACACACACACACACACACACACACACACACACACACACACACACACCACTCCCTATTTATTTAGGATTATTGTATTGACTAGCATATATCCACTGACACCAAAGACTGTTTTCCATTAAAGTCCCATATTACTGACCCAGAAATAAAAATTCTCTAAATGCAGCCTCTTACTGAAAATGAAAAATAAAAAGTTAAAAGCATAAAACATGTTCACATCTCCCAAGTCCCTCTATCCAACTTATGCCTTGTCAGGATTGGCTTTGCAGGAGCTCATTTGTCACATCAATTAAACATCAGCTGTGTGGGTCGCTTAGAATCTGAGCAGATAACTGGAGAGACTAGGGGGCGACAGTGTGTCCAGCTTCAGCACCGAGAAGCCTGAAAACATATGGGTCTTGTTCTCAACAACAGACCTGGACAGAATGCCAGTAAGAATGAAGCGAAGATTGAGGAAAATTAATCGGTCTCGGTGTCTGAATTCAAGGTTCTTGGTTTTCTTTCCCTTCAGGACGCCTTCCAAGAACTGCAAAGGCTTCTCCCTCACCTTATCTGCTGGGCTGTTTGTGTTCCCTTGGTTTGAATCAATACATGTGTTTTTGATATTTGGCAAACCAAGATTTAATTATGCAGCTGCAAATTCCCCACATAAATGAAACGTATCTTAGAGATATAAAAACATTCAGAAACCATTTTATAGTTTGAGAACTCAAGGGGGTGAAAATCTATTCCCAACCTCTCGGAATTTTATTTAATTATGGAAGACTTTAATGTCACTGGAAATTGAAACGAAGACCCGAATAAGAGTATAGTTTATCCAATATTTGTTCAGAATTTTTGGTTAAAAAAAAGATGCAGAGGACAGTCTGAGAGCATTACATTGTGATTAATATTTTAGCTGTAACCCCATATTTATTGCGCTCTGAAATACATAGAGCAACAAATGAATTGATAGGGTTTTGTCATTATTTTACTCTAAAAAGAAGTGCATGTTTTATTAAAGAAACCAGAAGGTTGATTTCTTTAATTTGCCAAGTGACTCTTGATAATTAATTATTTACTGAACTTAATCTTTGGCACAATTTAAACTGTTGAAAACAGCCGTGTTTTGGCATGGTTACACACAAATGATTAATTCAGCATGGTTTGACTTGTCAATGAATACCCCTGTCTTTTGCAGTAGAATTTGCTGGGCCCCGTGGTTTGGGCAAAATAAAATGTTGGAGCAGCTCCCAGTTTTAATAGTCCTGATTTATTATTGCCACTGAGCCCTGATCAGATCATGGACCGCATTAGGTCCCAGTTTTTCAAAATGCCCCAATTTATGGCTCCCTCAGAATCATGATAAGGCTGTGTGTTTGAGTGGGGCTGTGCTTGGCTAGAGAAGACCCAGTTAGTTATTTATAAATTCTTATTAGGTCATCCTACTGTATGGAAGTTCTGGAGAACATTACTAGATGGTGCTTCTTACGACAAGGTCATGTTCTTCTTTTACACCGACAGAGGACATGATCAGGTTGCTAGCTTCCATGGCACTAAGCATCTTCAGTGACTGGGAAGAAGTCTTGCTGTAGGCACTGATCACAGGTGTGCTCAGGTAGAGCATTAAAACATAGGATAAGCACAGACAATAGTGTCATGGTCACAACTCACCTTCACCCTTTATTTGACAGTAATCTTTCAGGGTTACCTTTGATTTATAGGAGCTAAGAGTAAGAGCCAGGGGCAATGTGGATGGCTTTATGTAATCTCCGTATTTTCATCCGATCACCGTAACACTTGACTTCTTAGAAATGCTGATGGTCATCAACAAAACTTGGCACATTACAACATTCCTATAGACAGAGGATCAGAACACCTACATCCACTTGCCACACCAGCATATTTTATGAGCCAAAATCCTTTTATGGAATTTGAATCAATGTTAGAAGTGCTGTATTAGCAACTGCGTGTCAGCTGAGCTGGATTAATACATAAAATGAATCACTGGACTGGCACACTTTCCAACAGTCATTTAGGGAAGCTTCAGTGAGGTAAACCTCCTGAGCATTGTTTTCAAAGAGTGCTCCAGCATGTATGTCTCCTGAAGTAGTGTATCACATTAGGGTGTGCACAGAACTGTTGAACTCTGTTCTAAAGAAGACTTTGAACTACTCAGAGTGAGCCTCAGGCATGTTTGGAATATAAGATCGAATTTTTAAATGGGAAAAGAATCTTAAAATTCATTTGATGTAGGACATTGGTTTTCATATACACATATTAAATAAAGTGTATTTGCTATAATCAGAAAACTAGTAACTCACCAAATTTTAAGTCAATAGAGAGTTACATTTTAATGGAGATTGTGTCTAGCAGTAGAAGAGTTTGAGAGCATTTTCTGTGAAAACCATTTGAAGACTAGAATTTACATATAAACATTACCATGTCATCATTTGTTTTTATAGTATGGAATAAAACACTTTTAGAGATGTATTCATATTGCCCCCAATTTTGCACCATGAGCTAAAATGGCAAAAACAATATTTAAAGGTCTGTTTTATGTACCTTGTTTAGGGAAAATGCTTTTTAATTGCTATGTTCTTTAGAAGAAAAAATCTAAATTTTAGAAATAAGCAAAAGTTAAATGATTCCAGAACATCTGCTATAGACCTGCCTGGAACTGGACATTGTAGTAGCAAACTTCGTTTCCTAAAAGTATTCTAAATGTGCAGACGTATCAGATTGTTAGAAATGAAAGCATATTCTAAAATGCTGTCTCATCATCTTTTCTTATTTGGACACATTTTCTATTGTATCCTGCTTTGGAAAGCCTCCATGACAGCACATCCACTCTGCAAGGCAAGGTCAGCTATTGTTCACACCATTGGCAAGCTTTCGTGGTTGAAAGACCGCTCGGCTTATTGTCTTCCAGAGCCTACCTCCCCAAACCCCAGCAGCACGTTCTTTATCTAGATACTCTGACCCAGAGGCCTGGGATTTACAATGAGAAACCATAAATATGATTTTCCCAAATTTCTTAAGAAACTTTGAGAATCTCTGAGTTTCCCTTACTTGGGGTCAGAGCATTTCCCAGCTGTCACAGTTTGGACAGGTGCTGTTAGCATCTATGTTGGAGAAAGCTAGGCCACTTCTCAACATCCTCCAATGTGTGGGGCAGCCCTCTTCAACAACAGCAAAAGGGTTATCTACCTACGATGCCAGTTATGTCAAGGGTAAAGCCCTGTGTAAAATACATAGATGATATAGAACATTGAATATAGCTAGAAATATACTCCAGATACTTAAGAACTCTCTGCAGTTGAGCCAAAGAATGTGTATTTTGAAAGCATTTTCCAAGTGAGTTTTCATGATAGCCACATTTCTAACCAACTCGGCCTCCCTATGGCCTCGAGGATCCATGTGGTCCAAAGGAAAGATTATGAGGCACCAGAGTGGGTAGGACATTGATGATAGACCTCGCTGGGTATGCACATACTGCCATACTACCTGATAGCCACAAGCTTTAAGGTTCTCATTTGGTGAGAGAGAAATCTGTGTCTCTGATTGTTAGGAGAATAAGCAGTAGCGTTTGTGAAGCAAGCACCTGGTTCACTCTGGGCACTGGGTGTTATTTTCCGAGCGGTTTTGGGGATTAAAGCTCCCACTTACTAGCTCAGTAGCCTCTGGAGCCTGCAATGCTCTGAGCCTTGCCATCTGTGAAAGTTACTGAATTGGATCCTGTTACAACGAAGAAGGCCAACTTGAGTGCAGACTTCGCCCAGCTGGGAGTGGTGCCAGGTACTTCCATTCAAGAAGCATCACCTCATTTCTTATTGATCACCGGTTGTAGTGAGCTTGGCATGGAGCTGCAGCACAGTAGCGAGGGAGTGTGGTCGGCAGCCAGAGCTTGGCAGCATGAGAACAAATGCAAGGAGAAGGGGCACTGCCAGCTCCTCCCAGTTCACTGGGTGTGTGCTTGACGGAAACACTTGTAACCACAGCCATTAAACCATAAAGCCCTCCCATTTGCATTTCTCTTGAATGTGTTGTGTTCTGAGGGAGAGTTTAGCTCTGGTCTGCTCCTACTTTGAAACTAGTCTTCGGTGGAAACTGAATCGATATGATATTTTTTCCCTCTCCCTTTCCTTCTTACCCACCTGACTTTACCCTATAATTTAATTAATAATTTTACCATGCATTTAAATTGGCTTCAGACTAAATGATAATAATAATAATAGTAATAATAATAATAATAAATAGATCTGACCTCCTTTCTCTTTCTGCTTTGGGCTTCTGATACCTTTGAGAAATGAGGAAGTTGGAGTGCTTTGTGCTGTGACCTAGAGGTCTCCTCCCCAGCATGTCACTTTTCAGCAACAGTAATAATAGTGGGTGGCTTAGAAACATGTTGTACATATGCATGTTCTTGGAGGAACTTAACAAGTATTTCATAATTTGTCAAGTCATGAATTTTTTGAGGTTTTTTTTTCCATTTTGTGGGGTTTTCAGTGTCTACGAGTGCTTGCCTGAATGAATGCCTAGGCACCATGTGCCTGCATTCCCAAAGAGCCAGAAGGTACCAGATCCTCCCGGGATGGAATTACAGATGGCTGCGAGTTGTCACATAGGTGCTGGGAATTTAACCCTGGTCCTCTGGAAGAACAGCCATGCTTACCCACTGAGTCATCTCTGTAGCCCCAAAATTCCTTAAAGCAGAGATTGTTACATCTTATAGATTAAGGTCAGTAATATAGGTTGAGTGTCCTTTAACTGAAATGTCTGTGTCCAGAAGTATTACAGACACAGGAGTTCTCTGAGTTTGGGGAATATTCATGCAGATAAGCATCCCTAGTTTACAAATATGAAATGCCCTGAAATCCGAAAGGTTGTGAACATCATGTGAATCTTCAAAAACATTTGGGACATGAGAACACTTTGGATTTCTACATTAGAGGTACTACTCTACCTCTTAGGGCTTTGACCAAAGTCACTCCTTTCTTCTAAAACTCTGAGTGGCTGCCATTGCCTATGGAACAGTCCAAACACAAACCACAAACCCCAAGGCTTGAAGTGACAACATTCTCACTTCATAATCATAATTTCTTCTCCTGGACCATATGAGCTTTCTTGACATTTTGTAGCCTTTGGAAGGCTGTCATCCTCTCTCTCTCTCTCTCTCTCTCTCTCTCTCTCTCTCTCTCTCTCTCTCTCTCTCTCTCTCTCTCTCTCTCTCATTCTCTCTCTCATCTTCCTCCAGATGGATAAGCAAAGGATGAGAAAGTTTCAGAAAAACTATGTTTAACCTTCCATAGGGTTGTGTATAACCTGGCACAGGGAAGAGGCGGGCGTAGAACCCAAGGACATCTATCTGCTAGCAGTGCTCATTCTCGTTCAAGGCCAGTGGACAGTCTATTGACTATGCCGTTCTGATAGCTTCTTCATCCTCATTCAAGGCCAGTGGACAGTCTATTGACTATGCCGTTCTGATAGCTTCTTCATCCTCATTCAAGGCAAGTGGACAGTCTATTGACTATGCCATTCTGATAGCTTCTTTGGGTGATGTTTAATCATCGTAGCATTATTAAGCTTCAGGGTTCCTGTAAAGTTCATATGATAAAGCACCTAGAAATGGGCTTCAGCTTTGCACTTGGTTGGCAAACACTGTTATTGTCAATATTGTCTTTTGTATACTCAATTATGCATGTCTGTAATTTCAAGTATATCTTATCTATTACTAGATTTCAATTGCCCTGAGGTTAGGACCATAGCTTAGTCATTCTTTTAATTATCTCACTATCACATTATATTTGACAGAATAAACAATAAATAGTTGTTCTGTGGGGTTTTGTTTTTGTTTTCAAAACAGAGTTTCTCTGTGTAACAGCGCTAACTGTCCTAAAATTTGCGTTGTAGACCAGACTGGCTTTGAACTCACAGAGATCCGCCTGCGTCTGCCTTCCTAGTGCTGGGATTAAAGGCGTGCGCCACCACTGCCCAGCTGCAATAAATAATTGTTGATGGATGATGAATACAAACATATCAAACCATGTTGTTATCCTAATTTTAATTTTATTTTAAGTGAATAATTGCTTATATTGAACTGAGAGGCAGGATAGGCTAAGCAAATGGTTAACAAAGCCATCTAGTTTCCTGACATAAGACTTTACAGAGACTATGAAATGACAAGAAATGCAAACTCCTTTGTAGCTGTTAACAGGTTAGTAGACCTGGGTCACTGAAGCATCATGGCCCATCTATTAGGTCTGTTTATCACTACAGCAGATTCTCAGAGACAGACAAGCCCACCGTCCATCTGCTTTATAAACTAAAGCAGATTCTCAGAGATGAGACCACGACATCCTTCTGCTTTACAGACAAGCGAAAATGCCACAGGAACAGAGATCTGACTTTGTGGCTTTGTTTTGGTTTGTTTTTTTGTTTTTTTTTTTTTTTAAATTGGACCCTTGATCTCATCCTCTTTCATTTGTTTAAATATAGCCAGTTGAATTTTTTTCAGGAACATTGATTTCAATATTTTTAAAGTGAAATACTAGCCTTTTGAATTTGATGGCATGGAAGAGAAAGAAGCAACACTGCCCTTAGCTTATTCTCTAGCAAAGAAGTCTCTCATTGTGGTATATACCAAGCTGAATCACTCAGAATTCATGGTACAGGTTTTGGGGAGCAAGTATGAAAAACTGTGACAGTAGAGCAGAAACCAGACCCATAAAGCTGCTCTCTCAACTACAGAGCCACAAGCACAGCCCTCGACGTCCATATTAGCACAGAAGTAGGGTTTTTATCATCTAAATTACTCTTATTACACCCTCTCCTGAAAGCTGCATGTCTTCTCTTCATGTCTAGGTCCTAATTCTCTTGAAGCATAGGTACTAATGTCTACTTGTTTCATTTCCTTCCATATTATTTGTTTGGTTGTTTGTTGTTTGAGACAGGGTTTCTCTGTGTAGCTATGACTATCCTGGAACTTACTCTTTAGACCAGCCTGGCCTCAAACTTGGAGATCCGCCTGCCTCTGCTTCCCAAGAGCTGTGATTAAAGGCTGCACCACCATCACCACCTGGCTGTTTCCTTCCATCTTAATGGAGAGTAGATATCTAGTGAATAAAGCCATGACTAGCTTAAAAATAGAAAAAAATAGAATTTTAATGTTACTGACATAAATTTAAACTACATGAAATATCAACAAGCAATGAGGACAGAGTGACCATGTAGTAAATACCTTGCTAAAAAACCTTGCCTGTTTTTGAGAGCATGTTGTTCTGCTTAAAATCTGCACCAACTGCCATCAGGTTTTAAAAGTAAATAGATGACTAGATGAGGACTGGCTTAGACAAATCACATTTAAAATAATAATGAATTCCATTATTGACAGAATCAACAGCTAATTAAAAATTCTATCAGGAAAGATGTAAAAGATGGCAAATTTCCAATACAGATTGACACCAGGGGCACTGACATAATTGATATTTGTTCAATACCTAAGATGCTTTGCAATCTCTAGTAGAAGCTTGGGTAAGCAGGGAAACATCCAAGTGTGGCTACACACACGCACACACACACACAACACATACACACACACCACAAATATATATTTTCCAGAACAAATCATGCATCTTTGCAAGAAAGTATATGTTTTAATAGGTTTGCTTTGTGTAAGGAAAAACCCACTGCGTTATATTACATATGATGTAATTCATATGTTTTTAATCTGGCTATAGTGGACGCAGTAAAGTCAAGATAGGATAATTTATGAGTCAGACATTCGAATTTCAGAGTTTCATTTTGTAATAAACAAATGCATATTGAAAGAAGATCTGTGACATTCAGATGATTAAATATTCTGACTTTTAAAGAAAAGGAATATATTATCATTATTATACTAATGTGTCATTATTACAGCCTACTACTTTGACAGTATTAAATACAAATTGATTGTATATCCATACAAGATTTTTTTAATACAGCAAACTAAAAGATTGGTATCATAATATTCTTAGTTCTAACAATCAATTGTATTGACAAAAAAGTATAAATTTGCCCTAGCAGTTTCAAATGATAGACAAGTCTAGCCCGACAGGAAAGTATAATGTAAAAGCAAGATCATTTTCCAGAGTAGAGAGCACAGAAGCGGGCAGTTTAGTCTTGAGGAGACATACCTCTTCCAGCCAGCAAAGTTCAGTGCCTGCTCGAATACACCCTGTCTAAAATGTGCATGGCACACAAGATAATGCATGTCGTGGTCAGGTGAATAGGCTCCTGTCTGCTCCCACAGCTCCTGAGGGGCAGAGGCAGAAAGATCATAGGTTTGTAGCCAGTTTGGGCCACATAATAAGACTCTGTTTTGAAATAAAAGAAAGACCAGTACTATTCATGATTAGTTCATACCATCTAATGAAATATTTAAGAAGAAATAAATGTAATCTAATAAAGACTTATTTTTGCTGCATACCATTCTTATTCAAATACGTTTGAGTTTCTCTGAATTTGAAGGATCTTTTTAAGTGAAATCAAAACCTATATACTATGGAATAATCAGAAATTTAAGTTCTCAAAGAGTTATGTAATATTTTTTTAATGTATAGGAATCAGGCAGATGAGGGAAACACATGTGATATGTTTTATGCTCTTATCAGAGCATTTGAAAACATGAGTTCTGTAGGCATGTTAATGAATGTATTTATATCTTCACTGTACATTGCCTGATAAGCAGGAATTCCTAATGAAGGAATATGTCATACAGTTCCAAGCATAGCCTAAGCAGTTACTACATTTTGGTTTAGAATGCCATGGTATCTGAGGAAATCATTCTCGTATGAACAGCTCTTGGCTGTCTGAAAGTCTTTCGATTGTGGGAATTTTTTGCATGCTGAGGTCATGAGTGTTGGCAGATGCATACCAGGCATGGATGTGAATTTGGAAATATTTTGAAATCAGTACAGTGGGATGGCTCGAGCACTTAAAACAATACACTAGGAAAGTTAATATAGGAACCTTAGGTGCATCACAAAATAGGTTAACTACTCACTGAGGTGAGATATTATATTGGATGCTTGGGAATCAGGTTTTGTTTTATTTGGCGTGTATTGATATTTAAGGAAAAGAGTTTCTTTGCTGGAAGAGAATTTGAAATTCCTGTAAGTAACCAAAAACAATTTATAGGTAACCCCAAACTATATATCCAACTGTAGGTAAATTTGATTTTTAATTATTTTTATTACATTTATTTATTTGTTGGTTTGGGGTGTATATGTGTGTGTGCATGCGTGCATGTGTATGTATGTGTGCGTGTGTGTGCATGTGCACATGTGCCATTGCACATGTGTGGAAGGTGGAAGACAGATGTGGGAGTGAGTTCTCTCCTACCATGTGTATCCCAGTGATTACAATCAGGCCATCAAACTTGGCAGCAGGGGTATTTGCTGGCCAAGCCTTCTCAACTGCCCCTAAGTGAACACCTAAAAATATACTTCTTGAACAAAGACATTCAAAATAAAGAAACAAGCAAGACTTTACTTGTCCTCTGGGTCTCTCTGGGAGGAGACAAAGGTCAAGCAAGTGATCATCTTTAGATACTGAAGGTGGGGGTGCAGTCTGGTTTATGGGGTGTTTATCGTTGCTCTTTTCCCATCATATGCCCTGCCTGGCTCCTGTGTGCTGACACCTTGCGTGGACGATCAGCCCAGCCTAGTGCAAGGGTGTTTCTGAATCTGCCATGCGCAGAGCAGTTCTGAGTGCCACTGAGGCAGGGCCTTCTCTGGGAGCTCACTGGCTCCTGGGACCTCATACTGAGGCCCAGTGGGTTTATGTTCATTTCAGTCTTTCTAACTGGCAATTCTCCTTTGATACCATTTTGTATCCTCTTGCTCTCTTAAATTTCCTCTTCTTTTTTCTTAGATTTATTCAATTATTTACTTATTCATTCATTTACTTATTTATTTATTTTGCATTTCTTACAGGAAAGACTACCTATATTTTGTCATTTCTGGTGAGTCACCCACAATTTCAGCTCTAAAGGCAAGACACGTAAGAAAGATTGGAAGCTGAAATATAGCTCATTGATGGGACATTTGTCTTCCACACCCTCTTTTCAATGCCCAATGTAGAGAAAGAGAGAAGAAAGAAAGGGAACTAGAGAAGGAGGGAGAAAGACAGAGACGAGGAGAACAAGGGGAGAGGGAGAGAAGGAGAAGGAAGGAAGGAGGGAGACAGAGGAAGAAAGGAAGGAAGGAAATGAAATTATTTTTAAGTTCAATATTTTAGTGATGTAGAAAACTAGCATATATATATAAATCCCTGCAAGTTTTACCCTGGGTCATGTTATCATGACTTTCAATTTAACGTTAAATTAAAGTTATATAAAAATTATAAATTCCAAGAATTTCAATAGACAGTTTCCTGCTATTAATCACTTGTGACTTTTTAAAGTTACTTTTCTCTTCAAAAAAGTTTCTAACCACTTCAGTAATTCAGTACAATAGTGTTGATTGTCATCTCAGCAGAATCTAGAATCACCTGGAAGATGGGCCTCTGGACATTCTTGTCGGGGAATATATCCTGATTTTAGTAAATGAGATGGTAAGACCCACCCACTGTGCAGCACCATTCCCTAGACAGGAGATTCTAGACTATGCAAGAGGCAGATAAAGCCAGCTGAACTTCCAGACTCTCATCCATTACCTCTGCTTCCTTATTGTGGATGCAATGTGATCGGCTGTACAAAATCCTGCCACTGTCACTTCAAACACAGTGGTGGACTGTAACATGAATAGGGCAGCTAAGTTTTGGGGTGAATGGCAAGGTAATTAAAGCATAAGATGTGTCTTCAACAAGTTCGTGGGTAAGAGAAAAGGTAGAACACAATGAATGTCATAATAGAAAGCTAACTGCAATGCATTCTGTAATTGGGTATTAAATTGTATGATCATAGAGAAGGCAGACACACAAAAAAATAGAGCCATAGCTGGGACAAGAGAACAGGCCCTCTTTATCATCCACTATTTCTAGACACTTTCAATGGAGTCATTAAATTCAATTATAAAGAACAACTTAACTGTGCAGCAAATTTAAAAAGAGAGACTTTTAAAAAATTTAAGTTCTTAATCCCATCAATAATACATGATATTTTTTGCTAACTAGAGAGCAATTTAAGACTCAGGGAAATTTATATTTGAAATCTAATGTATTTTCCAAACCATCAGAGTGTTCTCTCTGTACAGTTTCTCTAAAGTTCGCAGGGCACAGTTGAGAAGCTTACAGCAAAGCTTCATGGGAAAAAAATTATCTGAGTCAAGCAAGTAAGCATGAGTCATAAAATATATTTCTGAAGATTTTTGCTTGGAACATATAGAAAATGTAATTTACCCATAAGCTGTAATTTTACTAATTTGCAAAGCTGTATTTGGAAATTGATCTGTGAGTCCAGGGGCATCTTTAATTTATCATTGTCAGCACATTACACCAGAAAGGGAAAAGACAGAGAAGAATCAAGAAAAAGTAAGCTATGTTCTTCAGTGCAAAGCACTTGGTGGGCACTCAGGAAGTGGGGTAGGTGGATGGAGTTCGCAGCGATCTCCGGTTCTGTTGCTTCTCCTCAGCACCCACTCACTGTGGGGTGAGAAGCAGAACTGCACAACATGGCTTCAAGTAAGGCCTGCTCTCTTCAAAAGAGAAAAAGGAAAAGAATTCTACTCAGTGAGTTCCATTAAAGCAAGTTAAAAGATTAATATATTTTAGAAAGATCTGCAGCCAAGAGATTCAAACCAAAAGCATTTACTGCTCTACTCTCCATCAAGCAGAAAATTCAATTAACCACCACACACCTGGTCCCCTGAGCATTCTGGCCAGCTCAGGCTGCGTAGCATTTATTGAAAGTATTTGTGCTCTGCCTAAGGTTCTAAGTAGATCTGTGAAGGAGATGGAAGAAACTGTAGTACACTTGCAGGAGGGACTGGTTGTGTGGGCATGTGAAGGTGGCATGAGTATCTCTTACTGCTACCTCACTTACTTCGAGCAGGTGTGCACGCTGCCTGTTGTCATTGGCACCAACCGGTACTAATGTGCCAGCGCCCTTCTTAAAATAGATTTCATTGTATTTAAGTGAGTCGGCCCTCTCCCCCTGAGTTTGGTACTATTATAGTTTTCACTTACAAACGACAGGCTAGATGATTTACTCATGAACACAAAATCTGTCTGAACCCCTTACCACATCCGTCTCTCCATTTCTGAAGCTGCAGGGTTGGCATAGCTGTCTGCAACTGTGCACTCCCCTGCAGAAGTCTGCTTCAGTTACACTACATGGATAAGGATGGTGCCTCCCACGAAGATCTTAAAGCAGAAATATAAATGTAAATTTTGCTCATTAAAACCATAATTAATTTATTGAGAGTGAATTGTTATTATTTCAGGGACGAATGCATATCAGAATATGCTGAATATTTTAATGAAGCAAGAGCCTCTTCTGGGATACTTCCAGGGTATTATTTGCAAGCAGGTCACTGCAGATTTTCTGAGGGGGAAATAAAAGGATTGCTGCTCATTTTCAAGTTTTGCTTTATTAAAAATGCAAAAAGAAATATGTGCTGTATAATGTTCTTGGAGTGAGGCTAAGAAGATATCTTTGTTTAGAGAACGGCCCAACAGCCTCTCTTAAACCCACTAATCCTCCCGGGAATTGTTGCTTGTACTACAGTCGTGTGCATCAGAGGTAACTTGTGTAGTTGTGGCACCCCAGCCCATGTCCCCACAGTCACCGTTAGTATTGCAATGTGTTCTTTCCGTATACCCCATCTTCAAAGTCAGCTACATGGCTCTTAAGGTATCATCCAGGCCGGTTCCTTCCGAGTGCTCTCCCTGATTACCTTTTAGGTGGCCCCTGTGTTTCTTTCTGGTTGTGTTTGCCCCCCGCCCCTACATTGTGGAAGTACATCTCCAATCCATTCCTGGTCTTCTGTATCAGAGTCCTCTTCCCTCAGTTCCCATCATCACCTCCCAGGCACTGTGCTGTAGTTATAATTCTATCAGTGGGTAAGGTAAGCGATGCCTCTGCTTGGATGGTAAATGACAAAGAGAAATCAGGTGTAAGCGCATAAAGTGAATGAATAGAGCAATGTGGATGGAAGATGACAACTGGGCAGGGTGTCTGCCACAGGGAGACTCAGACTCACTCTCATTAAGACAGTCCACGCCAGCTGGGCGGGTGGTGGCGCATGCCTTAATCCCAGCACTCGGGAGGCAGAGGCAGGCAGATCTCTGTGAGTTCGAGGCCAGCCTGGTCTACAAGAGCTAGTTACAGGACAGGCTCTAAAAAAGCTGCAGAGAAACCCTGTCTCGAAAAACCAAAAAGAAAAAAGAAAAAAGAAAAAAAGACAGTCACACCAGGGCAGAAAATAACAGTGAGTGCTCATCAAGCCTGGGGCCAAGGGCCTGCGTGACTGGAGCGTTTCCTATGGAAAAGGAGGAGGACTTTAATTGAGTCACAGAGGAGACAGTGACAGCTGCACACTACGGAAGTCATAGCTTAGATCGTATGTGAATGATGAAGGAAGACCGGGTGCGTTTTAAGCATAGCAGCACTGAATAGGGGAGTCACTCAAGCTGCTACTTCAAGAGTGGGTTCTCCTCGGATGGAGACAGCTAACCACACATCTCTTCACTTTTAAAACATTTGTGTCTTTACTGATTAGGTGTGACCCAAGTGATATCTAAATCTCAGGTAGGGATTAAAGGGTTGAAGGGAAGTAAAGGATGTTTACTTACATCTGAAAATCCAGGCCCTTGCATTAGCACAATAAACAATGCTAGGCTTTCCTTCACCCAGCACTGCACACATGCCTTTGTAATCTGGAGTTCCACTAAGAGGTGAGTCCACACTTCTCCTGTAGTAAGAGATATCCTGTGTTAGACACAACAAAACCTAGTCCCAGGGACCCTCAGGTAGACAAAGGATTAAGAAGCCAGCTGAGTAGTGGACCCCCATAGGGAGCAGACTAAGGACAAGTACTCAACAGCATCGACCTAGCATGCCGTCACTTGCTCGTAAACTGATCAGAAATTAGAACTCCTGTGTAGATATCTGTCATGTCTAAAAAAATACCCTCGCTGCAATTCTCATGACAATGTGCGTGTTGTATAAGGACCTTTCCGAAGCCCCTCACACCTCTGTCACGTTCCAGTGTTGACCAAGAGTTTCCTTAACAGCCTGTGGAACTGAATGGGTCCCTTCCTTGGTTCCTGACTGCCAGTCAACTCTGGTTGAGCTGTCGTGTACTGCAAGACATTGTCTGGATTAGCTTCTCAGACCGTCTCTAACGGGGGACACTGATGGTGTAAGTGGCTAGTGGCTTTCTCGGTGACCTGTCCTCCGTGTACGCGTTTGTCATCAGGAAGGAAACCCCGTGGCTGAGCTGCTCCCCTTCAGCTTAGAGCCCTCTTAACAAAGACCCTGTCGCCATCCTGTCTGAAGTAGCGGAGACCTTAGCTCATGAACCTGAGGGACACACCCGTATCTTCCCCCACGTGGCACTCGAGTGTCCCCTTTCCTTCTCATCTAGGCCAACACTATTCCTATCACATGGTAAACCCTAGATGTAGAAGAATGGGCTACTGGGCCTCGCTTTTCTAGAGTTTACCAGTATAGTTTCTCAAGGACAAACTCATACCTTAAATGTCAGTTCTTAAGGAGAACCCCAGAAAATACTGTGGTTAGGTAATACTCTTTTCCCACCTACTTGAAGTCTCCGGTATCAGTAGCACAGAAGGAAAACGACTCCGTTTCTTCTTAAGCTTCCCGCAAAAGGGAGACTGACGTTTCCTGACGCAGTGCCCTCCACCTGTGAACTGGACGCGCATGTTCGGTGCTGCGAGTCTGTATCTCTACCCATGTGGCTACTGGAAGGTTGTGTATCCAAAGCAGGCTTGCCATGTGCGACCTCACAGCACATGGACAGAACAGCACGTGTGTCCGTGCGTGCGTGCGTGTGTGCGTGTGTGTGTGTGTGTGTGTGTGTGTAGGTCACGTTCCCCATGCTTCAGCACAGGGACAGAGCAGCATATGTGTGTGGGGGGGTGCGTGTGCCACCTCACAGCACAGGGACAGAGCAGCAGAACAGCACATGTGTGCGTGCGTGTGCGTGCGCACGTATACGTATGTGTGTGTGTGTGTGTGTGTATGTGTGTAGGCCACGTTCCCCATGCTTCAGCACAGGGACAGAGCAGCGTGTGTGTCTCTCTCTGTGTGTGTGTGTGTGTGTGTGTGTGTGTGTGTGTGTGTGGGCCATGTGCCACCTCATAGCACAGGGACAGAGCAGCGTGTGTGTGTGTGTGTGTGTGTGTGTGTGTGTGTGTAGAGGCGGTGTGGCACCTCATAGCACAGGAACAGAGCAGCACATGTGGGGGGGGGCATGTGCCACCTCACAGCACAGGGACAGAGCAGCACGGTGTGTGTGTGTGTGTGTGTGTGTGTGTGTGTGTGTGTGTGTGTGTGTGTGTGTGTGAAGGCTGCGTTCCCCACACTCCTGCATATTTTGATGTGAATAAGCACTTAACTGCAAAGGTCAGAGCATAGCCAGGAGAGCACCCACCAGGTGTGAGATTCTAGGTGACAAAATAGAAGGAAGAGGAGGCCTAAAGAGAACAGAGAGGATATGAAGCCTGTTTCCTCTTATTCTCTGCATTTTTCCTGTTTCCTCTCCAGGAAGTTTGCGTAGGCCTCAATATCCCGGACAGTCAACATGAGGGACTTATCTTCATTCTTTTCCCTATGATGGCATTACCACCGTGTCAAAGGTCTCTCTCTTTTTTTCAGATAGAACCCTTGGCAGTCCCTAAGACCAAAAAGTGCTGTATTACAGAAAATATATATATATATATATATAAAAGGAAAAAATGCCTTATTTTCTCCACTGCTTCTCCTAGAGCTGCGGATAGAGAGCACACGCAAATGGGGGGTTCTGAGGAATAGAGACCACTTCTTGCCGCACACGGGTGTCAATAACAATAGGAACAAACCACATCAACAAGATATGAATTTTATTCAGCCAGCAGAGCTTGCTCAAGGGCAGATTCTTACAGCTCTCTCCTCAGTGTTGCTTTGGCCAGCAGCCTGGGGGCATCTTTTAATATCACCAGTGCTTAATGACACCATTCTTAGGGTACTGTCTATAGGATTTCTTTAAGGAATCATACATTAGTAGAGAATATTTTATGGAGGGTATAGACTGTTTTATTTTCCACCCCCATCCCGCTTTGGGGCTAATTTTCCAAGGAAAGCTAAAGATGTTTACTAAGCATTTCTAGGAAATTTATCCACATTATGAGAATACAAATTACAGGAACTCAATGCATTAGCAATGGCGAAAGTTTAATGGGTCTGGGAAAGGTATAAATTTAGGGAAAATGTAAATTGCAGTAACGGGAGAGCCATCACAGCGTGCCAGTCCTCTTGAGGTTGTAGTATTTAGTAGCCATATGAAGGAGTCAAGAATGTTGCCATTTGACATTGTCAGAAAAAACTAAAAAAGACAATGGTTAGGAATTGTCAGTGACTGTCAATCATGATTTTAGAGTATGCAATCAACTCTATCATATATAACAAACATCCCCCCATGGAAATTAGTTGTTTTTCTGGGCCATCTGGGATATAGAAAGTCTTTCTGTTATCTTTCAACTGGGCAAAAGAACCGGTTCAACAATCTAGACCCTTGTGAGTTAGGTGTTTTCAGGTCACATCTGACCTGACGAGGCTTCCCAAACTTTATCATTTGCACTGCTTTGTGACCATTTAGCAATTGTGGGGGGAACAATAGATCCTCAGCTTCAAGAGGAGAAACCCGTGAGATATTTTATTTCAAAAATGATATCTGCAGCTGAGGACATGGCTCTGTCAAGTAAATGTGCTTGCTATGTAGGCGTGAGGACCCAGGTTTGAATCCCTAGAATTTTGTATGAGTCAGAGATGGCCATACATGCACCTGTAAACCCAAGGCTGTGAAGAACAGAGACAGGAGGATTGTTGTTGCATGCTGGCCACTAGGCCAGCTCCAGTCCAGTGAGGGACTCTGTTTAAAACAAATACAGATGAAGAGCGATAGAGAATACCCTGTCATCTTCTGGCCTCCCCACATGCATTAGCATGCATGTATGCACACATGCCCCACACACATGTATGCACACATGCCCCACACACACTCATGACCCCCACATTCTTGTGCATGTGAGCACACAAACACACTCAAATAGTATCTACGTATTTTGCAAACCAGGAAGAACTCAATGTGTTGTTTGTATATGCGGAGAGAGAAGCACAATGAAAAGATCTGTATATAAGATTCTATTAACTACGTTAACTAATTCGTATGTCAGTATTATAGAATGTTAGGTTGCTTTGCAGAGATTTATTTATTTTAAAAAGTAATTAATTAGCCCATCAATTGAGGTCTTTTACCATATCAGATCTGGTTTAGGCTACCTAGAGAAATGAGCAGTGCAAAAAATTATAGCTGCCCTGGCAGGAATGAGAAGACAATGAAAAATCTTACTGTCATTAAAGCAGCTCTGTTGAAAAGATGAAACATTGATCACAAAAGACGAGGGCATTTTCTGGTCAGTATAATAATAATTTTAAGAATAATATTAATAACAATCAAATGCTGCAATTCTTCTTGACCATGTATAGCTTGCGGCTTTGAAACCATATTGATAAGGAAAAGCTGAAGAAACTCGGCCTGTTCTCTGGAACAAAGGATAATTGTAGTGACCTAATTGCAGCTTCTATTATAAGAGCAGAATGATAGCCAAGCAAATTATCCCCACAGTCAAAGAGAGCAGTGCAGCAGGTACTTTGTAGTTTCTTTTAACAACAAGACTGCTTCTCCCCCATGTCCCTCCCCTGGAAACCCTGACCTCCAGCTCTCTGTCACGGCTAGAAGTAGCAAACTTCTTACCTCCTCTCTACCCCTCCCCACTCTGCTGTTTGCCCTCGCAAAATAGCAAGGAGAAATGTTGCCCCTAAACCTTCTTTGAACTGGGCAGGCAGTCAAAACTGCGCCTAGCGACGTTAACCAGGCAGTTTGCGAAAGTACTGAAGTACTAGAAAGATATAGAAGAGGAAGTAGGAATGGGGGAGCTCATTCAGTGGTATTTTACCTGAAGTCATAAAAGGCAAATGGGAGACTCAGAAAAGAAAAATAAGGGACTCGGATCACAATGTGTTCATATCACTATTATGCGAAGCTCTTTGAAAAACCAAAAGGGAAAATGCCCGGTAATCTGATGGAAAAATCAGCCAACGATACGGACAGCTCACGGAAGAGGAAATGAAAATGTCCCCTAAATATATGAAAAGATACTCAGCATCGCATAATAGGAGCCGGGCTAATTAAAACCTCATGGAAACATGACTTCTCACCTGGCTTATCAAATTTCACAGAGTTCGACAATGCGCTCTGATGATGAGACTAGAGACAGCTGTCTTCTTACAATGCAGGTGGTAATGCAAAGTAAAATAAATATGGAAGGAAGCTTATTGAAATCTAGAGAAAAAAGTATATGTGTGTTATTCTTTAACCCAGGAATCCTTCTATGAACTCATCCCAAAGCCATCTCAGTAAAAAGCGAACCAACCACTGCACGAGGTTTTCCCCCGTGGGCAGAGCATTCGCTCAGGCATGCTTACTGTTGTGGCACTTGACTCTATTCGCGAGCTGAAGCTTTGTGGCCACCATGGAGCAAGCATGTTGTTACAGTTTCTCTCAGAGTTCTGAGGTCACCAGCATTTTTTAGCAGTAACGATGTTGTTTAGAGAAAAGACTACTGTACACACATGTTACCGTTTCTCTCAGAGTTCTGTGGTCATCAGCGTTTTTAGCAGTAACGATGTTGTTTAGAGAAAAGGCTACTATACACACAGTAGACTACATCGCAGTAGAAGCATAACTTTTATATGCACCGGAAAACAAAAGACTTCATCAGTCACTTCACAGGGATACTCACTTGCTGCTGTGGTTGGAAAACGAACCCACAGTATCTACGGGGTATGTCTGCACTTGCGAAACACTGGAGACACCCAAATGTCCAAGATTCGTGACTCGTTAAATAAGCACAAGTACAGCACATGGTAAACTGCCATGAAGTCTTTGTTTTAAAACAACAGGTATCTGTTGGTTCAAATGAAGTATTCTTCCGGATGTCTGGGTGGAAAAGTAGGATATATGGTATCCTAGCTTTTGTATAACAGAGAAGGGATATAAATATATAAACATGGATACTTTTTTAAAAAGTATAGTTACACTGCTCTGGATAAGCAAGAGAGATAATGAAAGCTGTGCAAATTATTTTGTCCTATTTAATTTAGAAAAATAATACATTGAGGTTGGGGAGATGGCTCAGTAGGCGCTTGCTGTACAAGTGTGAGGACCTGAGTTTGGATCCTTTGCACCCAAGCAAAGGCCTGGCCTGGCAGCATACATCTGTGTCCTCAGGGCTCGTGTGGCAAGGGTGGGGTAAGAGCAGGCTGGTCTCTGAAGCTGTGTCAACCAGTCTAATTAATCAGTGAGCTCCAGGTTCAACAAGAAACTAGCTCTCAAAGAATAATGTGCACAAGGCATGGAAGATTTTGCCTTAAATGCTAGACCTAGGAGTCAGAGGCAGGTGTTCTGAGTTCAAGGTCAACCTGGACTTCCAGGAGAGTTGCATGATGAAACCCTGTCTCAAAAGTGGAGCATGGTAAAAGAGGACATCCACCATCAACCTCCAAGCATACACTCCCCACACATGTACACATACATGCACACCGGACAAACATATGCATATGGCTTACATATTTAGCAATAAAAGTCAAAGAAAGAATAATCTCCTGAAAATTAAAAGCAAACCAAGTTAAATAACCTAACTAAAATAAAACTGGTGTGTAACCACTTAGGAAAAGTAACTGGGTAATGTTAGAAACAGTTTTGACTGTTCATAGTGCAATAGAAAATAGAGAATTTCTATCTCTATTTTAGAGAAAATAGAAAATACTTTCTAACAGGAAATAGAGCCAAGATAACACCATAAGCTTTAATAGCCTACTGGTAATTGCTACAGTCTAAATGTTTGGGCACACACCTCAACCCAACAACATTCCTGCATTGAAACCTAATTGACACAATGATATTAATAGGGGTAGGACCCTGGGAAGGTGACTGGGTAATAAAGGAAAACCTGTCAAAACTACATCAGTCCCCTTAGAAGAGACACTGAGGCTGCTTTGCCTGTCTGTAAGGCACAGAACACAGTAAGAGGCCAGTAGTCTATGTCTGAGAACAGGATCCTCCCTTGACCCTGCTAGCACCCAGATCTCCAACACAAGCCCAGAGACATGTAGCTGATGAGCCACAGATTGAGACGTGATGTAATCATTGTTATTTTAAATTATGCATTATTTAAAGTTGCATATATTATAATGCAATTATATATTATATATGCATATAATACAATTAATACAAATATAATGCAATTATATATACAAATGCATAATTATATTAGTATAAAGAATCAAGATCTTGTATTTTAAAAAGAATATGTAGGTTTTTATTTACAGTTAAGTAACATTTCTGCAATGTTAAATTTGGATCAGAATTATCAGTTAAAATATAATGATGATTTTTAAAAACTATGCACTTCCAGACACAATGGAAATCAAGAAGTAGATGCCTCACAAAACTAAAACTAGATCTACTATGTTACATGATCATGTTACTTTGATCAAGTTACATGCCACTCTTGGGTCTATACTCACAGGACTGTGAATCAGCACACATGGAGAGATCCACATTTATGACAGAACTACTCAGAATAACCAGGCAATGGAACTGGCTCAGATGCCCACCGTCAGGTGAATGAATAAAGAGTCACGTAGACATGACGGTCTTTTATTCAGCCGTATGAAATCACGTCATCTGCAAGAAAACATATGGAAATGGAGAGAATCATGTTACATAAAATAAGTCAGGCCCAGAAAGACAGACATCACGTGCTCTCTCTTGTATATATAAACTAGGCCTCATAAAAGTGAAATACACACCCGTGCCTGTGTATGCATATATGACATGAATGTATAAGGTATGTGGGATGAGGAAAAGTTATAAGAAGTTAAAGGGAAACAAGAAAAATATTTGAAGGAAGAAAAAATAAATACTATATCATCTTATATGGAGAGCTAGATGGTGTGTGTGTGTAAATACATGTATACATATGTGAGGTGGATCTCATGGCACTAAGAGTATTTAAATAAAATCTAAATTGTTGAGGAAAAGCTTCTATTATAGAAGAATTTGTATGTGTGTGTGTATGTGTGTATGTGTGTGTATGAGTGTGTATATGTGTGTGCATGTGTGTGCACACATGTTGTGTATCACTGTGTGCATGTGTGTGTGTGTCATGAAGACAGAGAAAGTCTATTTTCAGGGAGGAAGAGGACAGGAGAAAATGATGGTGAGGAGCAAGAAACAAAACACAGGGCTATGCCAGCATGAAAAGTCCTGAGAAACTCGTATTAGTAAAATAATAGTGAGGAATAAAAAGAAATATGCACTCCCCAGCTCCACTCTTAGAAAACCTCTTGTCAGTGAGCCACGACTGAACCTAGATTGTGGATTCATCCCCCGTTCATTTCAGAGGAAAAGGGTTCTTGGGGAACATCTTTTTCCAAATTAGAATGTGAGATTTGTTGTGAACCTAAGGATACTTACTTGTCAGATCCCAGCAAAGAAGCTATCAAAAGTAGAGGGTCAAGACAAAAGGACAGAGCAACCAACACAGGGCCACCCCCACTAGCGCCACAGCATCCACAGCAAAGGGAGGAAGGAATGCATGTGATTGAAGCATTGCGTTCATGTATCATGGGTTAAATAAAAGTTCACAATAATTTCACAACCCCTGTAATGGGCAGCACTGAAAAGAAGCCTCTAATAACTCGTTTCTCCCCCTGGAAGTACCCAGGACACTATCGCCTTGATCTGGAAATCAGCAACTAACAAAGAAAGAAAGAAGCATTTTTTACTGATTTGCCTGCACTGGGAGAGCTTCACTAAAACCAAAACTCCAACTTGTTGAGAGCAAGGTTTTCTTTTTTCCTTTTTTTTCTTTTTCTTTTCTTTCTTTCTTTTTTTTTACTGTGTTGTGAAAAAAGAGCTTTTTAATTTATTTTTAATTATTTATTTTTTAAAAACTATCTTTTCTCATTTTACATATCCCAGTTCCCACTCCCTTCCCTCCTCCCAATCCCTTTGCCTTTCCCCCCTTCACCCTCCCCCATCTACTCCTCAGAGAGGGTAAAACTTCCTATGGGGAGTTAACAAAGTCTAGCATATTGCTTTGAGGAAGGACCAAGGCCCTCCCTACTATATGTACACTGAACAAGGTATCCCTCCAAAGAGAATGGATTCCAAAAAGCCAGTAAATCCTGGTCTCACTGCCAGTGGCCCCACAGTCAGTCTGCCTTGGCCACACAACTCTCAGCCACATTCAGAGAGCCTAGTTTGGTCCTACGTTGGTTCCCTCACTGTCAGACCAGAGTTGGTGAGCTCCCATTAGCTCAGGTAAGCTGTTTCAGCGGGTGTCCCCATCATGGTCTTGACCTCTTTGCTCGTATTCTCACCTCTCCCACACTTTGACTGGACTTTGTGAGTAAAAAAGGTTTTCTTATAGAAGAATTACAGATAGATCTATAGGTATAGATATAAAGTGGCCTTCCAAATGATGATTTTACAACCTGTTATGAAATAATTCAGCAAAACTCATTGATGGTTAAATGAAAAAGTAATCAGAGAACTTCCCGGCGGACTCCAGTTTGCTCCCTCGTAGGTAAAGTAACACAGCCAGGCACTGGATGCATTCTTAGATGGAACGACTCAAGTGCATCGCTGGGATGCTATTACCCTGCATCACATCTTCATGAACTGACATGCTAACAATAGTGAGTTCTCTTCAGTGCCATTGTTATCTTATCTAATCAAAATAAAATTGATTTTGATATACAACTTATGTCCTATGGTAGTAATCAGGAAATCAGGAAAACTTCATGGTATTAAAATACAGACTTTGAAGTACATATTGAATAGAACTGCCTTCTGAGCAAGGTTTTTGGGCGTTACAGGAGTGAATGAAATATTTCAATTAAACAAACAAGACAATCAATTTGTTGATAAGTCACTTATGAAAGGGAACCCTGGGTTATCAGCCAGCTTCTCAGCAGTCACACTGTTGTGCAAAGTGGAACCACAAGTCTGTGCTCAAGGAAAGATGACAAGCCAATAATTCGATCTGTCAAAAACAGCCTTTGGTATAGAAATCATGTTTTTACCCACTTAAGAAATGCTGCCCCAACACATTCTTCTTGAGGAAACACACCCATGGGTGTCAGGACTATGGGCCTTTATTAAATCTGATTATCTTTGTAGATTAAATGTCAAGTTATTTGCTGTATTGGTTTGAATGAAAATGGACCACATAGGTTCATATGTTTGAATACTTGGTCCCCAGTTGGTGGAACTGCTTGGGAAATATTAGCAGGTATGGCCTTGTTAGAGGAGGTATATCACTGCGAGAGTGTTTTGAGGTTTCAAAAGCCAATACTATTTTCAGTTAGCTCTCTCTCTTCACCTCCTCCTCTTCTTCCTGTTTCCCGTCTTTCTTCCCCAACCCCCAAGTGTGTGTGTGTGTGTGTGTGTGTGTGTGTGTAACCTGCTTCCCATGGACCAACCTCTGAAACTCTAAGCAAACCTCCAATAAACTCTTCCTTTGAATTTCCTTGTCATGATCTTCCTTTGAATTTCCTTGGTCATGATCACAGCAATGAAAATAACTGAGACATTTGCAAAGGTCAAATGAGAATTACACAGAAATGTGCTTTTACACGGTAGGCATGGATCAGCTACAAGAATGGATGGGCAGCGTGAAGCTAGTCATAACACTGGGCTATTTAGCTCTTAAGTAGAAGGATTCTTACTGTGGAAGAGAGGAGATACAAGTGCGATACAGATTCAGCTGTCAGGGAGACTGCTGTTTATGGTTGAGAATGCTTAGGCCTCAGTGTGACAGAGCTGGAAGGGGATCTTCATGAGAGGAGCCCAGCAGAAGGTCCTGAAGTAAGATAGGGTCACGACCTCAGAAGGGATTATGAAGCCTCTCCAGCCTCCCGTTTCTGTACAGTCTCTCTGACACATACATTTTCCTACCACCATTGCCCGAGATGATGCACCCAAAAAAGCCCATCAATACCCATGCCATGCTGCTTAGACCCAAACCGGAGCTATTTAAGCCTCCTTTCTCTACTGACAGGAAATGAACTAACACAGACAGTTCCTGTATTATTTACACATATTGTTGCTCTATAAGAGTGTGTAATCTGAGGCTCTGTTTTGTAAAATGTAAGTATCTTTGTCTCATTTTATAATAAAAGTTAAAAATAAAAAAGAAGAATATTTAAGTTACCGACTTTTTAAATGAAGAACACATGCATTCGATAAATCTTATGTGCACATAACCTTTACTGGACACATCTTCTTGTAGAGAGGAGGTTTCCCAAACCATCAGTTTCTACACTGTATTTATAGGCCAGGATTGAGTAAGACTGTATGCCTTTGCCCATTCCTGGGTGTCCCTATCCTCTAATTAAAGAACCTAACAACAATTTCCACAATTTATATCAAGATGACAAGTTCCTTCCAAACCCAGGCCACATGGCCGGACCTTGGGGTCCCCAGGTATGATGGACCATTACCGCTTTCTTTGCCACTGGATTGTAATCACTTATACTTATGTCCCTCCTGTAGATGAACCAGGGACCAAGTACGGCTCTGTTCTTCCTAATACGCAGTGTAATTGCAGCAGATACTGAATGCATAAACAGCCAAAAATTAGCAGAGAAGCTCACAAGACACACTGAAGTAGTTTGTAGTCTCAATAGGGGCAGAGTGTCAAGAGTGAATCAATAAAAGGTGTTGATTCTGCTTTGTTTTTATAGTCTTATTCCAACATGTGGAAATGGGGGGCTGTCCTACAGGCAGAACAAAGGGCATGCTAGTGTATAAACACAACACATGGAAGCAGACTGGTTTGTGTAATCCACCCACCCCTCCTCTCCAAAAGGAAGTCATTTAGTGACCGTTGTGAGCAAATTTTACAAGGCTTATATAATACAAATGTGTTCAATACCTACAAAATTGGTCCTGAAAAATGCTATTGCATTTGTTCCCATTTGTAATTTTCTTTCAACTTTTATTGAAATGAAACAAACTCACAGAAATTTCCACATAAATCAATGGATTAAAGAACTTTATAGTTGTATATTTCTGACAAATGCAGAGTTTACTGAAGCTACATGGTGTAGAGAAGGCAAAACAGTGAGGCCACTGTGAGGCTATAATTGACTATAACAGTCCTCTGTAAAGATTAAAGAGAGATCTTCTACTAATGGAAGTTGAGTACTCTTGGTAGAAGGAGTTGAGCTGAAGGAACAATAATTTGTCATAACCAAGACACTTACCTTAAATACATGAACAAATTCCAAAACACGTAATATACAAAGGTTACATTAAGATGTCATTTCTAGAAGCAACCACATATATCTTTCCATATATCCTGCCAAACAGTTCCATGCAGGAATGTCAGTGTATAATTTACAAATATCACATATTCCTGTATGGTTACCTCCACTGGCTCCTCACTTCCCTTTAGAAAAGGAATAACGTTAAGTTGGGATAGTAATCTCCCGTTAGTGACACTCCTTTGGAAGGCCATGAAACCTTTCAGGGGTGGATCTTTGCTGAAATAAATATTTCTGTAACTAATTAAATATATTTCATAGCCTACAAATGTTTGAAATTTAAATTAGAATGTATGCTAAAACATCATTTTTAGTGACACAAGAAAAATAATTTAAGGTCACCGGGAACTTCAGCTATACGTGTTTAATCCCCTTCCCCACTTTGCTGTGTACTGCCCCTAGAGTTTATTTTCTGTGGTCTTGGGTTTATCGTTGTCCTTCTCCTACATGAGCTTGCCCCGGTGCTTCGTTTAGTTTGATGAGTCTAGACTTATCTTCACCTCTTCACCCTTCCTTACTGCTTTCTTTCTCTCCCTACTCATGTCTCCTTGGCGTTTCCTGATAGACAGGAGGACTATCTACCAGGGCAGCCAGCCTCTCCCCAGGTACATTAACCCCCCATTTGGAAGTTGGGTCCGCACATAAACCACAGACCCAGGCCCTTCTCTATCCTCAGACTCTCTTTTACTTAGTTAAAGTCATGCTGACTATGCCCCTGCAGACTGTCTTCCTTACTTCAGGACATATGTGCCTGGCTAAATAAACTATAAAACATATATTAGCTCTTGGCCAGCACCCCTATTTTAATCTCAATTTTCTTGACAAAGCGTGGACTGTAGCCACGTTTCACTCCGTTAGGGATTCATTTTCTTCCCCACTGCGTCGGCCCATGGGATGCTTTGGTGAATAGTGAGCTAGCCACGGCTGCACCACTCAGTTGTCTGTCTGCAATCCACTGGAGATCCCCAGTCTGACTGAGAATGCAGAGGACATGCTCTTTGAGGAAACCATTAGCGCAGCCTTCTCGGGAAGAGATTAAAGTGGTGGGCTGGCTACTTTTATGCCAACTTGACCAAAGCTAGAGCCATTTTGGAAGAGGAAACCTTAATTAAGAAAATGCCCCAACAGGTGCCCTGTGGGTAAGCCTATGTTCCGTTCTCTGAAATGCTGTTTGATATGGAATAGTTCAGATCACTGTGGGCTAGTAGTCTTGGGTATATAAGAAAGCAAATGGCCAAGCTATGAGGAGCTAGCCAGTAATCAACACTCTCCCCATGGCCTCTGTTTCAGTTCCTGCCTCCAGGTCCCTGCCTCGACTTCCCTAGACGATGGACTATAAGCTATACAATGGAATAAACAAAACAAAACATATTGCTTTGAGTCATGGTGTTTGATGACAGCAGTAGAAACCCTAACTAAGACAAGTGGGATATGGCAGCATACCAACATCTCTTTGAATTAATCAGACTGCCGTAGTCCAATAGAACTCCCTGCAGTTGGGGAATCTGTCCACATCTTCCTTGTCAGTTCGGCAGCCACTGACTATATCTAGCTAATAATCACTTGAACAAATTTATAAGACTAAAAAAGTTTTATTTTATTTTAATTAATTCAAGTTTAAATTTATAGGGCCACACACAGCAGATCTAGGGCAATATAAAACATGAACACTACACACCATAGCCAAGGAAATGGAAATTAAAGGGGACAATCAAGAAATATAATGGGAAGGAGGTAAACTGCTGCCTTCAACGAGGGAAAAGAGATGTTTCAGTCATTTAAAGTTAGTGTGCTCAGGAGAGTGGCACCATGAAATGAAAAGGTTGCTATGTGATTCTGAAATTTGAGGATGTTAACAGGTTGAGTTTCCAGTGGTCAGGAGATTCCCAAGTAGAAACAACTAGAATTCTCAGACTGCACGGGGTGGTGGTGAGTCAGAGCAAGAAATATGAACTGGTTTCCTTTGTCTTGAGAGAGCCCCCTCTGCTCTAATGTACCCCCTTTCCAAGACTGCCTCATCCTCCCGCACATGGAGAGACCCTGAAATAGGGCATAATAATGATGGTGCAGAGAAATGACCGCCTCACCTACTTAGTGATTAATATGGCATTAGTTCCTGCCACCCTCAGTAGTGCAGAGGAGACTGAAGAAGAATTGGTTTTGTTTTAGCGAAGAAAAATACAAGATCCCATGCTACTTGTCATACATGGAGAACCTTTTCATCTATGAATCTCTACACACTTTGGAAGCTTAACTAATTTGAAAGCCTCAAAGAAAGAGAGACATGAAATAAGAAACTCAGATCCTGGTGTTCTATCTCTGCTCTTTTAGAAAAATCAGGCTTGGCATTTCCCTATTCCATTAATCCACAAGTGTAGTCCCACACAGTGGCCAGGAGGTATTTATCTTTCTACTGACGATTTCTCTCAAGGCATCGCAGTTATGAGAGAGAGGGAACTTACAGAATCACACCCTTGGACTTTCCTGGTGTCTTTTTATCTTATTTACAGTGGAAATCCACCCCTATCCTTGTAGTACGGGAAGCATTCTCTGATAAACCAGCCTGCACCATTTCTTGGAAAATGGTAAAATTTGGCATAATGCCTACTTTAGGCTGAAACTCAAATTTCATTGGAGCAGACTGTCTTCTTTATAAAAAATTTTCCAAAACAAACATCCGTGAATCTGGGACATACATGCATTGAAAGGGGCCTGGCAAGGAAGGCACTTTAATGGGCACCCTACTGTGTAATCTTTTCATCTTAATTCAGAATTCCTTAGAGATACAAACTGCCTTACGAAAAAATACAAATCTTTCCAATTATTTATATGCCAGGTACGTTTTTAGCTTAGTCAAAACAGGTATGCAATAATGTATCCTGGCATTTCTTTTCATCTGTTGTGACCCTGAGGTAGGTGCTGCTTTTCTATCCTGTGCTTCTTTCTAACTGTTTTATTTTGTTGCTTCTTTCTCTTAACCAATTTCTTCTCCATTCTACTGAGATTAAAAAAAACACCTAAAATACAAACACTGTCCTGTCTCAAGAAAAAACAAAATATTTTGAAAGACCATGCCTTCTAAAGATTTTGACAAAGGGTTTGATGTCTGGAAAATGAAAATAGCTGCTACACACAGAAACAACTGTATTTGTTTGAAGAGAAGGTGCTGGGGCCAGGGCTTCTGTCTGTGTCTCCAGGCAAACGTAGACCTTTCGCCGCTAGCCATAGCCTCTTACCGTCTCTGAGTTATGTATGGATTTCAATTTGTCCCCATCCTTCCTTAAACATCTCTTTAGATGCACAAGTCAGGGTCATCTTACTCTCGCATCCCATATATCCTACATCTTCTGTTGTCAAGGGTGAAAGGTAAAAGGTCCTCCAAACACCATCCACATCACCGGTGTCGAATAGGACATCTGAGTGAGCTTCCCATCTTAGTGCACTAGTCTAATGCCCTCTGAATTCGTTCTTACCATTCAGGTGGGTATAGAATCCACCTAAATACATGCTCTGCTCCATCCCCAGTCTCTACATGCTGTCCCTGGCTACCAGTAACATCCTGAGCTAGCACTTAAAGCTTTAGGGCTATGGAGTTCTGCCAGTAATGAAGTTTAATTTACTTATATGTGCCAATTCATCTCTGTCACAAGCCTATTAATTTCTTCATTATTTTATTCTGTCCCTAGCCCTTGCACAATGAGGCACAATGATCCCCATTTGTGTAACAAAAAAAAATATGGAGTCTCTTATAAATTACCTTCACTTCTGCTGCTTTTAGTGACCAGACAGTCTTCTGTATTTCTTTTTCATATTTAAATCAATTTTTTCAAACCCTTCTCTAGAAGAATACGCTGAAACTCTGGACTGCTGAAGAGTGATGTCATAGCAAAAGTGTAGGATTCTGATGGGCGCTTTCCCACGCAGCCTTGTCCCAGGAAAGACTTTCACCACACCTCTTCCAAGGTGTATGGTTGCCACAATCACAGCTCCTTTGTAGGGAGGGACTGCTGTCAGCCCCTCATCAGTCACAGATGTGTCAGGATACCTATAGCATGGCGCCCCTCGCCAGTCAGAGATGCCTCAGAGTACCTATAGCATCGCACCCCTCGTCAGTCGGAGATGTCTCAGGGTACCCCCATCCCTCATCAGTCAGAGAGGTGTCAGGGTACCTATAGCATCGCACCCATTCATCAGTCAGAGAGGTGTCAGGGTACCTATAGCATCACACCCCTCATCAGTCAGAGAGGTGTCAGGGTACCTATAGCATCACACCCCTCATCAGTCAGAGATGTCTCAGGGTACCTATAGCATGGCGCTTCTCGTCAGTCAGAGATGTCTCAGGGTACCTATAGCATGGCGCCCCTCGTCAGTCGGAGAGGTGTCAGGGTACCTATAGCATCGCACCCATTCATCAGTCAGAGAGGTGTCAGGGTACCTATAGCATCACACCCCTCATCAGTCAGAGAGGTGTCAGGGTACCTATAGCATCACACCCCTCATCAGTCAGAGATGTCTCAGGGTACCTATAAGCATGGCGCTTCTCGTCAGTCAGAGATGTCTCAGGGTACCTATAGCATGGCGCCCCTCGTCAGTCGGAGAGGTGTCAGGTGGTACCTATAGCATTGCTATCAAAGTGAAGACTGACAAAATAAAGGTCATGGATTTACAATTAATCCTCGTATGCTTTTGGCATTTCTGCATGGCATGATCTTGAAGACACAGGGAGTGGGCAGCTAAACGGTTACCAAGAGTTAAACAGAGATCTGGGAAACTGTTTCGTTGTATTAGCATCTGCAAGTTACATTAGCCCATGCCACCTCTCTCTTCTCTATTTTCAGGATTGGAGGCAAACACCAGGAGCCTAAGGGAAAAGCAGGCAGGGGTCTTGTCGATTATGCCGCTGGAGCCATTGGGCCAGTGCATGACATGGACGATGATGAAATGGACCCCAATTATGCCAGAGTGAACCACTTTCGGGAGCCCTGCACATCAGCAAATGTCTTTAGATCGCCATCTCCCCCTCGAGCTGGACCACTTGCTTACCCTCGGGATGGACGTCCACTGTCTCCAGACAGAGACCACTTAGAGGGTCTCTATGCCAAGGTCAACAAGCCATATCATCCTCCAGCCGTGGCTGACAGGTAATGCTAATGAAAGATGGTTGCAGTTTTAACTCAGTAAGTTTCAAATCATCTCTACTGCTGAAGCAAATAAAAGCGTATCCTTCAATCTATTAAAACTAAAATGACATGGTGCCCTAGACAAGTGTTCCACTTTGACCTACCATTGAGGTTATCAGTCATCAGAAATAAAGCCATAACTAGCTATAAGGTGGCGTGGATGGATGGTAGCAGCAGAGGCATGGTACAACAGGGAACAATCCTTGCAGGAATACAGTGCGGAGAACTAATGATGAAGACTTTGAAGGCATATTGTCTTTTGTCCTGAGAGCCCTATTGTAAGACACTTATTCAAGAAGATGGCATGAAACGTGGAGGTGAAGAGACAGAAAAGGGAAAAATGGCTTCCAAGTAGGCATAATTGGAGTGGGATTATCGATAGCTACCATAGTGCAGGAGACTTTGAAAAATAAGATTGGGATTTTCTAATCGAGGAAAACTAAACTGCCTGGCAGAGGTGGAAAATGAGGTAATCTTGGTCCTAGGAGTTTGATGAAGCAGAGAAAGATAGGATGTGACCTGTAGACTTAGGAGCAAGGGAAAGAGGATATTGGGAACATCTGTCTGGAGCAAGTAAGGAGCAAGATGATTCCAACTCCACCTCTTGCCCAAAGAAGAATGTCCTGTCAGGGAAAGGATGTTCTAAAAGAGCTTCGGTGTGTATGCATTGTCATGTGACCTTGGAGTCCCACAGACCAGCAATGAGTTGAGAGATCTTGCTCTAATTTGACTGCTGCTGTTTGAAATCTGTAGGGAGAAAATGAAGAGGGTGGTGCAAGAAGCTCTCATGCTAGATGAAAGAAAAAGACTCGTTTTCCAGATCTCCTAGGGTTCCGAGGACCACCGGGACCCTAGCAGTAGCCAGCTTTTGTGTGATAGCATGATATATCGTGTATGTTTACCGTTTACACATTTCCCCAGCTGGGTGAGATTATGCACTTTCAATTAGGTTGGGGAGAGGAAGGGAAATCATGGCATTTTATGCAGACTGTAAAGTGTAGCTTCACAAGACTGATTACCTTTCAGAACCTTTCCAATAACCAAGTGGGAAGCGAGGAGCAATTTTTAATCCTTACTGTCAAGCTTCCAGGTTGATGATATTAAAGAAAGATGGTCAAGTTTTTCGTTAAGACAAAATGAAAATATAAATTCCTATGACTGTGATGCGGCCATCATAAGCAAATTGCTAATTCCAAGGATTGATTAAGAGTTCGCCTTTTTCTCTCCAGTCTTCGCATAGGGTTGAATTTTATCATGTAAATAATAATGCAATACTAGAGTCTATTCTAGGCTAAAGCATAGTCAATCTTCCTTTCCCCCAGTAAGAAGGGCTTTGTAGCAGTCCTTTTTGCATATATACGATAGAACAGCAACACATGAAGACTGTTTTCCTCAGACCTTCCCAAGCCAGTGTGGTCCAGTGCTAGTTCCATGGGAATAAATGTGAGACATTCTAAAAGAAGAGATTATCCCAAAGCCACAAGCAGAATTAACCCTCAGAAATAGATTTTTCTTTTAGTGTAGTCTTTTTTTCCAGTGATGTGTTAATATGCACTGTTGACATCCAAGAATACTATACAACCAGAACTCATCGTACCCAGAATGTTTGTCACTAAAGTTTATTTTACCCATATTTTGCTAAGACTCTGTATTGTTCAGATTCCTTTATCTGTGACAAAAATCCATGAGACAAAAAAAGCAGAAATCTTTGTTTGTATGCGGTTTTATAGGTCTCAGTATGTGCCAAGGCCACTCAGCCAAGCTGTTTCTGGTCTCCACATCATGATGTGAGAAATGTCTGGGAGCAAAGCTACTCTTCTAGTGACAGCAGGAAGCAGAGAGGACCAGGCCCTTCAAAGTCCTGCCATTTGTGGTGGTTAATATTGGCTGTGAACTAGACAGGGTCTAGAATCTGGACGTATCTGTGAGGGAGTCTCTATCTTAGGCTAATTGAGGTAAAGATCCATGCTAGAGTAGGCATCAACAAGCATTTCATGAGTCAGAATCCCATACTAAATCAAAAGGGAGGGGCAAGCCAAACAGTAGGGTTTATCTGGCTTCCTGATAATGTGATCAACTGCTTTGATTTCTGTTCTCATAATTTCTCCATCATGATAGGCTGAGTGCACCCTCAAACTGTTAACTAGAATAAACTTTCCCCCCACTGAAGTTGCTTTTTCCCAGATATTTGCTCACAGTGAGGGGAAGAATAACAAATGTCCCCCCAGACCCTTACTTCCTCAAACCTGGCTCCACTTCTGAATATCTGTGACCTTATCAGCAGATCAACCCACTGGCAAAGTTGCCATCTCTCTGTGGCCTCAGCCATAACACTGTTGCACTGGAACCAAACCTTCAATACTGAATACACAGGGGGCATTTTTAGTTCTAACCTATAGCACACATGTGGATACACTGTTGCCCATGTAGTAGACCAGGAAAGAAACTCATTGCATAATGTTAAAGACAGCAACTATAAAATGCTGCCAAAAAAAAATGATTTCTTTACTGCCAAGCCCAGAATTCTGTATGAGTAACGAAGTCTTTGCTTTGGCTCTGGCCTCTTCGTGTCAATAAGTGCTCCAAATCTGCCTTCTACAGAGCCTTAGGTAGCTGTTAAACTTTTGGATAGCAGATCAAAAAGAAACTCTTTTTACCCAGAATTGTCTTGATTCTGCTCTTATCTTTAATTATATTCACTCTGCTCTGTTCCTTTCTCTTGAAGTCTTAAAGCAAGCAATTTTGCCTTGATGCATCATAGTAAGCACTACATAATGTAGTTATTATCATCGGGATTACTGTTATGACCACTCATACTGTCCGATAGCAATGAAACTCTGGGCCTACATAAATGTAAGACAGTTGTCCAAGCAATGTCTCCAAGCAGATACCTTGTTTTATGAGTTCTAAGCCTACCTTATTTTAAAGGAAAGGATATATCACTTTCTGACCCATCTATTCAATCATTCTTCATTCAGTAAGCATTCACTTGTCACTTTCTATGTCCTAGATAATGTAGAAAATTCCAGGGAAGATGGGAAGATGATCCTGACATATCAATGAGGACTAGAGGAGGTCCTCTTACATCCAGTAGAAATCCAGTGGAAATAGAGAGTTGTAATATCCTGTAATTAAAAATGAAAGCTTTTCTTTTTTGTTTGGCCTATATGCAAAAGGCATCCTAAAGCAAGTGATAGCAGAGCTGACTTTGGGAGGAGATTCTTAAGCATTAACAATAAGATAACTGTTTTTCATTACAAAGTAGTCAAATGTGAACAAGAATCGAGTTGCTGGAAAGAGCATGCATTTAAGGAAGTCCAGAAATACCCAGCACATAGCTTGTAGGGAAGAAGGAAAGTGAAGGGGACGAGTCTGCGCAGCACATTGAAGTCACGTGTCCGTCAATAGGTCACATGTTGACAGTTCTTGGTTGAGAGTAGCTGCCTAGAAGTCTGCAGGTAGAGCATCTCACAGCTGTCTAACTCAGACTCCAGAAATCTGGGTGGCAGCCTGTGTACAGTGGAGACTGATGTGTGTCCCAATCCTGTGACCACTGTCATAATCGTGTCCACTGAGATCAAAAGAATGAAACCTACAAAGAGAATGCAGCCACTACAAGGCTACTGGTCAACTTAGAGAGGGCAGTGTCCGAAGCTTAGTAAAAGGCCAGGAACCTTGCAGTGAGACTTGATGAGGAGGTGAGGATGGAGCGTGAGCCTAACAGTAATGAGAAAGCAGAGCGGTGGGCAGGAAAAGGTATCTCTGAATCACGTCTAGCACGGTGCTTCAGAGAGAGCTAACAAAGTCACCTTATGGTAATGCTGCAGAAAACGAGGCTCAGGGAACGGGAGTAACTGGCCCAGGATTGGGACAAAGCTCTTCACCGCTCTGTGTTCTTTTCCCTTACCCACCCTGTCACTCAGCCACGCCTTCCCCCTTCCTAGTGCAGTGTGCAGATAAAGTGGCTCAGTTTCGGGTTCTCAACATGTTAAAGGTGTGTTAAGCCATGACTTCTGGAATGGGGCTGATCTCTGTCTGGTTCTCTTCTGGATGGACTTCATGTCCATACAACCGCACGGACTTCAGTAAGATGACTTTCCCAAGATGCGTGTCTCATCCTCGTGCAAGCAATACAACAAATACTTGTGGAGCATCTAGCAAGTTCCAGGACTGACCAGATTGAGGGGAAATGATAAATCCCCCCTTTTAAAGGGTTGCTGCACGTTAAAAGATACATAGAGCTCAACAACAACAGTGGTAGGCACATGGTAGTTGCCACAGCTGGGCTGTTGGACTAGTAAACGGGAACAAACAAGGGGAGGTCACAGTGACAGGAAGTGTGGTATGAGAGAACAGGGCTTCTTCAACTCCACTCACAACTCTTTGACACCCAAGATTTTTATCCGACCCCCAAGCATATAAGTAATAAAATACATATACAGATAAACACTTACTGTTAATATATCATAAATATGTTTATTTTAAGATGGTTTTATGTATAATTTTACCCGCATAAAAATGAAAGCAGATTTGCATACTAATGAGATGCATGCTCATTTATTTTACATAAAAATTCAATCATGGCTGAATATTTGATGCTATAGGACATAAACTATCTTCAGTGTTTTTCAGAATTGATCAATACTTTGATTTTATAATTGCCAATGTTAAGAACACCACTTCACATAAACAGAATAAAATGACAGAAATGCTTAGGGCCCCTGCTGGAAATTCTATCCTTATCATAGGCCAGAATTTATATAATGATTGTTCTCTGTGAAATCCAAGCCAGCAACTCTAACATCAATCTTTCAAATCAAACATTCTAACAAAATACAGTTGAAAGACACATGAAATTGATATTTACTTGTGAGAACTAGTGGTAGGAAAACATTAAAAGTCTGAGTTTTCCATAGTCATGTAGGTATAGTAAAACTATTTCACCCTTTAACATACAGCCATCTTAAATCTGAGCCAAGGTATAGTGTTCAAAACTGTTTATGTTGCATGTTCAGGGCCAAGGCTGCAGTGAAGGGGAGGGACATGGCATGGGTGAGTGCTGCCAAAAACACCATGAATTGATTATGTGGTAATCATGCATCCAGAGAACTTTTACTGTTGCCAAAATTTTTGCAACCTTTATATCCATTTATGACCTCTTATGGGGTTATGACTCGCAGCGTAAGATATTGGTTATTCGCATAAACAGAAAGAAAAGACTCAACGGCAAGAGATAAAATAGAAAGACCCAAGAGCTGAGCAAAAAAGAGGTGGGGTGACTGACACTTGGTCAGCAGAATGAGGCATCACATTCATCATGAGTGACATACGGGGACAGCTGTGGGAGAAAGAGCAGGCTAAGGGTTTATACATGGGGAACAATTCTAGAATCCCACAAGCTGATCAATAACAGAACATTCTCACCTTTCTACCGATGGAGATTTGGTGCCATAATGCCTTAAATGATGAAATGATTGAAAACAATTTACTCTTTTATTAAATTTTCCTCTCTATAAAAATGTATCTGTTAATATATCTGTGCTCAAAACTGACCTGAACAAGGGTACAGAAGGCATGGCACAGTGCCCTCTGGTCACTGGGCAATCATTTCCTCAATATAAACCCCTCCAGCTATTTAGTCCTGTACCTGTATTTAGTCCATACCTGTAGCCCTCTTGGTGGTTGGTTCCCTGGATACACTCAGTTCTATTGAGTTTATGATCACTGTGTTAATCGTGGTGTACACAACTGGACGGCATCTTTCAGAGGCATCCAAAGCCAAGGATTTGTCTTCCTTGGCCCTCATCTCTTATATCTATTAATGTGACCTGATCTTGCACACCAGTTCCAGTTTCTAGCTTGTTATACTTTTTCTAAAAGGTCTATGCTTTTTCATTTGCATTATTGTTTTAGTTTCTTTGATACTACTATAATAAACCATGATCAAAACTGAGGAAAGAGTTTATTTGAGCTTGCATCTAGAAGGGAAGTCAGGGCAGGAACTTGAAACTAGGAACTGAAACAGAGGCCATGGAGGAATGCTGCTGACTGGCTTCCTCTTCCTCGCTTACTCAGCCTGCTTTCTTACACAACCCAGGGCCACCTGCCCAGGGGTGGGACCTGCCCGCCGTGGGCTGCACTCGTCCACATCAATCATTAGTAAAGACAGTATACCCCCACAGACTTGTCAGCAGGCCAATATTATGGAAGCATTTTCTCAATTAAAATTCCCTCTCCCCATCTGACTCTAACTTGTGTCAAGTTGAGAAAACACTCTTCAGGACAATTGTCAGGCTATGTATTATTGAATCTTATATATGTAGAATAAATTTTTATTGGAGGATTTTTTATCTAAACTAAAAATATACCTGTTAGGATTAAAGCCAGGCATGGTTGACATGCACCCCCAATCCTAACAGGTTCAAGATGAAGCAGGAGAATCATTTGTTTGAGTCTAGACTGGGCTACATAGTGACACCCTATCTTCCAACCCCCCTTCTCCCCAAAAATGTACTTGTTAGTTTTAGCTCATTATTATCAGTCATAAAGATATTCTATTTGTTCAAAATATTAGCTGTGCTTCATAGGTTACTTATGTCACTCTCGTATTTAATCATTGAGACTCATCTATGTCATTGATAAGATCATTGATCAGTGTCAAGTATAATCTTTGCAATTCATTACTTGAAACCTCCATTAATCAACTCTCTGTGTGATCTTCACTTAGCTATTAATGCGGTTGACTGTATATAGTTTACACTCTCCATTTCAACCGGAAATGCTGTAAAACATCTGCCTTACTTCCATATGCGCCATGCTTGGAAGAGCCACTCTGTTTACCATCTCTTCACCTAGGCACAAAAGGAAACTACATGTTCTTAGTGAATCCAAAAGCAATTGTTTTCTGACAGATAATCCAAATAATGATTACATTTAGACTTAATTATAAGATTTTATGTGGTTCAGTAATACTGGAATCTCTGTATTTGCTTACTCAGTGTTTATTGACTAATGCATGATAACTGTGAAATTCAAGTGGTCAATAGCAGAGAACACCCTAGTCATCAGGTAAGTGCTCCAGTATGTACGTACAAGGGCTTTGTAGAAGCCTTTAGTGAGCATCTGTTACATTGCAGAGCTCATACAAAGGAGTTTAGCAGTTCTACCCCTCAAGAAACTCAATCTAGTGGCTGAGTCTGTCTCATAAACAGACAAAAATTGGATCACAATATGGTGTTAAGAGTTATAAACAGAATCACTATTTTAAAAAAAAACAAAACTTTAAATTGTAAGCACATTTTATTTTGGAAAACCGTGAAACTTTGGCACTTTCCTGTGACACTGGTTAAAATGAATCAATTTTCCAAAAACTTAAGTTTGAGAACTGTGAAATCAAGAGAAGGGTGTAACCTATATCCAATGGGTTGTCTGTGACTTCAGTGGAATAAGCCCATAGCCTGTCCCAATAAACATCAGCTATGCTTCTCAGGAAAGCTTCTACCCGGTAACATTGGACCATAGAACACAGTAGGCTCTGTATTGAGGGCAGTGAGTTTAAGTATAACTGCTCTGAAGGTTATTATTGTATCTTGCTGTTGACCCTTGGAGTCATGCATTTTAGAACCCAATAGATTCCATCTGTTCCATGGTCACATGGTTAAAAGCTAATCCTGCCTCCAACTCTAATTCTTGCTGGAATATTACAATTATGAAAAAACAAAAAGGTAGAAACAGAAAAGTGAGAGGACAGTATACAAAACAACTGAGAAACATCTCAGATTCTGTGAGATTGGTCATACCATTTGCATAAATGAATAATGTCGTTGTTAAACAGTGGGATACTTAGGTGATTATCTTATTCAATCCGTAGCTTATTAGAAATTCCTAAGCTAGTCATCAGAGTGAAGGTCATCTTCCTTCCATGTCACTTCAATGTCCAATAGCCACATGCTGAGCAAGTCCAGTTTTCATGGCCCTGGAAGAGCTGTCAATGACAGAATGTGTGAAATCACATCTCTTGGCTATAAAACTAGAAAACCCAATGGATATATTTGTGTTTTCCATTCATGTGGCCCTGGCCTCTTCAAGTGACCTCTACCCATCTTCCTCCTTGTCTTCAGTTTGGGGAAGACCTGAAGCTGTGGGTGGGGCTTCCTGTGAGTAGGTTTCATTTACGTGTTGCATCATAACTCTAAGACAATCTTGTGTTTATTATCCGGCAAAAAAGATTATTTGAAAGGGTTGAATAATCAGTGAAATACTCTAAGCAAGTGGATTCCTTTGTAAAAAAAAAAAAAAAAAATAGCCAGGAGTCTCCAGTAACTTCACATTGGCAAAAATTAAATGTAAAAGAATAGTGTTTTGTCTTTTCAGTCAATGAAGTCAAAAGAGAATGGAGTTCCACATGGCTGTTATAGATCACTGCTTGGAATCCATCACAATCAGGTCAACTCCAGATGACTTATTTCTTCTCCCCTTTCTCTCCCCTTTAATAATGCAGGTTTTAGATGAGCAGTAAACAGCACTTGGGTTAAGTATATTCCTATTAGCTTCACATGGGAGTTTTCCTTATGGGTACCGTGTGGTCGCTCTCTAATTCAGGCAGAAATATTTCTGTCGGAGTGACTTCGACTGTGACTTCACTGGAGTACTTGGGTAGCTGTCTTCTCGGTTTTGGCAATCACTGAAAATTTTGTTTTGGGAAATTCTCCAACACGAGGAAAGATGGATTTGAAAGGTATCAGCAGGCTCCGTAGCCAGGTGGGAACAGCTGGGAGGGGATGTATCATGTGCTCCCGGGGCAATGTAAGATAATTGATATCTCTGTCACAACAGTGTATTAATTGCAGAGATCCAGCATTTCACTAAGCCATGCTCTGTCAAAGACAGCTCGCAGGAGACTGATGTTTGTTCCCAGTCTCCTCCCTAGTGATTTTCCCAGTTAATTTTATTTCAGTTTCAGAGTATTTTAGATCTTCCTTCTGACTCATACCTTTATGAAACCTGGGTGTGGGATCTGAACAGTGAATACAATAATTTCTTAGAGATGTAGGTTTTTTTTTTTCCCTATAAGCAGAGCCAAAGCTATCTCATTTCACTTTGGAATCCCAGTGATAAATGCTTTTTCTATGGAGATTTAACTCATCAGTTGAATGAGGCAATCAGACTTTCCCCCCTCAGAACATAATGCCATTCATGTTTAAGTGACTTTTAGATAATAATGAGAAATCTCTTAATGAAAGAATCGCTACGACCAGATAAGTGCTAAGAGTAACGGATATATCATTAACTCTACTTTCCTTCACCCCTTCTCTTTTTAAACTTGAGTTCTCACTAATTTCTCCATGCTCTGAGAGCCTCACTTTTGGGCTGATGCTACTAATAACAGGCAGACTAAATTATCAGTTTTCAAGAGGAAAAGATGTAAATAGCCTTCTAAGGAGGAGGGCTGACACACAATAACTGTCCATTCCTAAGGCCACCTCCCCTCATAACCCCAGAGAAATAAGCATACTCTACCCTGATTGTTAAAACTATTGTACATTTACTCATTTAAATGTTTTCCAAACAAATGGCTTGAACTTTGGGATCTATTCATCTAGCTAAGTATTTACTCCAACGAGGTTGAAGGGTATGTATAGGCTATCCTCAGCAAAACATGAACCAGCACAAATGGAATAGAGAATAATAGCTCCTACGCTGTCAAAAGGGTGTTGGATTGATAGAAAGAACAGTCATGTTTTCCTTGACTATCCGCAGCCCTCCCTCCCTCATTCGCTCATGCCATAAATTCTGAGATGCCTGTTATATACTAAATGCTGTGTACAAGGCTACGGAGATGCCTTGTGTTAGGAGCCGTGAACTCTGTCTCTTTCTCCAGCAGAACTAGACTGATGCTGATCTACTGCAAGCCTCTTAGGACCTGTGGTTTGCATTTGTCTATTAGGCTAAGCCACATACCTTTTCATTACACAATCTTTGCTAATGCTAAAGACAGATTTCAAAGTGCCCTCTTTACAATTTCTGGATTTAACGCAATGTGTAATCAAGAATAGGCCATTGTTAGGTCAATTACTTTCCTGTATTTATCTTTTCAAACAATAAATAATCAGTGGGGTGGAAGGGGGGCAGTAAAAGAGAGTCTTAATGCTAGTACTCATAAATATCCACCATCTTAAAGAGACGTATTAATATTTATATGTGGTGGAATGCCCTCCTCTCTAGAGAGAGCTTGGCTGAGGGCTGATAGGAATCCATGCAGTATTCCTGAGTCATTGCTTTGTACAGGCTCACAGGCAATCCTGAGCAAGCCTGGGGATGTGCCCAATAATCAGTCTCTCAGTTCTCAAATTACCAATACCTGTGTGTACACACCTAAGAAGGAAACTGTTTGATACATACCCAGTAGGCTTTCTATGTCAAGTTTAGTAGAGGACCCCGGGCCTGACCATGCTCTTCGTCAGACCAAAGCCTAAACAGATCACCTTATAGCACTGTTTCCCGCTTCTGCATTCCTCATAAAGTCCAGGACTGGAAGACACTGTTCAGGTTATACGCACTTGGCACTAGGAGCCAAAAAAGCACAGTTGTGTTCTGGAGAACATTAGGCTTAACGTCAGGCATGAAGTGAGAACAGCTCCTAGGCATGCACACTCTGAGATCCCTGAAAGCATGCTGTAGGTCTAGTGAGTGTGGTATCAATAGAACTTCTATTCGTTGTTACTTACTTTTCACTTCTAGAGCCAGGACTTGGGCTAGTGCTGGCAGGGAAGGAGAGCTTTTGTACAAGAGAGGACACAGGAGGCTGAACATAGAGAGATTCAGAAGCCGAAATTTATTTCGGGGAAGTGATTGTGTTACCCAGCATTGTTGCGTAACTTTAGACAAATCACTCTCCTTGTTTCTTGATTTCCATGTCTAGAGATTTGGCCTAAGTACAGTACCTACAAGAGAATGCCGTTCCTAGGATTTACATGTGTTTGCATATACACGTAGGGTACATCACTGTGCAGTTAGTAAGCAGCAACTTTCTATGTAGTAATTCCTGAGAATTTATACCATTGTCATTAAAATTACTATTCATTCCATAGAGGCTAGCACAGTGACAGATGCCTATAATTGCAGCACTTGGAAGGCTGAGGTACAAAGATCATAATTGGGGTCCCTTAGGGCTCCACAGCAAGACATTCACATAAAAATGCTGTTTGTTAATCTCCTTGTTGGTCCTTAATAGCGAACTGAAGTTGGGAAGAGAAGTATATTTTGCCTTTGTGTTGTTGGGCAGTAGTCCATGGTACAAATATACTATGATTGACATTGTAAGTACTATAGAGGTGGGAGAGATGGCCCTCTTCTGGATTTTATGTGAACACATGCTCTATTTCTTCCATTCCTCTCTGTATACCTTTTTTCTTGCCTTATTGCACAGGCTATAACCTCCAATACTATGTTGAATAGCAATGGAAACACTGAAGACTCTCGCTTTTTTCAATCATATGGAGAAAGCATCCTGGCTTTCACCTTTGTAATATTAGCTACAGGGATTTTATTGGTATCTTTATTATGTTGTGGAAATTCTCCTTAAATTCCTACCTTTCTGAGGGTTATCAAAAGTCAGTGAGGTTTTACCAGGTGCCTTTTCTACTTCAACTTATATAATCTTGTGATTTCCTTCTCTATTCATTCTCAGAGCACCAACCATAATTAAATAAATCCCACATAGTTTTGATATATAATTATTGTCATATTTTACTATTTGATAGCATTTTGACAAGACGTTTTGCATCTAAATCATAAGGAATACTGGTCTATAAGTTTTTAAATATCATCTTTCATTTTGATGTGGGGGTAAGACCCTGCTTCTCTGAATGAGTGGGGAAGTAGTACATACTTTTCTTTTCCTGAAGAGTGGGTAGAAGTGGAATTAATTCTTCTTTAAACCTTTAGAAGATCTCTCTGATAAAACTATCAGAACCTGAACATTTCTTCTTTAGGAGACCTTTAATTATAAATTCAAAGACCTTAATAATTGTAAGTCTGTTCAGATTATGTTGTATTGTGTGAATTATGGTAGTTTTAATCTTCTTAGGAGTTGATTCCTTTTTTATCAAAATCACATTTTGGAATTATCTGTATCTTTCTTATCCTGTTGATAAGATATTGTCTTGTCTTCTGAGGCAAGCACTTTACAGATTAACTACCCCCCAAGCCTCTCATCTCCTTATTAACCTACAGACTCAGCAGTATTATTCTAGATCCCTCTTGATACTGAAACTTATTTTTTTTTCTCCTTTTGTTGTTGTTTTATTTGGAAGTCAGATAATTTTATTGATTGTTTTCAAAGGACCAGCTTTTTTTTTTCATTATTTTTTCTGGTTCTAATTTCATTGATTTCTACTTTTTATTATTTCCTTAATTCTCTTTGTGTTGTTTTCATTTGGTTTCATGTCTCCTTTTTTCTAATTCTCTAAGTAGAGGGAGAATGCTAATTGAAGACTGTCTTGTTTGATGTAACCGTTTGTTTTAAATTCCCCCACTCAGCCCTGCTTTAGGTATATTGCTTATATTTCGATACAGTGTATATTTGTCATTTGTTAAGTCTTCAACATTTACTTGAAAACTTTTCTTTGACCTGTTAGTTAGATATCTTTGGTTTTAGGGATTTCTCTATTATCTTCTTACTGTTTACCACTCATTTATCTACACTGTGATCACAGCACATACTCTCTACCCTATGACTGTAACTCACTCTGTCTCTTCAGTTTTATCAAGTTGAGGCTTTTACCATTTCTGTGGCATAATTCCATCATTTTTAGCTCTCGGTATTTCATAAAATGTCTGTTGTCAGAATGCTTCCATGCCTTTGAAAATAACTTGCCTTGCTCTTTTAACTGCTTCAATTTTTTGATGTTTAATTTCAGAAGTTTTACTGGGATGTACATGTGGATGTGTGTGCCTATGTGTCGATATGTGTGGATGTATGTGTACATATGGATGTGTGCATGTGAGTACATATGAGTTCATGTGTATGCAGGTGTGTACATGTGTATGTATACATGACTGTGGATGCATGTGTGTGAATGGGTGTGTGTGTGTAAATGTGTGTGCATCTGTGTGGATGTGTGCATATGTGCACCTGTATGCATGTGTGTGTGCATGTGTGTATTGCATGGATATATGTGCAATATTTAAACCTGGTAGGATGTATAGAGCCTCATAAATCTATGACTTAATCCCCTAATTAGCTTTGGAAAATGGGTGGTATCTCTGCAAATATACTTTCTTTGTTTTTGTCTTAACTCCTGCCTCAGAAATCCAATGAAATAAAACATTAGAGCTTTCTGTTCAATTTTCTTGTTTTTATCTTTTAGTTTTGTTCTTCTATAAAGTCCTGTTTGCTTAGTTCCTACTCTTACCTCTGGTCCATCAAGTCTCCCTGTAAGCCAGCTGAATGTCCTGTTTGCTTAGTTCCTACTCTTACCTCTGGTCCGTCAAGTCTCCCTGTAAGCCAGCTGCTGAACCCTTAATTTTATTTGGTTTGATTTTCATCTTCACATGTCTGTCTGCCTTTTGTTGCTTTTTGCTTGAAACTGTTATGCTTTGATGAAACTCTCTTTCATTGTCTGTTTTCTTAATGAATTAATTATAGTTATTTTAAGAATCATATCTAATATTAGTATCTGAATTATTTGTCCACATTGGTACTAATTTCCTACTTATTTTCCGTGATTTTTTCTTATCTTCTGGTAAGCAAGATAATTTTGCATAAATGATAGACAAAGCCCCTAAAAAGCTGTAGAAATAACCTAAGGCCGACACTGTCTTTCTCTGGAGAGGATGCACTGTTTGCCGGACACTTGGAGTAGACTTCCATTCATCCTCAAAGCACAAAGGCCAGCAACTAGATTTTACTTTTGATGATAGGTAGATTTTTTATTTTTTGAGATTATAATTTAATTTTAGTATTTCTCCCTTCCTTTCTTCCTTCTAAACCTTCTCATGTATGCTTCCCTACTTGTCTTCAGTCACTACCACTTTCTCCAGTAATTGTTATTGCATGCATATTCGACTTGTATATACATATATATTTCTAAATATAACCTGAGTCCATTAAATGTTACTTATATGTATTTTACTTGGATGCATGTTTTCAGGACAACCACTTGGCACTAGAACACCAACGAGTACGCTCTCCCTGAAGAAGACCCCTCTCATTCCCAGCTTTCCTCAGTGGCCTAAGGTTTTTGTGTAGAGTAGAGACTTTGTGGGTTTTCCCCCTGTCCAGTTTGGCGTGTCCATTGCTGTCATCCTTGTTCGCATCACATTTGGATGGTTACATTAGTGAGATTTTATGGGTATAGATTCTCATATTACTAGGAGACACAATCATACACCAAAATCCTTAATCTTCTGGCTTTTATAATCTTTCTACCCCCTCTTCTGCAATATTCCCTGAGCCTTAAGTGCAGGGATATTTATATCCAGTGGGACTGGGTTCCACAACTCTACATTTTGGTTGGTTGTTTTCTGTAATGGTCTGTAGATGTTGCAAAGAGAAGTTTCTTTGATGGAGGAGGGTGTGAAAACTACACTTATCCGTGGTTATAAGAGCAAATGTTTAGAGGCTGTTGTTAGGGATTATGCTGGTTTAATAAGTTATTGGTGGTAGATTCCCCTCCAATAGCCTTAATTTCATTGGCACTTAATAGTTAGCTAGGTTTTCATGACCAGTCATAATATTCCTCTTGTTGAACAGGTCTTAAGTTCAATTAGAGAGCCACTACTGCATCCATAGAGTTACGGTGCCATATTGGTCATTTATATGTTTCAGTGGCTGGGTATAACTGGTGGTCGTATCCCTCTTTGGAAAATTGTGTGCCCTCTTCTACAACCATGGAAGCTAGTTGAGGCTACATGATTATAAAACTCCTAGGATGTATTCTATCCAGAACCCTACCTAGAAACATGGATCTGTAACAGGAGTCTGTCTTCCATAGAAGAAATAATTTCTGTCTTCTAATTTCAACTCTACATGGATGCTGAGATCTCTACTCAGCCTCAAAGTATCTCAGTCATGCACTCTGATCATTTTCTTAGCATTTGATTCTGTGCCATCTGTGAATTAGCAAATGACTTGTAGAGAAAAGTGCCACAGAATTTTGGACCCAACTCAAAATGCCAACCTACCTACTCTTCAAAATCAATCTTGGCCTCTAGGGTCCTGAGTGTCTTGGGAGTTATCCAGAGTCTTCTTTATTTTTTTTCAAAAGTTCCCCCAACTTTTGTGGTTATTCTCACTAGAATAAGAATAAACAAGCTATTTCACACCATTACCCAAAAAATGGATATTCCCTGTCTCTCTTTAATACTAAGTGATAATGGCATTACTATATGTTAGTAAACATCTATGTTGGACCAATTGAGAGATGAGAAGAAGGCTTTATCAGTAAGTTCATGCCAGCATTAGAGCCTGAGTAGCACCCCCAAATTCATATTAAAAATACAAGCATAATGACTCATGCTCATACTTTTAATCTTAGCACTGAGGAGACAGAGGCAAGCGGGTCTCTTAAGCTGCAAGTTAGCTGCCTAGTCTACTGGACAAGCTCCCAGCTAAAGAGAGATGCTGTCTCAAATAATACAGTAACCTAATCATCATTTTTCTTTCTTCCAAGCAGCCAGGCTTCACCATGAAAGTCTAGCCATGCAGTTTTAGAAATATAAGGTCTATTCCAGCTCCAGCTGTTACCATTCCAGGACCAATGGGAAGGATTTCCAATCTCTCACTGTGAATGTTAACCCATGTTCCTTTCTAAGAGGAATCTTCGACAGATAAACTAACCTGTTCTCTACAGAAGAAAGCACAAAGAGGAATAGTCAAATGAAATTCAGAGTCCAATGTGCAATCAGATTTTAGAGAGACATCATAGCTATACCTCACTGGGAAGACTCCAAAAGAGCGAGCTAAGGAAGAGGGCTTCCAAGACAGCAGAAAAGATGAAGCAGGCATCTAAAAAACTTCTTACACTTCACAAAGGAAGAGTATAAGCAAAAGGTTATGGCGCCTTGAAAATTTCTGTTCCTCAAGTTTATCGAAAACTTTGAATTGGCATAGAAGATTTTAAAACAGAATGCATTTGTACCTCTAGGCAAGTACGCTACAAATAAGCTAGGCCCAATTCTCCATCTGTAACTCTAAGACAAAAGGAAGTGTGGGGGTGGAGTGATGGCTCCTGAGGAATGACACCAGAGTTGACCTCTGACCTCCACATTTACGTGCACACACATATGTATACCCTCACACATGCATGCATATGTACAAAAGAATTGAAATACGATGTTCAAAAGCAACATATGTAACTACATGACAGAAATTCACAAATGATTTTCGATTTGAATTTAAATATTCACTGACTTTAGAAAACTTACAGAAATTAGATTGGTCACTGGTGTTTGACTTTTCCTTTCTGGCCATTCTTATTCAGTTGCTACAGAACAAGGTTCAATGTCTTGACTTTGGGATCAAGGTCAAGAAGAGCCTCCCATTGGCCCCATCCCCAAAGTGTTTTCCCCCACCATGACATCACTAAGGCACTCTGTGGCCACAGTTACATTTCGGTGGCCACTGTTGGTAATCAGTCTGTCTCCTTCTCTTGAAGCCCATGTCTTACTTTTTTGCCAGAAAGGCTTGCTTACCTGTGATACTCAACTCTAGCCCATTTTCTTAGAAGTTTCTGAGTTTCCGGCCATTGCTGTCCACTCCCTGCACCTTTGCACCAACCACTTACCCCGTCAATAATTCCAGTTAGTGAAAGGTGCCAAGAATCTATACATAAATTTACCCAGAGACTTACGGGAATAAAAGTTGGGAAACACCAAGGGAAATAGGCAAACTAGATCTGTGTGTGTGTGTGTGTGTGTGTGTGTGTGTGTGTGTGTGTGTGTGTGTATGTGCATGTGTGTGGTGGTGGTGGTGGTGGTGTGTGTGTGTGTGTGGTATTAGTGGTGGTGGTGTGTACGTGGTGTGTGTGTGGTGTGTAGTGTGTATATATTTGTGTGTGTGTGTGTGGTAGTGGTGGTGGTGGTGTGTGTGTATGTGTGGTATTAGTGGTGGTGGTGTGTATGTGGTGTGTGGTGTGTGTGTGTGTGTGTGGTGGTGGTGGTGGTAGTGGTGGTGTGTGTGTGTGTGTGTGTATGTGTGTGTATGTGGTGTGTGTGTGTGTGGTGGTAGCGATACACATTGCTATGATAAGCTTCATTACAGATTGGAGTCTCAGAAACAACTTTTTATGAGTCTGTGTGACTTCCAAGGCTCAAAACTAATCCACTGGAAAACATAAAAGATGTAAAGCAGAAGACTTCAGTGTAATTTTCAGATCATTTGACTCCAAATGCAGCTTTGAGGATATGCAGTTCATAAATTTCCTTTTGGATCTTGTTTTTTTTTTTTTTTTCCAGACACGGTTTCTCCAAACATAGCTATCTGAGGTAATGGATTTTCAGAACAATATTACAAGTGGGACTAGGGATCTAGGAACATAATAGGGGTGACAATGATGGTGGTGGTGGTGATGCTTTTGGTAGTGGTGGCAGTGGCAGCAGCCATGCTAATGACAATTTTTAATAGAATCCTTTGAGTATTTTGTATTTTCCCAGTGTCAAGACATTCTCCTTGTATCACATAGTCTCTTGAGAAGAGCTGGAGTACTTACTATATCTCAAGTTTATTATCTTTCTTGTAGTAACATGAGGCTTGAAGCTGAGGATAAATTCTCTACTTCAATACAACCCCAGCACACCTGTGATCCTTGACTTCAGAGTAAACGTTCCTGAGCCTCTTTAATACTAGGTCGAAGGTGCACCTGTGTCTTGTGGCATTCTTGGAGACTGAAGCCGGTCATTGCATGGTGGACCTGCAGCTCTAGGGCCCATTCAGATTGACTTCTTCGAAAGCTTCAGCCTTCTCCCTCCTGGCTTTGCTGCTGCTGTGGTTTGAGATTTACTGCCCTAGACTACTTAGATAGGCAATGTTGGGAACAGAAAGGTCTAAAAATATAAATATGGCGGTCACAGGAACTACCAATGATACGTATTACACGACCTTAGCTCCCAGGCTAAGGCTCAGGAAATATGATTTCATAACACTTATTTGAATTCTCTAATATTTGCTAAAGTAGTAATAGTATTTACTCAGTATCTGTTCATTCAGTAAAATGAGGATGCAGGCCTTACCTTAAGAGAACTTGAGGTCTTCTAGAGAAAACAAATATTAAATACTTGATTATATCCACTCACTGAGACCCGAGATGTTGTGAGCACTTTTATATTATTGAAGAAGACATATGAGAAAGTGGCATTTAAAGTAAAAATCTGCAAGGTTTTAATACTTAATAATTTGGTAGCAAAATGGGTGCACACGGCATCTCAGCAGAAGAGTCCACAGTGGGTGCCCTGATGTGGAGAGAACATGGCATGTGGAGAAGCAAAGGTCATTCTATGGGTACCAGGTTCAAGAACAGAAGCTTGGTGCTTGAAGGAGTTGGTCTGCACAGCACTTCCCTTCCCTCAGTGCCCCAAGAGATGCATGCAGGTTCCCTATTACCTACAGCATCGCATCTCAGAATAACCATCATTTTCCAGTTCCTAGGAATCTGCACCTAGTGCTCCAGAGTTTTAACCTTTCTCCTTCCCTGTCCCTCACTCTCGTGGCTTTCACTCCTTAGGAAGCTGCTAAGTGCTTGTTCCTTCCACTGAAGGTCACCCTTACATGGCTCAGTATCCTCACACTCGAAGAGTGCACCCAAAGCACTAGACCCCTCACTCAAAGCTTCTGTTTCCTTACTTTTGAGATTAGCCCCCCAAATCTTCATTTCTCAGAAGCTGCCAGGTGATGCCCACGCTGCTGGCCTGGAGTCCCTTGGCAAAGCATTCCAAAAAAACAAAACCCTTCATGTGGGTTTTACTTACCTTCGGCATCTTTCCCAGTGTTCAGCAAAGTAGGTATCAAGCCCATGTTTGTCAAATGAATTGCAGAATGGATCTGGCTTAGTGGCTTCGGAAGTAGGTTTTCTGCATTATTCTTTGGAAAGCTCTTTTGATTCCTTTCAGGCCAAAAGGCCTTGGAAAAGAATAAATTATTGTCATTCTACTGGAATACAGCCCCAGAAATTGCCGAGTCAAGATCTACTTGCATTTTAAGTACTTATTTGGCTTCAAAGCCAAAATGCTAACAGGATTACAAAAGGCCGAGTTTGCTGAGTCGCAGATTGTTTATGCTTGCGTTTGGTTCAAAGTTCTTTCGTCAATCAGTACATTTCTGTTTCTAATTGCAGTTTTAATTTTTTTGCCACCTGCACATGCATTCTCAGCCTAAAGTGGCTTCAGCAATTTGCACAGGTATAATGTAAGCAAATGAGGCTCTTACCCACCAGCCTGTCACCTACCCCAGTATCTAATGACTTCAAGACGCTCTGCCTCAGTTCTCATTATGATTCAGAAAGCAGCCTGCTATCTTCCCCCATTTCCACTCTCACAATGTTGTAAAACATTTTTAATAGAAACTTTCCTCATTCCAGGCACGGAGAGTTTGACTAAGGATGCCACATGATTCTCATTCTAGAGTCTTTATCTACATCTCTCCATAGAGTCTCTGGATCTGGATAACAGAGAAAGAAGCCTTTCTAAGTTCGCCATGATGTGGGTAGGGCTGTAGCTCAGTGCTGGGGTACTTACCTCGGGTTTCAGTTGGGCTTTATTGCTCTGAAGAGACTCCGTAACCATGGCAACTTCCATAAAGGAAAATGTTTAACTGGGGCTGGTTTACAGTTTCAGAGATGTAGTCAATTATCCATGTGGCAGGACACGGCAGCCTGAAGATAGACATGGTGCTGGAGAAGGAACTGAGAGTTCTGTAGCTTGATATAGAGATCAGAATTCTAGTTGGTGAATAAGTCATCTCAATATCAGTTGATAATTTTTTGGGGGGGGGGGTTGATCTCAGGACATTCTGTTTTATCGCCACCCCTTGATTTGATTTGAATGACCTAACAAATAATTCACTGAAAATTATTTTTTTGGTGTGGTATGAATATATAGTTTAGTAATAGAGCATTTTCCTACATACACAAGGCCCTTGATACAAGCAGCAACCCCTAAACAAACAAACAATAAATACCACTCTTAAACATAAATGCAAGGAAGTTTGAACAAGGATCCAAAGTAGCACTGCACTGCAGGTGCGCCGGGGGTGGTCGGCCATCCCAAGGGCATTGCTTCTCCACATTTTGACCAATTTTGGCTTTCCTTATAGTTTCTATCTGCTACAGAAAAGAAGTTTCTTTGCTGAGGGGTGAGAGCTGTAATTCCCTGTGGGTGTAAGGGTCAGTATTTAGAATTCAGGTAGAAATGAATTTAGGAAAATGGCAGTAGTAGGCTCTCCTCTAAGGCCCTGACATCTTCAGCCCTGGGTAGCTGGCTAGGTTTACGGAGTGTAGTGTCTTCAGAAAGAGATTCATAGATTCTGGAGGGAAACCAAAGGCAACAGCAATAGCAGACATTGTTTGGCTCCATTGGACCCCTGCTCTTGGTGGAACATTATTACCCTGTATAACAAAACTAATTCTAAATGGCGTACACATACTTGTGTTTCTGAGCAAGCTTATAGAATAATATATCAACCTATGGCATTTTCAAATACCAGTAGTGCTATATCCTTTTCTTCCATTTGATATGCATATTTATTTAGTTATACACATAGGTTTAAATGCACTTTTAAAGAAATCTTATAAAATAAGTGATTCCGTATGGCTTTTTCAAATATGTTAGTGGTCCTTCCTTTCTCTCCTCCTCTATACCTTCCCTCCCCTCTCCCCGTGAGAAGCCTCCCGCATTTGTGTTTCCCGCCTTCCCTGCACCTGTGTCCTTCTGTCCCTCCCTAGAATGCTACCCACCCCACTTCCTCCTCTCCGTTTTCCTGGCTTCTCTGCTTACTTTAGTAAGCAGATTCTGAGCGAGGCTCTCTCCCAATAAAAGAGACAGGCAGCATTTGTCTTTCTGGGTCTGGTTATGTCACTCTGGATAATATTTCCTGGTTCTATCCATTCACCTGCAAATTTCTTGATTTCATTCTCTTTACGGCTAAATAGACTTTCATTGTGCTTACGTATCCTATTTCCTTACGATCTGCTCATTAGTCAAAGGACGTTTAGGTTGTCTCCATTCCTGTTGTCACTAGACTGACAGTGAACGTGACTGAGGAAGGGTCGTGGGGCAGGATGGCAAGTCATTTGGGCAGATGCTGAGGAGTGCTATCATCCTTTTAGCTTTTTGAGAATTCTCTTCCATTGTTTCCCTAGTGACTGCATCGGTCTGCAAACCCACCAGCAGCAAATGAGGACTTACCTTCCCCCACATGTTTTCAGCATATGTTGTCTGCTGCCTTCTTGACCTTAGCCATTTTAACTAGGCAAGATAACATTCAAGGTATTTTAATGTGTATTTCCTTAATTGCTGAGGATATTGAATACTTTTAAAGATATTTCTTAGCTATTTTAATTTCTTCTTTCGAGAACTCTGTTAAGATCCATACCTCATTTTTAAATGAGTTGCATATTCTGTATACATGTGTGTGTCCCCTCTATCAAATATATACATATGTATGTATGTATGTATATATATATATATATATATATATATGATATCACATACATCTGACTAAGAGTCTTTCCACGCTGTACATTTTTTCTTCACTTGACCAATTTCCTTTGATGTTCAGAAATTTTCAGTTTTATGAAGTTCCAAGGAGCTGAAGAGATGGCTCAGTGATTATGAGCACTTGCTGCTCTTCCAAAAGACCAGAATTCAATTCCCAGCACCCACGTCAGGACACTTACAACCACCTTTAATTCCAACTCCGGCAGATTGGACATATTCTTCTAGCCTTCTCAAGAACCACCCCTCCACTCCCCACCCTACCCCACCCCCTCACAGATACACACACATACACATAAATAAAAATGAAAAAGAATGCATTCAGTTAAAGCACTCAACTGAGGCCAAGGGACAATTCCATGTGTGTCATCACAGGGCACCCAGCATGGTCCTGGCCCAGCCAGGCAATTTTGGGACCCTTAAAAAGGCAAATATGAGTATTAACATTTCATTGCACATTAATTCTTTTAAAAAAAACCTGTCATTTAATTTTAAATGCTAATATGCATATGGTTAATTAAGAAGCCAAAATTGGCTATAAGCTTGGTGAGCGTGTGGAGCAGGAGGAGGGAGATCATTACACTTCTGCTCATGGTTAGCTATTTGTGAACCAGCTGATAGTGTGCAAAATTAAGATTTCGTAAGTGGCATTTTAAATGAATGGTTAATGGCTGAAGATTAATTAAACAGTCAGGGTTACTGGAGAAAAGCTGTTAAAAATTATGTTTATAGGCCAGTCACTTGCACACTGAAATGGAAATCCTGAAAAGCGGTGGCCTTTGTGTTTATCAGGAGAGAAACCCAGCCTGCTCCACACTCTGCGGAGCTGAGGCAGTAGCCTCGGGACATTCCTTTGGAAGAAAAGCTGCCAGGGAGGAAAGTGGAGTAGAAAGTGCTTTTTATTGAGAGACTCTTCTGTAACCTTCATGGCAGGTAACCGGCATATTTTATTCCCTCCCTGTGTGCTGCACCGGTGTGAGTTAGAGTAAGCAGAACCCATGGGGTTTAGAAGAAGCCTCCATAATGCTGGGAACAGACACAAAACTGCCCTGTGTTCTTTTCAGCCCAAGCGGGTTCCCCCTTAAGTCTCCAATTCTTGGTGCCTGAAACATGGGTTTTTATGCCTCTGGCTCTACCCTAAGCTGATTCATTGGGGATCAGTTTTCTTTGTGTTCAGTGCTATGCCATGTGCATAGAAGATGCTGTAAAAAAATCTTGTTAAAAATTATTTGTCATAGCTTAACTCAATAAATATTGGACAAATGAATAATGAGTTACTTAGAAGTTGGTGATTAGGATTTCAAAGGTTCCTTTAAATGTTCCTCAATCCATTCAGCAAATGGCCAGAACTCTATACTGACCCATATTAATGCCTCCTGTGTAATGCCCATGTCCCAGCCTCAGAGACAACGTAACCTAGTGGGGGGAGACGTGGAAATACTATCGTGTGAATCCCAGTGATGGCAAATACGACACCAAGCAGCTAAAGAGAGGAATGGGCAATCAATCTTAGGAAGAATCCGAGGTCTCTGTGCCTCTAAGTTGCAAGGAAGTTGGTTCTAGCCAGTTACAAATCATTAGCATTAGGGCATGCTTACCTATTAGCTCATTCCGGCCAGGTCCCTGTCTTTAGGCTTAAGACCCAGATCTCCCAATCCAGGCAAGTAATGTGTCCTGTTCAAAAAGTTTCCCTAGAGATGGAAATCCCGAAGCTCTCCGGCAGAGCCTGTACCAGTGTTTGATTCCCTTTCTAGTCAAAAAGTTAATTTTTTCCCTTTTCTCCAACCTTTTTTGGGGCTGTTAAACTTGTGAAATGCCATGAACATGAGACCACTCAAAGTCCTGAAGTGAACAAGGCCTCTCTGTGTTCAACGGGCCTTATAGTGGGGGAGCTTTGAGGCTGCCTGGCAGCAATGACGTGACTTTATTATGTCTCCTCCCAAATAGATGGGACGTTTTCTTCCTGACCTAAAGGGAAAACTAACAGTAGATTTTAGCCTGTTTTAGAAGTTGTTTTTTTATCATATTTTACTCTATGTATTTAGTTACATATAATTACATTTGTAACTCAAAAACCAAAGTGTGCCCCGGTGTGCATGCAGAGATCAAAAGGCAGTTTACACCTGTAAGAATGGCCAAGATCAAAAACACTGATGACAACTTTTGCTGGAGAGGATGTGGGGAAAAGGGAACACTCCTGCATTGCTGGTGGGAATGCAAGCTGGTACAGCTCCTTTGGATGTCAGTGTGCTGATTTCTCAGAAAATTGGGAAACAACCTTCCTCAGGACCCAGTAATGCCACTTTTGGGTATATATCCAAAGGATACTCAATTGTACCACAAGGACATGTGCTCAACTATGTTCATAGCAGCTTTGTTTGTCATAGCCAGAACCTGGAAACAACCCAAATGCCCCTCGACCAAAGACTGGATAAGGAAAATGTGGTACATTTACACAATGGAGTACTACACAGCAGGAAAAAAAAAAAACGACATCTTGAATTTTGCAGGCAAATGGAGCTAGAAAATGTCATTTTGAGTGAGGTAACCCAGACACAGAAAGACAACTATCACATGTACTCACTCAGAGGTGGTTTTTAAACATAAAGCAAAAAAAAAAAAAAAAAAACAGCCTACAAACCACAATCCCAGAGAACCTAGAGTACAATGAGGACACTAAGAGAGATGTACATAGATCGAATCTACATGGGAAGTAGAAAAAGACAAGATCTCCTGAGTAAATTGGGAGCATGGGGACCTTGGGAGAAGGTTGAAGGGGAGGGGAGAGGCAGAGAGGGGAGCAGAGATTTTAAAAAGGCAGCTTGTAGGAGTTGGTTCTCTCCTTCCACGACGTAGGTTCCAGACAGTAAAGCCGGGTCCTCGTTCTCAGCCATAAGCACCTTTACCAGCCAAACCATCTCACTTACCTGGAAACCGATGTTTTGGTAGTTAGTAAAATGAGTGATAAAAACATTAATTACAAGCACTATCATATTATTGGAAACATACAGTGCTAAGCATTTGCTTTATTACATATTATTTAATCTTTGTAGTCGGTGTCTCTAGTAGTACCAAGATACAAATGAGGAAAGAGGGCTGCAAAGACGGTGGAGGCTGGTTCAGTGTCGGGTGGACCGCATTCTCTGAGTTAGCCTGAATTCACAGTCTCAGCCCTTAACCACTGTGTCATATTGACTTTTGTGCTCTTTTGAAAAATTATTTTTCCCTCTGTAAAATTCAGTTTTATTATCTGGAGTCTTTTCTTCCTTGTGTATAAAAGAACCCCCCCCCCAAGAAAAAAAATCTTTGCTTGTGTAAAGTAATAGCACTCTGCTGCATAATAGCCCCCAGGTCAGCTCTTGCTACAATTACAGGCAGTTGAGTGGCAAATACATTCTGCTTTCAGAGATGTAGTTGAGGCTCACTTTAGAAAAACTGATAATTCAGAGCTTTTCCAGTCTCGTAAAAATAGAATGATGCAAGGGGAAAGAAAATAGGCATTTCTTGGAGAAAGGAAGCCTGCCCCCTTGAAGGGCTGGGAGCAAAACCTCCTGTCTGCAGATGCCAGCATCATCTGGGGAGCAGTGATGTCCAATAATTGCAGCTAAAAGCTGCATTAATTGACCAGTGATGGTTTGAAAGCTGCCTCTAGCCAGCATCCCCACTCTCCTGTGCTCTTTTCATAGGCCAAGAGGGAGGCAGAAGGTGGTGAGCCTCCTCCGTGGGGTTCTCCACACAGCACATGAGCAGCTGAACAGGGAAATCTGTTTCTGAGGAAGATGCTTAGCTGCCCAGTGATCTTGGCTTTTCCACCTGATGTTTTCAGAAGGAGGCTGTGACCCCAGGCCTGCAGGGCCCCCAGGCTCCACAGGTCTAATCAGCAACAGGTGACACTGCCACCCAGGTCCAGCCACTGTAAGGCGATGCTTAGCTGATCCTGACTTTCAAAATAAATATGCAGCAGATTTTGTTGTAACCTTCCAAGTGTCAACTGTCATTTCCTCCCGTCGAGGAGTGGCGAACAACCTCATCTCAGGACAAACCAGGATGTTTCTAGGCGGTTGGTTCTGCTTCCTGGAAGAAAAGGCAAGCCTTCTCTCGCCTCCTTTGTGTTTGCAGCCGCCGTCGACCTCGGTGTCCACACTGTGACCTGAGGCTTGGTCTCCATGGCTGAACAACCCCAACCTCTGTTGGAAGCCCGCCCAGAGAAACTGTATCGGTATAAATCATCTACTTTCCCCACCACACCCATTCAGACGAAATCCTCAATGGCTCTCTTTATCCCATCATTCGACTTAGCCTTGCATTAGAAATGTGCTCTACCCTCCTCCTTGTGACTTGCTATTATTTTGTATGCAGCACCACTTCTCTATAAATAGCATCATTCTAATGGCCTGCGTTCTAATCCCAGGGCTTCTCTCTAGACTCTGGGTTGGTTACGCCCCTACGCTGTAGGCTGAAATATTTGGTTCCTTTTTTAAACAGCAGCAAAATAGCCCCACTAAAAATCATTTCTTACCTAATGAAAAGAGAGAACACAGCATTTTCTGGTGTTTTGTTTTTCTTCTGTGCAGCTGGGATTACAGATCAGTGTATTGATTATCACCACTGAATTACAGTTAATGAGACCTACTTCTATGGATTAAACATTCAAACTCTAGACCAGAGCCACTTCTCCCAGGCTATGAGGTCATCTGCCTTAAGACCAAGCCTCACTTGAAATACAACATAAACCAAATTTGTAATTTAACATTTTAATGCTCTTTTAAAAAGAAGCTGAGTAATTTTATAATATATATTACCTGAACCAATATATGGAAGATATATTTTCAAGGTATATTCAAAACTGTTACCAGACTATGTTACATTCACTTTTACACACATTTTACACGTTGGGTTCATAAAACGTAGTATGTCATTTAGACCTTCATCACATCGAAGGGCTCATTCCGAGTCCAGGGAACAGGTATTTCCTGTGGAGAGAAACGTTCCCTACCTCAGCTGCCAGCCGCTGCACAGGGAGACAACCTAAGACGGACTAGACCACACCAGGTCTGCTTCCACCCCAGCACCATCCTTGCTTTGCCGGAGAAGACAAAATCAATGGCCTAGCATGACTTAAAGAGCTTTGCCTTACCTGAGGCATAGGGGGAAGGGCAGTCTTTCCGGGATAAAGCACATGCAGTCTTTTCATATAAAGGCATGACAACTACACTCGTAGGCCATGCGTGACAGGTTGCAACAGTGTAACGAAAACGTGAGTCTCATTTAGCTTAAGACTTCCCCTCCTTTGCCTTCTCTTCTATGGAGAGGGAAGTGCCTCCTGCAAACCTTTCTCTTTTCCCTGCATCCAATAATCCCTTGTAAACTGGCCACCTTCTCAAGATGTGTAGAAATTAATAAAAATAAATGAAATAAAACAGACATGCAGTTAACTTTTTCTAGGTTCAAGTTTAGTCTTCCACACAGTTGTCTGGTGTGGGGCATGTACACTGCATTAAACAGCAGGGAGTCAAGGTGACCTTAAGGTTTGTGCCTCCCCTATCCACACTCCAGGACCAGGAGAGCAAGGAGCATCATTGGCTCTCCTGTCTGTGTGGTGCAGTCAACATGGGATGGCTCTCACTGCTGGGCCCAACGTTCTCCTGAAGGTTGTTCTGTCCCTCACCCTTTCCTTTTGCTGTTCCTCACGAGTCCAGGCCAGGCTCCACTGGATCCCTGCAATGACTGCAATAGAGAACATCAACTGTTTCCTGCATGGAGCTCCTCTTAAAGTGTTCCTCAAAGTGTTCCACTAGTTCTGATGCTAAAACTCGTGCTATCCTCTCTGTTTTCTATGCTATCAACTTCAGCAGCACAACTCAGGACTGTTGTCCTTACATGGTGCCGTGTCCGTTTCCTGTGGATCAGTTTTCCACGTCGCTCAGGGATTCTACCCATCAGTGGTCTGTGTTGACGTCAGCCCAGGAAGGATCGAGAGGGCTAGGTCAAGTCTTCAATAAGGTGGAAGAAAGATGCCAAACAGCTCCACCTTTAGCTGCCCTGACCTCAAGATGTTACCCTTGCTGCTTTTAAATAAGCCAGCCTCACACACCTCCGGACCATTCCTTCCTTCCAGGAAGCCCAGTCTCTTTCCAGTTGCCTGGGCTCTCTGCTTTGCTTATTCTTCATGTCAGCAATCCTGGGAATCAGTTATTCTTGGTTCTCAGTATCGGGCAGCATACCCCATTCCTGTTCTGCCAGAAAGCAATTCCTATCCAAGTCCTCCTAGATGAAGGACTTCCCCGGTTCATAGCAGGTCACTGTGGTTTCTCATCTAAGCTGTGCTTCAAAAGCTGCCTAACAAATAAAGGTAGCATTTACTGTTCAAAAGCTACAATCAGCTAGGTCTGATGATGCATCAAAAGAAAATGCTCTTCTTAGCAACTCTATCTTTTAATCCCACACTGTGTATTGTCACCAATGCCTAGTGTTCATCTCAAACCAACCACGTCCACTACTGACTTCAAGAGATCGTGGTTTGCAATTAGCATTAAGGAGAGTGTTCTTTAGATTTTCTATAATTTGCCTTCTTCCTTTGAAAATTTTGGCCATTGCTTGCTCTTCTTCCATATCTGGGCATATCTGCCATTATGTATAATTTCTCAGTATTACTGCTTGGGCTCCTGGGGTCATGGCTTTCAGCTCTCAGCACCCTGGATGTAACGTCTAAGTACCAGCCACACAAATGCCTTTAAAACGTTTTGGAGCTGTGTAGTTTGCTTCCCCTCTCTCCCACTGCTCGTTTCTGCCTCTCTTCTGTCTTCTGACAGAGATGTCAGATGAGTCACTTAATGTATCTCCGCATCTTTCCTTGTCTACAAAGACAGGGCATGGGACTAAGTGATTCCAGAATTTCTTCTAGCTCCAAAATTATATGGTTCTGCAATTCTTTAATGGAAGCAAAATACAAGTTCGGGTTTCTCTGCCTTTCCTCTGGTGCTTTATTGTGTCAAAGCATCTCCGCCCAGCAGCGGCCTATCCTCCCTTTCTCCTCTTCAAAGTACGTCAACAATTTTTTTCAGTAGATCTTTAATGTCATTGCCATTTGTTTGCAATCCCTTTAGTGCTCAGTGAGCTCTACTTTTATGTCTGTCTCCGTACCCCTGTGCCAACCTCGCCATTAACTATGGTACCCAAATTTCAGGTGCTCACCCCCGGCAGGTGACTTTAGCCCTTACCTTAGATTTAAAAATTAGGACATTTGCCCACAATCTCCATGAACTCGTACATGTACATTTCTTTCACCTATCCATGGTGTCTTCTCTGTGCAGCATGAATATGTGGATGGTAAGATTTATATGAAGTTTTAGAAGATACATATGTACATATATGTGTACACATGCACACATATGTTTTGACTATGATTTTGTTCTTTATTCTACTTTAATATGTAGTTATCTTGATATGGATTTCATTTGCTTTTACAGAAATGAACCTTTAAAAATATTAAAGAAAAATGCTTTTATGTAATAAAAATATCAAAACCTATTATGGAAAGGCAAGAACTATGAAATAAAGAAATACAATCTTCGTAGGTATTTACAGGGAAGTCCTGTTCCCCACGCAGGCCCACCAGCCTAGAACCTGGTGAATATCTATAAAATATAAAGAAGTTTCAAGCATATGTGTCCCCTGCCCTCTAGGAGTTTGTTTATAGGAGCCTTTGTGGAGTGTAGAGCAGGGAGAGGATATTATAATTTGGGTCTACATTCAACATTTTGAAAACTTCCATGTAGTTTATCGTAGAGCCATAGAAAGCTCTGAAATCACACCGTGGCCTGTGATAGACAGGTCACCATAGAAGATTTCTTTCAAACAAAGTCTGCTGTGCTTTTCAATCCCAGGCCCGATATCTCTCAGTCATCAGGAGGGAGAGCTGACCCTTGAAGTCTGATATTTGACGGGCTTCAGGTTGTGTCCTTGCTCACGTCCTTTAATTCAGAGGCTGTAAATGGTGTTCAACGTTGTCTTTACAGGTCAGTCCGTGTCAGGGTTTGTTGTCAGAGTGAGCTCCAAACATTAGGAACCACTAGAAAAAGTTCAGGCAACTGTTTCCTAGGTTTATCCACGACTCCATGGTCAGACTCCTGGCCTACGTGTTTCCAGTCATTTTTCTGTGAGCACAGCTACCATTTCTATATTGATAATTTCCTTTTTTTATTTCATATACATACATATATATGTGTACGTGTATGTGTGTATATATGTATACACACACACATATAAATGCTCTGTCTACATGTACAGCTTTGTGCCAGAATCTGGCATCGGATCCCACTGCAGAAGGTTGTGAGCTACCATGTGGGTGCTGAGGATTAAACTCAGATCCTCTGGAAGAGCAGTCAATGCTCTAAACTGCCGAGCCATCTCTCCAGCCCTTCTTCTTTTTAAAGTTACAGTATGCATGTTTATAAATTAAAACCACTGGCTTGTCTAAGTGTGGTGGCCCCTACCTGTTATCTAAGTATTTGGCCAGGGTGGGGGGCTAAGGTGAAAGGATTGTGGACAGTCGAAAGAAAGAAAGGAAGGAAGGGAAAGAAAACCACTGGCTTTAAAAAGACACCACCAATGAAAGCCTACATTTATTTTCTATATTTAAAAAATAATAGCATGAGAAACTCACTAGAAAATACCTATTTACTGGACAAAACCACATTTGAAGCAGGGTATTGTATTGCCCACTTATGTGCCATGTGACATGAAACTATTTTGATTGGGACTGTCACAGATGATTTCTACACATAAAACGCGCCTAGGGACAGCTTTCAAATGGAATTGTCACTTTTTGTTTAGCAGGCAGGAACGCTCTGTTGTCGTCAAACCCTCTTTATGAAAACATCACCAATGTGGGGGTGCTCTGTCCTAGAAAAGAGGACCACTGTTCAGCCCGATGGCAACAGAAGGAGCAAGGCTAGTCGCCGTCAGGGCTCCCTGTGCTAGAGGGCTGCTTCCACAGTCTCAGAACTGGATTTCTTTCTCCCGTTCTGGTTTGAGAAAAGTGTAAAAAGATTCATGTAGATTGTTATTCTCTGAAAGTAGTACATGTTAGTAAAGCCACTGCATTCGTGATACCTACTCAATTCATGGAGTCCTGGAAAGTTAAGAAAGCAACCCTAAACTGTCTCTAGATTTTATAGGCACATAGACTCATGCACACACACACACACACATGTGTGTGCATGTACAAACATGTGTGCACGCACACACACACATGCACACACGTGCATACACTTGCACACATAGGTATGCACACACATACACACACACACACACACACACACTTTCTCTTTACTGCCTTTCAAAGATGTTCTAGTTTTCTCAAGATTGGAACCAAGAAATTTCAAAAATTGGTAAAAATAATTCAGTTCAATTTTTTCTCCATGGTTCAAACAGGCAGTATTTCTCTTTAGAGTTTATAGCGTTCATCACCCTGAGTTTTATAATAATAATAAATGTTTTAAACTCCATGTAACAGGCGATTATAAATAATAGATGACCGAGTAATATATATTTCAAGGTAGGGGCTAATAAAGAAACTTGCTGATTTCTGTGTATTTTCTTTCCCAAGATACCTCATTCCCCCCAAAATAATATTTTTATTCTTAAATTTTATTTGGTATTTCATTCCCAGAAACAGAAGACAATTAGGAGAAAGCAATATGCCCCAAGGACCAGAATGGTCCTCACAGCTGTCGGGTTCTGTTGAACACCATGTGGTTATCACCCCTGGTATGGGCAACAGAGGGAAAAGAGGGTTCTTCTCCACTCCCAGACTAGGAATGCAGAAGTGGTACAGGGAACAAATAGGGCAGAAATGAATAGAAAAACAAGTAGTCACTTGGATGGCACGGGGGTGGTAACTTATAACATGGGTGGGGGAGAAAAGTCAGAAAGAGAATGATCAAAACTGAAAGCTGATGTGATCCGTTGCAGGTAGAAGTTTGGGGTTATTTCATAGATCAGAAGCTCCTTTGGTGCTCAGAGATGTGAGCTCTGGGGAAAGCCGAGTCCCATGTGTCCATGCGACTTCCCTACTGTGTTTTTCTCGTGTCATCTCCCCCTGTAGCCATCTGCCATGGTCTCTATGAAATCTCTAAAAGCTCTCTTCTCCCGTTGATGAAAAGGGGCCTGCTTCTACAAATGTAGCACAGGCCCCAACGCAGTCTTCTGCCTTCCGAATCACATCTGATTCTTAGACTATCAGTTATAAGACACAAAAGCAAACTTAAAATTCTATTTATGACTCAGGCAAGCAACACAGTAATGAGATTCCGTGTTATGGAAGCTGTCACATCTCGTCTCGGCCCTGTTGTGTTTAAATGCTCACTCCCTTATTAAGCTCCATTAGGGAATTTTACAATACAAATTGTTTGTATGCTACTGATTTTCCACTGCCCGAGAGCCAGGCACGTTTCACTCACTAATGTGGGTAATATCATGCACTGCTGGGAATAAAACTCATGACTGGAGGATTCCCTTCCTGTGTGTCACGGTATCAGCTTCTTTGCGGTACTGTTCAAAAGTTGTGGTCTAGCCTCATATGCTTTTCTTTGTTAAAATTCAAGTGATTTTCATCCCACACCAGCAGATGTTACATTTGTAAACTTAACCTTCGACCTCCCCTTAAATTCTCCATGAAGTAATTTCCTTGTTGTGCGTTAGATTGGAAGTAATTTACATGTACAGATTTGCTTATGACTTACAAACGCTGTCGTCTGGGTGTTCCAATTCATTTATACCACAGCCTGGTAATAGGAGAAAACAAGGGACTGAATCTAGCGGGCGAGGGGGAGAAAAATTTCCACAAGACTACCCACTTAAAAATGCCAAGTAGCCTACCGCCACCTGGGCAGTCCCAGCTCTAACCCTCTGCTTACGGATGTGCCTTGTAGTTTAAAGATACATTTTAAACTGTGTGTGTGTGTGTGTGTGTGTGTGTGTGTGTGTGTGTGTGTGTGTGTGTGGTTTGTTGTTTCTGTTTGTTTTGAGGCAGATGCACTTAAACTCATAATCCTCCTGCCTCAGTGTACTAACATTTTAAAATACTTTCATCCAGTTTGTGTTATTTCTTCCGTATGTTTCACTGTATCTATAATAACATATCATTTGTATGTATATATGTATGTATGTATGTATGTATGTGGGATGTGAAGATTCTTATGTGAACTAACCCATGTAATATTTACATCTATTTAATTTCACCCTTTTGCTTTTGATGCCCTTGTATTGTGCTAATCCTTGGGAATGCTCACAATATTGTATAATGCATGTTTAAACTATACTATAATCTTTGTAAACTCTCCCCAATACTGGATGGACACTTGAGTTGTTTCCAATTTTCCATGGTTTAAGTTACTCTCTGAGAAGTAAGTAGTTAGAACATTTCACCAAACAGCTTCAATTATTTCCTTAGGAGCCCTAGTGTAGAAATGAGTGCGTCAAGGAGCTGGAACATATTGCTAACAATTTTCTAGAAAACAACAAAAGAAAAAAAAAGCTTCAATTGGCAATGTGGAAGAATATTCGCGAGTCACCTGCTTCTGATAACTTGAGTGTTATTGCTTTCTGCCCTTTAAAAGACTTCATTAGTTTGATTGGTCAGAAGTAGTGCCTGTCCATTTTTTTTAAACTTCTTAATGTACCAGTGGGGTTAAGATCTCCTGGAGAAACTCATGCGGTTCATAGTTAGCACTCGACGTTTCTATTCTGCCTCGGTAGTCCATCGTCAGGAATAATGGGTTTTTTGGAATAAACTACTTTTTCCCCTTCAACAGATCTATGTGTATTTATCAAGATGTATTTGGATGCAGGTTTTCATAACCCTCTTGACAAAAAGAATGAATGATGGCACACCTGGGCCTTTTGTGTGCTGAACCAAGCCATATCTGCTTAGATGTGGTTTAATTGATTCACCCTTCCCTCCAATAGAATAGCATCCTTCTGAACAGAGTATTTTAAAAAGACCCTTGCAGTAGATACTGAAGGAAATGTCACTTCAGGGTCTGGACATTGCTATGACAACCCAGCCTCGATCCATCACGGTTCTCATCAGCCTGTGCTGCACAGGAGACCCCTTTGCAGTGTTTAATCTGAGAATTTTAATATTAAATATCTATTTGACATTGAAAGCTCACACCTTATTTGCTATTGTCGGGCTTAGTTGATAGACAGCTAAGTCAGTCTCTTTTTATAGTCCATTTCTGAAATGAAACCATAAATTTTGAAGCTGGGCTTCATCATTGCAGAGGAAAGCTTTTCCAGCCTATTGTTGAAATATAACATTTTACGGGATTTATGAGGTCCAGATTCAGGAAGATCATTTGCCAAGCACTTAAGGCTGCTTTTGCTGCCCTTCGCTTTTTCTTCTCCCTTGAAAATACACATAGGGAGGGGAAAGCCATTAGAAAAGAAAAATTATCAAGAAGAACGCACCGTATTTGGTGCAAATGTCTTCCGTGCAAGGGGAGAAAAAGTCCAATGCCTTGAGTGTGGGCAGTGTTGACTGCACAAGGCTGCTCTTTGGTGACATCTGCAATGAGTGTCCGTGACGTCTGTCTTGATGTCGGTGGAAGCCTCTGATTCACAGCAGCATTTGCATTTATGCTTAGAACACAAGCCCTCACCACAGCCCTTCTCGGGTTCTTTGAAGTTCTACGATATGAAAGTTCTGTGATTTGGTCGAATCCCACTTAGCTTGTTTTATTGCTGTTAATTTTACATGGGAAATCAATTCTCTGAAACTTGTGATCACAGTAGCTGTCAAGGGTTGAAAATGAAGAAAACCACCAGACAGTGGCAGACGTATTAAACACTCCAGAACTGCTACGCTAATGTAGCGCTTCGTCTTCAAATGGTTTAGTGTCCATGGGCTAGGTTTAAACTAACAGAGAAGCAGTAGAGGGAACAATCCTCAATTAGAGATCTCTTGAGCCAGACCACAGGGCATGGGAGCGCCTCTCAGGCGAGCCACCAGTCCACCTAGGCTGATCTCAGATTGGTTCATTTTGACTAAAAATGACTCAATTTAACATTTTCCTAACAAATGCATTAGGTAGAAGAGCTAAGTTCTCTTTTTAATTTTTTATCTAAAGGAACCACCATGTAAATCCGTATCAAGTAGGCTTTTCACTCCCTTTGTTTTCAATTGCTGTCCTTAATGCATGAGTTTCTAAGTAGGCTGTTCTCCTCTAAAACTGTAAACAACAGTAGTGAATTGGGATGTGAAATTCTGATACTCTGTCCGCAAAAACCTTTCTCCAGTCTGAAAACTCTTCTAGACATGGCTCACCCCATGCCTGCTAATCTTCCTATGCTTCTTTGCTTTCATTTTATTTAAAAAAAAATGAATGAATTTCACATTTTCTTTTTGTTCAAAATACAACTGATAAAGGACTTTGAAAACAAAGTATTGGTACCTGCATAAACCATTTGGTTTTCCCATGAGACATCGGGATGACTCCTCCAATACATTAAGAGTAATCTCACCTGTTGAAAGGCTTGGCTCCTAATCTTGTCATTTGGCTTTCTTGAGTTGTGGTTTGTTTGTTTGTTTGTTTGTTGGCTCAAAAGTATAGTAACGTTTGACCTCGGGTGTGCTGGTAGTAGAAGGGAAACATCTGTTATCTGCGGCAACAGTGTTTCCCTGTGTCTTTATGGGCAGACTCCAGTTGGCTCTATGTGAAGATGCACTTCAAGGAACATGCAGTCACCACATCTGGCTTTGTGTTGTTCATATTGCAGAGTGGCAAGCTTTAGCATGAAGCTTGATGTCGGTCTTGGTCGTGAACCCTGCAAGTGTTTGCTTTTGGACTTAAACTACGATTCCCTTTGTGGACAAGAATGCCCATGGTTCAGACTGTTGTGTGATTAGTTACCGCAGATGTCTTAGCAGTGGAGAAGTGCACCTACTCTGAATCTGACTTGTATATTTTATGGCAACTCTGAATATCCTCTGTGGTACAGAGCAGAGAATGTGCATAGAATCATGACTGCTAAGTTTCTTATAGCTTCTCTCCCTCTACCATTCTAGTGACTTTCTCCCACAAAATTTGAGCCACGCCTCAACCGTACAATCCTCTTGTAATGTTTGGTTGCCTTGAAGTGTACAGTTGTGGGATCCATCTAAATGTCTCCTTGACAAACCAGAGGCCCTGGTTTAGGGAAAACAGCAAAATGGGCACTGAGAAAAGTACCGTAGAGGTAAACAGATGCCTTTCCTTGTCTGGGGACTCTTGTTCTGTGAAAACAACAACAGAAATGAAAACACATGATTTTTGGCTTCTTTCTTACTCTTGTGTCTAGGGAAGAAAAGAGGACAGAATTCAATTTTATGGTCTCTAAGATTTCAGTACGGAACGTTGCAGTTCAGGAAACAATATCCAGCTTCGCCCTGAGTTAACATGCTTGAGACTGAGTGTGTTTGGCAGGGTATAAGGATTCAGGAACTAGAGAGCTGCAAGGAGAAAGTCTGCTTCCAAAGCCCATCTCCCTGCCCCCAGCCCTCTCCTGATACCAAAGGTCCGCTGCTCTGCAGCTCTTTCCTAGGCTAATTAGTCTAACTAGTCTCTGAAGAACTACACTCACCTGCAGGTGGGTGTCTTGATGAGTAGATGTCTCAGGATAATGCCCAAACCCTTGAACTAAGGTCACGGTTCTTCACTAGAAGCAATGGATGGGCAGCAGGGGCTTTCCAGTGGCTCTGGAAACCTATCTTTGAGTCTTTCTTCCCTGGTCCCTAGGTCTGTTTGCCTAAGCAATTCACCTTAAAATAGTAATCCGAGTTCTTGGAAAGTGGAGATTGTTGATTGTAAGCTAGCTCAGAGCATCGGGTAGGTGGGTTTCATGGTTTTCCAATACTTCTGGACTGACTTCACAGGCGACAGGCATATCCCCTTCATAACATCGTAATCCGTTCTCTCTTGCCCAGAGCTGGACTTGACTACACAGTAAAGAGACTGCTCCTGCTTTTCCAGAATATGGAGCAGAACATTTCCATTCAGCAGCTCACCCCAGCCCCGCCTGATGTTTCCACTACCATCGGCAGAGTGGCTAGAAAGCGATATGCTTATTAGACAGCTTTATTAATCAGAGTAGAGTGCTGTTTGGCAGTCAGATCCTAATGAGGATGAGGGGCTAAATTTAACTCCAAGATAAAGGTCGGCCAGTGCTGCCAGCCTGTCTGCTCTATAGCTGGGAGTTGGTCAATCTCACAGTTTCCAGACAGTTTCATCAAGACCTGCACATGTTCTGTCTAGCATGAAGTCACACAGTAGAGGTTTCCAGTAACACTGTTCAGCGCACACATGTATTCCCACAAGCATTAATAAGCAAAGCACATTACCGCTTGTCTAGATGACCCTTCTGGGAGCTAATGGCACCAAAAATGTTGTAGCAACTGCTGCCTGAAGAAACGAGGCCATAAGAACATGTTGCAGCAGAGAAAACTTTAAGAAATGTAGAGGAATTTCTTTAAACACAGAAGTAACATCTGTGCAATCTATGGAAATGAAAGAGCGGTTTGTAGTAGGTGCTGACGTAGACACAGTGGGTGTTATGGCTGCATACATGGGTATGAAAATGATAACAAAAGAAAACCCTCTCCAGGTAGCTGCACAAAGTGCTATTGAGTAGTCATGGCCTCTGTGTCTCCCACACATACCCAGCCACTGTACCTAGCCTCCCTTCTCTCTAAAACCACCACCAATCCTGCCCCTTCCCTTCCTACTTGAAAGTCTGAACACTCTTCAATGGCTCTCTTGTCTTCAACTCCCACAAACACCTATGAGTTAAAGGTATCTCGGGGGAGGGGCTCTGCCAACTTCTGCAGAAGATACAAGAGAGATTAAACGCCTTGCAGCCCGTGGCTACTACCTAGGGGTAGCCAAGATTAAAACATATAAAGCCTGTGAATGATGATAATACCACAGGAAAGAGGGAAGGAGCCATAATGTACGTGACAAGTGCTCTGAGAATTCCAAAGTAGAATGAAAAAGACTTTCTGCCAGGACCTGGCCAGGGACTAATCCGGTGCTTGGAATCAGATGCATCTGAATTGGTCCACTTATCTCCATTGTCATGGGCACCCGAGGCCCATTACATCTTCTCTAACATGCACCTAATTCTCTCCTGTATTTCAGACTTTGAGAAAAGGTTCTCTTGTTGAATGCGACAACCTCCATTCTGTCTTCCAAAGAAAAGCCAGAATTGTGTCCTAAAGTTTCCCTTTCGTCATGTGACTTCCTGCCTAAAAATCTGTTGTCAGTGTATTTCCCTCTGAGTAAGATTCAGATATCTTACCATGGCATGTGAGGCCAACCAGTTCCAGCCCCGGCCTGCAAAAGGCCCGAGTTTAGAGAACAGAGAAATAGAGATGGGAGGGGCTTCGAAGAGTTTGCTTCTGAGATCCTGCCTGCAGAGGCCAGGAGGGGTTGGAGGGCAGTTGTAGCCATTGTAAAGGTACAGCCAGGGTGCCGCCAGTCAAGACGATGCGATGACAGACGAACGGACACAACAGAAGATTGTTTTTTTAAATGTCTGGTCAAAGGCAATGGAGAAGAAAAGAGAGAGGCAAGAGGCAACTGCTTCAGAGAGGACTGGCTTCCTGGACCGGAGCCTTACACAAAGGGCATCTTACTGCTCCTAAGAGAAGAGAACATACATAGTCTAGCCATCCTTTCAGCGCAGCTTGGATCAGTACTGAGCTGACCAGGGTGGTGTGGGGGCTTCATCCTAAGGCAGAGCAACAGAATGAATGAATGACAGTTTCAGGCACTCCCACATTCCAAGCCCAAAGGCAGAAACAGGAGATAACAGCTACTTGGATGAGGCTAAAAATCACTGACATCATCAAGCGGTTGGCTTTATAGAGAAGCAAGACTTATTTCTCCACTGACACGGATTTGTGGCACTTAGCAGCTGTTTGGGATTTTATTTTACTTTTGGGGGGGGGGGGGCTGCCTCCACCTCCTCCCTCAGTCTTCCCTGGTTTTACATCTGTCTTGCCAACTGTGAGCCACTGAGTCCCAGGGTATGAAACCCAGGGAGACAAGTGGGGAGGGTGTACAAATAATAATTATGTGCTGCTTAAGTCTAAATCTCAGGCCATTGTGTGTCCACGGGCCAGGCCTTCTGATTCAAGTGTGTGCGTCTCTCTCCCTTTCAGTATCTGTCTGTAAACCTTGGTGGTATTAAGCACGTGTTTTAATAAATATTTTGTTTGCTGTATTCCCATTAATATTCATAGGGAATGGAGCACTTTGGGCTTTGTGATTTTCTAATAAACATTGATGGTGTTACTAGTTTGTACTGAGTATTCAGTATGCTCCATCAAAATGGCAGCTCTAATTAGGTTCCTTGAATTAGCTAATGGATTTTGAGAAAGATAGCTTAGAAAGCTCTTACAGCTGTCCAAGATATTCCTGCCATGGCAGAAAGACAAAAGGCCCCTGGAAGCTACAGACTTCAGAGCTTTAGAAATGCAGCTGACAGTTAAAAAGATAAATTGCATTCATATTTTTCCAGTGAAAGTCCTAATACTGAATTAATGTTATTCCTGTAGCGAGCATCCATTAGGAAGCTCATTTTATTATAAGGATGCGTTTTGACCATTAGCTCTCTTTCCTTAGCCCCTCTCCTACCCCTCCCTCTTCTCTCCCCAATTCCCTAGATATTTTGGATGTGGTATTAAAAAGCTTCTTTGAAGAAGAGAGGAAATGATTCTTTTGGGGGGCAGGTTTTAAATTTAGGAACTCTCTTAGATACACAATATAAGTATTCAACTTTTAAAGTAAGTCAAGTAATATATGAAGAAATAACACAGTGATTCAATTTAAGCCTGGTGTCTCAGATTTTATGCAGAATTCAAAGAAAATTCAAGCTAGGAGGCAATGGGCTTATCCTTGGATAAGCGATGATTTCACTGTAGACGAGGAAGTCTCTAATAAAGTGTGCTACTTCCTTCTTTCATGCTAATAGTTAGTACACCAAATACTGCAGAGCCCTATAACACGGCCTTCCTGTCTGCATCCTCATCGTGAATACTTCCCAACAAATAATGAATTAATGGCACTTGAGTGACTACGTGTCTGCAAGTACACCGAGAAAAAGAGTTGTTGCAGATCAGTTAACAATAAAGTTCACAGCAAAATGTAGAAGCCGTGGTCTCCTCAAGGTTCCTCTCTGATATGTGTACACTCATTAGCTCTTTGCCGTGTACCCACTCGGAAGATTACTACCTGGTCCTCTCATCGGGAAAGCTTCATTTCCTTTTTCTGGTAGCGCAGAGGACCCTTTAGGGGAGCGGCTGCTCGTTTACCTCCCAACTGTCCACACCCTTCCTTTCACTATTTGCATCTTCTGTTTCTTCTGCCGCCTCTTGACCTTTACCCCCACCTCATTAGTAACTTTACCGAAGAAGGGTCTGATCCAGGGAAAGAGTGTGAACTTTAAGTCAATTAATTGGGATATATTTATAGCTCTGGAAAAAAAAAAAAAAACAAAACATTTGTTGGGAAAGAAAATAATGTTGTTGGTTTAAATGAGATTTTTTTTTGAATCTTCTTTTGTGTTTATTTTTTATGCTCTTCCTAACCTCCTTTTTCCACAGATAATTGGGAGCTGATAAGAAGGAGGTGGTTAATAAAAATGGTGGGAACATGGCAGGGAAGAAATATTGTGATGATATAACATATAGATGACAGTTTGGAGAGCTGTTTTCCTCAACGCTATAGAGTACACAAGCATTATTAATATATATGAATGAATATATATGTATAAACATATATGAATATATATCTATTCCATGCCCCCCCCAATTCACCAAAATAGCCGACATCAGTGTTTATGAACAAACTGCCTGCTGTCACGGGATGGACAGGCAACTAAAAGCTGAGGAAGCCATGGCTTTTATTCATTTTGTTATTTGTTGAGTTATTTGTTGTGAGTTATTTGTTGAGTTCTGTTGTTGGCAGCATGGTACCTAATTTTCTTTCTTCTTGGATATTTGCTGACTCATTCACTTTTCATATCTAAATGACAAGCTGACACCCCTCGCTGGCAGATCCTCAGCACCACCATCACCTCTGCTGAATGGGGCCATGGCTATTTGTTAATTAAAATCCTGGGACTGTTTTCCCTTAAAATGCCATGGAAAAGAAAAGTCTTTGCCAATCCCTAAAGGACTGGTTTCATTTGTTCTGTTTTGTGTTGCTTTAACCTTCTGACCTGTAATTTGGCAGCCAGTACCTTTCCCCTAATGGGAAATGTGTCACTCTATTAATGATGCATCATACATCATCATCAGCTCATGTCGGATAAACAAGAGCTCTGGCTCTGGAAAATCTGGAAAGTTCCATGCCTGCCCCCTTGCTTCAGTTATCATTGGTCCTTAGGTGTAGTGTCCAGTCTTCCGTGGTTAGGTGTGGCGTCCAGTCTTCAGTGGCCCTTAGGTGTAGTGTCCAGTCTTCCGTGGTTAGATGTGGCGTCCAGTCTTCAGTGGTTAGGTGTGGCGTCCAGTCTTCAGTGGTCCTTAGGTGTGGCGTCCAGTCTTCAGTGGTCCTTAGGTGTGGCGTCCAGTCTTCAGTGGTCCTTATGTGTGGCGTCCAGTCTTCAGTGGTTAGGTGTGGCGTCCAGTCTTCAGTGGTTAGGTGTGGCGTCCAGTCTTCAGTGGTTAGGTGTGGCGTCCAGTCTTCAGTGGTTAGGTGTGGCGTCCAGTCTTCAGTGGCCCTTAGGTGTGGTGTCCAGTCTTCAGTGGTTAGGTATGGCATCCAGTCTTCAGTGGCCCTTAGGTGTGGCGTCCAGTCTTCAGTGGTCCTTAGGTGTGGCATCCAATCACTTGGGAGATGAGACTAGACAGTGGGTTTTGCCTATGATGTGGCTAACTGTTGAGTCTGAATTGTATGCACACACATGCAGAAAAATCACAAAATCCAAAACCCCATAGAGGTCAAGTGTTCATCACACAGATTAGTTCTTCCAGGCTGACCTTGGTGGAAAGTCCGTTATGATGCTGCTGTTGTCCTGACCGAAAGTCCCTTTGTCCCATTCAGAAGGATGAGTATGAGCAAGCTCTTTAAATCCTCTGTTTCCCACAGTTCCCCACATGTTACTGCTCTTCCCTGAAGCTCCCCATTTGCATGTTCCATTCCCTCCTCTTCCATGTTAGCCTCCTGGTCATAGCTATGTCTCCTCCCCAAATGGAGATAATCACCTCCTCCACAGATCATCCACAGGACTTCACTACACACCATGACTTCCTCATAATTGCCACACTGTACTATTTAGTTATTTATGTTACCCACTGGACTGTGAACATCCCTGATGGTTGGATCTTGATCTTAATCCTCCCCAGAGACAGGGACATAGCCCTACTGGAGAAAAAATCAACTTCCAATGAATGTACAGGTCAGAAAACAGTCAGTTACTGGAGAGATCCCATAAACGTAGCCAATGGCCTAAGTTTGATGTCTGGTTACTATTTTCCATTCCAAGATGAAAAGGGGGTTGGCATTGCTCTAGCAAGGACTTGTAAGTACCTGAACATCTTTTAACAAAGGAAACAATCTATAGGTTGTGATAGTGCTGACTTTGTACCATACCATGATCGCTGAGGCCAGGAGGTCAACAGAGAGCACCAGTGTACCCAAGTGGACCTTCCAGCCTGCAAAATGAGAGCTAGGGGACATTCTTGGACCCAGTGTCCTTTGGAACATAAGTTGATCTTACCTTTGTGTTCAGCTGTTTGGAGTCAAGAATCTATTTTGTTTGGGTGGTTGTTCCAAGCATATTTAAAGCTGCAGAAGATCTCAGCATTTGTGCATTAGGTGAAAAAGAAATTAAATGTAGAGCTTTTCAGAGTAAGGAATTAGCAAGTTCTTAGTCTGGTGGAACTAGTTGTTTTAACAAAAAATCATATCATTATACTGCAAATGGAATGACCTGTTTATCAATATCATGTCTCATTGTTAACATCTTCCCCATGGTCACAAAGGTGTGATCCATGTATCACTTCTGTGTGGCTAGTTTGTTATACGCATTCCTAACAGACATGAAGGTAAGGACTAAGTTGCGTATGTATATGTGTGTGTATATATATATATATATATATATACATATATATATATATATATTACTTTGGTTCCTCACAACTAGGGTAGGTCTAAACCACAACTTTTAGGTTCTTTCAACTGAAATAATTTTTTAGTATATATTTCTCTGTCACTTTAAATATTTTCCTAAACTTTTCTACTGAAAGAGAAGATGGGAGACAGGGATTGATGTGTAAGAAACTGCTGTCTTAAATGCCTACTGTGCATACATTCTCCATACTGTTCTCTGAATTACAGTGCTACCATCCATGCTCTGGATCATTAGAATGTCCTTCTTTCCCCTTAAAACCATGTCACCTGTTAGGGCTTACTTCCTTGTTAGCCAGAAGGGACGACCTGGATAGCCAGCTGCTGAGAATCACTAGGTTGATGGCACTCCATGGTCCCCCCGGGGAGGTGAGATCTTCTCTGTTGTTTCTTCTGAGGAAGAGGGAATTTCACAGAGGCCTAGAATTTCCCAAGGTTTCATGGCCTGCATCCCACAAAGGCTTGCTTTCCCAGAATGACCCTGAACGCTTAATCCACATCTAAATGTCAGACGTGTATTCTTAAAACTCAAGCTGTGTTTGATTGAAGCCTAGAAGGTAATAATTTCATCTTTTGGATCTTGTAGCTATTGGTGTGAATCTTTTTGGGAGGGTTGTGTGTGTGCACATATTGTTATTAATTTGCTCCTTCCTTCCTCCTTGCCTTCCTCCTTGCCTTGTCCTCTGTTCGCATCAAGAAGATGGGTGCAAGCTAAAATAGCACAAAATTGGTTGGTCTCTTCCATTTACTTTTATCTAGATTTTGTTCATTTTATCCTGGACCATAAAATTCTCTGATAAAACTTTTAAGGTTTCAAGTGCACTTGCATTTTAAAGTTAGTTTTAAGTCATTATGTGGACTAAAGATCTGTGTGTATTCAAAACTAGCCTGGAAGACACTTCAGGAGGATACTCTGTTGATTCCCCCTTCTGACCCCTCAACCCAGGCAGTGCTGTTCCCTGAAGCTCTGCATTAGACTGTGTTCTCCCCATTGTGTGTACAGCACCATGTTGGACCCGTAATGCCAGTCTGAACACTGGGATCCCATTCACAAAAGCATAAAACTCAAGGCTGTTAGATACTGTCACCAACAGGAGGAGACTAAGTTAGCTCATATCCAGGGAAACTTCAGTGGATGGAAGCTCTGATGGGAACGTCTAACTGTTAAAATCGCCTAAGCCTCTGTTTACATCTAAGCACTGATAAATTAAATATATCAATTAGATGTAGTTCTGATGCAAGGCGATGTAAGAATAGCAGTGTCTACATGGATGGCAACACAGGGCATGGTTCATTTATCATCTCAAATAGAAGACACAGCTCCCCATTGATCCACATCTATTTTTCTTTGCATTGCTGTATACTTGTTTGGCAAACACATTGAGAATAGATGAAAGTATTATTTTGCCCACCATTCTATGTGAATTTTTTAGCTATATTTTAAAATAGTTATTTTTTAAGAAGTAAACATTACCATATAAATAACTTATGAACATTTTCTATGATCCCTGTATACTTCATATTGTTTATAAAATTGGCAAATGCCTTGAAACAATATAGATTAGATATATGCTTATGTGAATACACACATATATATACATGTTTGAAAGGTCTAGTATATATGCAAATTATTTAAGGTTACAAATACTCTACTATGTATGTTAGTGGAAATGTGCCTTCATAGTACTCAACTATGAGTAATTCATGGCCATTTTATGATTAAGACAAAACGGCCTTGGTAACTTGAATTCAGCTGGCAGGTCCTTGTATATAAGAGAACAAATGTGATTACCTGTCGCAGGTTTGCAAAGGTGAGTGGAAACAACTCGAGGTTTATTGTTGAATTGTGAACCACATTGGCAGTGCCACTCTGGGGAGTTTCAGTTTCTTCTGGAAGAAGAGGCAGAGAAGCAGGGTGTTCTGACCTCGGAGAGCAGCCCTGCATTTGTCTCAGCTGATAAAGAGCTAGGTAGAGACTATGCCTTTTATCTGAAGACATGACATCGATCTGGTGGCAAATCTCACAAAACTCCAGTGCAGGAGAATGGTGCCTTTCATGAATCCATACAGTTGCGTTCCAGGTAAATATTAGCTGCATTCGTGGTGTGAATGGCAGTGCTCACCATTGTGCAGTCAAAAGTATCATTTCCTACGCTCCACCATTACAGCTTGATTCACTGTGGTCAGTCCAGCCAGGGTTACAATTTCCAAGATAAATTTCCAATCTTAAGGGAAGCAGATGTGAGGAGCAGGAAGCCTGTGGAGAAAGTTGAAAGGACGGGCTGTCATTGCCATGGCAAAGTCAGGAGCGCGTTAGTCAGGGCACATTGTCACATTATCGCATCTGGGTCAGATGCCACCAGCACAGCCCGGGGAAGGACCAGGATCTGGCCTGAGCTAATATAGGATCTTGTTTTGGGGGTTTTTCATTACCTATGACCCCCACTTGAATAGCAATTCCTCTGAAGCAGGTTTTGAAGGCCCCACCACATCCTGGCATAAGCAGTAGGCTAGAGCAGCCTTAGACATGTACACTTCCCAAAGCTGTATATTAATATAGAACCTAGGTTACTTTCCCGCAGTTCAGCGACCTCTTTGTTATGCGATATTTCTATCTTTAGGGGCCTAACCTCTGTCTCTTGATGTCCTCTGAGTACACTTCCTTGAAGAAACAGGGAATTCCACACATAAAACGTTGGCTTTGTCTGTGACTAATGTCGTTTGCCTGTTCTCTAAACTAGTCAGTCTTAATCAAGGAACTTAAATACAGCCATCCTAAACAAGAGGTTCTTAATTGCAGCAATTGTTTTAATCACAAAGTTAACTTAATTCTGGTAGAAAACAAATTTCCATATGATCGAGGTAAATCCTTATTATTTTAGGGCAAACTGTTGGCAAAACTCAGTGAAAATGGAGAGTATCATTTTCACCAGAGCTATTAGGATCAGATCCTGGGCCCTGGCAGTTTTAACAAGCTAGGCTCAGCCAACTATCCTCAATAGGCCAATTAATGAGACAAATACTTCTAAAAAGCCAGGGGAAAAAAAAGATTTATTCAATATAGCCGGATAGGAAAAGAAGCAAAGAGGTCCAGTCCTCCTCAAGTCTGTCTTCTAAGCTGAGATCCGGGCTTAAACAGAAGGCAAGAAGTAGCCATAATTAAGAAGACTTGGCCAAAGTGTGGTCCCACCCTTCAGTATAATCTTGGATCCAGTCTCTCCTGCAAGGTGGTCTGACAAGTTGTTAGATAAATGTGGAATCTCTTTCCAGGACAAACCCCCACCCTGGCTGTACCCCCTGCCGCTGTGTCCCCCTTCTCCCCTGGCGGTGCCCCCCCCCAGGGTCCCCCCAGGACTCTTGCTTTTATAATTCTATCAGCATAACACTCCTGCGGAAAATTTCAGTTTCTTACGGCCCACTGTTTCAACAGTTTGATAGTCAAAGGGAAGGGCCCATGCATTTCTTTGGAATATCTTTGCTACTGTGAAATAGTTAAATCATCATAGATAATGAGGGAGAATTTGAGAAGAAATTAGAAACAAGAATCCCCAAATGCTACCCATGGATAGTCAGTTAGGGTTCCACATTGTCACTAGATGCAAAATCAAGATATCTGAAGCCAATGCAAGACTAGGTTACTCTTTGGAGTGTGAGGTTTGAAATGCATAATCGCAGTTTTCAATAAACATTTATATCAGATGATTTCCAGAGCTTTTTAGGACAAAAAGTGTAACTGGGAGAATTCTATAGAATTGAACCCTCTTAAAATCAAGTATTTATTATTAAGTATCTTTAATATTATTGGCACACTATTTAAATGTATTTTCGTCATGGAGTGTTAAATCTATAGTACTTGTGTAAATGCTGTCAGGTCTACAGAGTGGAGAAATCTAAATGGTTTAATTACTCATTATCTTCAGTACATACATAAGAATAAGATCCTCCCTTTATGGCCCACAGAATCAACTGAGCAGGACTCCTGGCACTTGCAGAGATCTGGGAGCCTGTAGGGGTCTGACATAGGTCCTCTGCATATATGTCATGACTGGGTACCTTGGTGTTCCTGTGGGACTCCTAACAGTGAGAGAGACAGGGACTGTCTCTGACTCTTTAGCCTGCTTGTGGGACCTTAATCCCCCTGCTGGGTCGCCTCATCCGCCCTTGATGCGATGGTATGTGCCCGGGGTTATTGTTGGTTGTTATGTCATGTTTCACTGAGGTAGCTGGGAGGCCTGCTCTTGGCTGAGGGGGAGGCAGAAGAAGGGGTAGATCTGAGGGGGCGATAGGGAGGGGGGAGAGTCTGGAGAAGTGGAAGGAGGGGAAAGGTGCTATAGGGATGAAATATATGAGAGAGAGAGAGGAACAAAAGAATAAGATCCTCCATACATATATAAGAATCTCTCACATTTTTATTGGGCAGGATTTTTTTTTTTTTAACCAGCGAAACCTCGTAATCATTCCCATGATAACCTGCCTTCAGCTGGATGGTTTTCTTAAAATATTTTGCAGAATTTCTAGTATGGTTAGTGAAATAAACCTCCACATAGACAGAACTTTCCCTGCTGCCTCTGGCTGCCTCTCCACCCTAGACTTCATCCACAGTCTTTGTCTTTCATGTGGGATCTTAGTCAGATGTTGATTTTCTTCTGCACTCCATTCAGGTTTATGTCAGTTTCCCACATGAGCCTGTTGGTGATATAATATTAATTGCCCAGAAATGTCAGTCTGCAATCGCTCCAACATCATTCCTTTAATGAATACAGACTTCATTGCTTGTATTCCTATTACTTTAGCTACTTCGATTTCTATTTTTATAGCAAAGATCTGTGCAAATAAAAGAATATCAAAAGGTATGCCTATAAATGCACTGTGCTAAATTCCCTCTGTGTCAAAACGCCTGTGAACTGTTGTTCCACAATGCCTGCTGCATTTTAATGCCTTTCTCCCAAGGCAACATGATATAGAAGAAACAGCTAGAGTTTTACAGGCACACAAATCCTGGCCCACCACGCAATGGTCATATTTCCTTACTTCTCTGAGCCTTAGTGTACGAGTCTGAGAATTGCCAACAACAACATTGTCCTCACAGATTTGACGGAGGACAAGAGCACAGATACCGTGTCCAGGACATCCCAGCTGCTCCATAAAGCTAGTTTACATTCTGCAGACCACAGCAGCAAGGAGAGAAGACTGTACCATGCTCAGACTGATACCCATTTCTAAGAAGTATTCCTATGCAAGGAATTATGAGCAAGGAAGAGTAAGTTTAGAATCCAGAAAAGTATGTAGTGCTCTGGTGTAAAGGTTTTCACATATGGTGGTCACTTCTATCGAGAACTGCAAAGAAAATGAAACCCTTTACAAAATTAAGCTCTCTCCAGTTCAGCAATACTCTAAGAAGGGCCTTAAAAATACTGTTTAAAAATACTGTCTTTAAAGACACAGGCTATGTAATTGACAAAAATCCTAAATAACATAAATGTCTTGGTATATAGCTTGAGTTAATTCAATATTCTAAGACCATTACTGGTCACCTACATATAGATACAGCTATTTTTGTAAGAATGTCCTACTCAAGCCGGGCGGTGTTGGCGCACGCCTTTAATCCCAGCACTCGGGAGGCAGAGGCAGGCGGATCTCTGTGAGTTCGAGACCAGCCTGGTCTACAAGAGCTAGTTCCAGGACAGGCTCCAAAGCCACAGAGAAACCCTGTCTCGAAAAACCAAAAAAATAAAATAAAATAAGAATGTCCTACTCAGCTGGGTGTGGTCATACACAACTATAATCCTTGCCTTGCTGGAGAAACAAACAAACAGAGGATTCAAACTCTACTTTGCCCAATAAACAACAAATATAGAGAGCCTAACCTTCCATGTAGTGGTATAGATGTTTAATCCTTTAAGAGCTTCATGTTTCATCAGAACTTGATGTCATTTCTGAATATGTCAGGTAGAAGCTTTCCCAGAATTCCTGCTACTACGTTCCATAAAAACAAGATGATAGACCTGGTGGCACCTAGGGGCCTTCAGGAGTGAGACCTTCAGGAGTCAAATCTTGTGTGGTAGCCTTAAGTCCCTCATGGTTTTGTGTCTGCTAGAGGCCCAAGTCTCTATGATATAAAGAAGATAGATGATTTCAACCACAAGTCGCTCCAGTCAACAGGAATGTTTGTAGTCACACCAACTTTCTTAGTCATCTATATCTGATAGCCTTCTCTTCTTCATTTAGATGAACAGAACAATAAACGTTATCTTTTAATATTATTTTCAGACTTTGAAGCATTTTCCAAAGCTATTACACTAGAATTATAAATAATTCCATTCAAGTGTCTACCCTATGGCTTGGTAGTTTCCTGAAGTTCTGGCTTCAGAAGGATTCTAAAACTATCTAGGGTCCTTCAGAAAGAAGAGTGTAATTTATTTGTGATGTGCACTCTGACCAGACAGTAAAAATAAAAGTTTGCATCAATATATTTATGGTATAAGTTATTATTATAATGGTTGATAACATTACTACAAAATGTGTATAAATCTAGCATCAAATTGCTAAATTTGCATAACTTTAACACAAAATAGAATCAATTGATTATTATGCTTATGACACTATAATATATAACATTTTATTAGTTTAGTGATAAGCGTGTATTATCTACTGAGAAGTACTGAAAAATGAATTAGAATGTGTGATTCCTAATGTTAGCATATAAAACACTTGGAAAACTATACTGTTGTTACTAAAGAGCAGAAAGAGGATTTTTAGGAACGGGAAAATAAGACTGAGATAGAAAGGTGTCCCAGGCTGTAATAAAAGGCTTGCATGCTATTCCAAATATTGTGTTAGAATATTCACACTTGGGAGAAGACACAGCACATTTTGCATGGAAATACTCCATGACTTTCCTCTTGTTTTTCACTGGGGCCAGATTTCCCTTCCAGGTAAATAGTCATGCTCCTGTTAGCCATCTGGGACTTTTTTTGAATGCTGAACAACTGCTTTTATATTCTTGCCTTACTGTCTTATTTGAGAATGGCAAGCTGATCAAACCCATATTTTTAAATTTACGTATTTATAGGCATATGGAAGAACAGTTTATAGTCTGAATGTGATTTTTTCCCACCACAAATGGAAGAATATTGTGATGTTTGGTCCTTTTATAAAAACAGTACCTTACCAGTCGCTTTCTTCTCTTTTTCTGTTTTCCTTTATTACTGATGACTTCATTCTACTTGAATTCAATGCTTCAGTTTCTTTAGGGTAAACTAATAGATTATGTATGCAATGTTTGCACCACGTTGATTGAACTCATCTGGTGAGTTTGAATGCTGCTCTTGCATCTCTGTAACCAGCAGAAGCCTGTGCATTGGATCCAACCCCTGCAGTCCTCTTGTATTACTAAGGAGCCCAGGCAGCTCTCAGAGTAGAGCATGCTGCTCTCACCGCATGTGCTCCAGGAAAGCTTAGCAGTCCCTTATTGTATTTGAGGGTTATCTTTTTTAATTAAAAACAAAAAGGAAGGAGAACTAAAACTATTTTAAGAATTTTTTAATACATAGGAAAAAGAAAGGTCTGTGTCATCACCCCTCCCCCCCCCCCGCTTCCAGGCACTTAACTTATTCTTTTTTAACATTGATTCTCATTATTTTAAATTATGTGTCTGCATGGGTGTGTGCATGTAAGTACAGGTGCACACATAAACCCAAGGTGGCAGATTCCATGGAGTTTGAATTATAGGTGGCTGTAAACATGTGTGCTGAGAATCAAAGTCCTCCTAAGTAAGGAGCCATCGCTCCAACCTCAGGGTTTGCCCTTTCTTGGTCAAAAGCATTGATTCTTGATCAATTGACATCTCTAGTGGACCCGTGAAGCCCAGTGGCCAGTGCATACTTACTGGTGAGAAGCCACACAGCCAACATGTGGGCACACTGTCCACTACTTTCCCATCCAGTAGAAGACCTTGTCCTGCAAATATGTTTACTTACAACTTTATTTCTTATAACTTTCTAGCTTAATTTTCAAATACTTTACTTTGTTTTGAGTTAGCTCTTTTTTTTATAAGGTGTCTCGTTTAAGTGTAAAACTAAACAGTAATACCTAAGGACCTTTATGACATGCAAGGTTCTTCACATCAGGGCCTCTACATATTTATCCAATAGTCCCTGTTCCTCTTCCCACAATCCCTCCCATATAGCTCATAAACTACAGAGTGATTCTTATCCAAGACTCAGGTCATCAATACGTACTAATAACATGAGGAAGGGAGCACATATCTTCTGATGTGAAGGGGGTAGAACAAAGGTAACTGAAACCTCTATTTGCTGTAATGACTGGGGAATGAATCCTGAGAGCAAAATTTTTTTGTCCCTATAAGTTTCAACTAGAGTGTCACCTCCTCTGTGGAGTCTTTCACTATCACTTCCCATGGCCTGCTTCACCCTGTCAAAATTTAAGCACTCATGCTCCCATAAGCCCTGGGCAGATTCCTCCAGTGGCAGTCATCGTCATTCCTCCAAGATTGTGGTTCATGTAGTCAGACATTTCTCTCCCGCCCATTTGTTCCTGGCAGCTGCTTCCCAAATAATTGACTCGAGGGCTTAACACAAATCATAAATGCTGAGCCGATAGCTCAGGCTTGTTACTAGCTAACTCTTACACTCAAATTAACCCATATTTCTATTTATGCTTTTCCATGTGCTGGTACATTTATTAGCATGGCACAATCATCACCTGGCCCACTGCATCTGGCTGGTGATTCTCCACTTTGCCCTTTTTCCCATCATGGTTAGTTTGATTGTTCTGCCCATACTTCCTGCCTGGCTACTGGCCAATCAGGGTTTTATCATACTAATTCAAGTGTACAGATCTTTACAGTGTACAAGAAGATTATTCCACAGCAGATTCATCCAGGAAAGGAATATGAAATGCTCTTTACATCTCCAGATCTTAATGTGAGGTCTGGCACAGTGGGACACTCAATCGTTAAATGAACCAGTGAGGTTCAATGGCAGGTCAAGACCTGTATATCTGTTTTGTCTTTGCCTCCCTGGGCTGATTATAAAGCATAAGCATAATACTGGTTATGTTAAAATAATCATAACAAATCAACCCAACCTAAAAGGGGGCCACTAGCTGCCCAAGGTGGCACTGGGAAGCTGTAATCTTAAGCAGAATCAGTGGGTAACACAGAGAGACATGACCCTTGGACAAGGAGCACACTGAAACACTGAGCAGCTGTCTACCTTCCCTACCCAAATCTTTCCCTTACTGCCATATCTTTTACCTTTCTTTCTTTCCTGTGGTCTATCTTTACTCATACAGTGGCCTATATCCTGGCACCACCCCATCCCTTAACACACACAAACACACAAGTTCTTGAGTTTCACTGAAAGGAATGCTGGTGCATGCCAGCCAATCATTTGTCCTATCCAACCTTCAGGTCAAACAACTGGGGTTTGATCTCAAATAAGCAATGACATTTGAAAGAATGAGATACCCATATTAAATTTAACCAAATACTGTATATGTGATCGTAAGAAGAATGCAGTGAGTTTTTGAATTGCTCTAGAAGATCAGGACATGATCTTACCTTCTCATTCCCAAAGCACTTATAAATCCCAAATCAGATGCCTTGACACTTGGAGCCAAATGTGTGTGTGTGTGTGTGTGTGTGTGTGTGTGTGTGTGTGTGTGATATCCTTTCTTTGCTTATTACTGATTTTACCATTTTCCTAGTTTAAATTACATTGTCAAATTTCAAATTTGGACATCAGACCCTTTAACAGGGGAAGGAAAAGGGGATCTCCGAGCCTGATGTCCACCATGTGACCATATCTATTCATGTGCTACAGTGGCCGTCCCATGACTGGCAACAGTGACCGCATCCAGAAACTTCGGAAGGAGTACTATCAGGCTCGAAGAGAAGGGTTCCCTTTATATGAAGATGAAGAGGGACGAGCAGGGCCATGTGACCAGGACCTCCGCTGGGTAAGCCCATGTCTGATTCCAATCAGAAGTTTCTCTCGACCAAAATAATTCAGAGCAGAATTCCACAGTCAGGTCAAGAAAATTCTGTGCATATCAGGTTACATTCATGTTTCTTGAGTTTTATAGATATGAACATTACTCAGACCACAGTCATCTGTTCCTGCAGAAGTTGTTTATTTAAATCAAACCACACAACTGTACTTGTTCATTTCGTCTGCTCTCTTGCTTACTTTCTGCTGGGTACCTCACCCGTCTGGGGCAAGTAGGTCAGCCACTTTAAAGAGGACAAGGAACATTTGTGTACTTTAATCCTTCCACTCCTTCTCTTAGACCTTAAGGATGAGTTACTAGAAGTAAATTTCAGAATATTGTTGTCAAAGATATCTACTGTTTGTATATGAGATCTGAGCAATTCATGTTCCCCAAATCTTACCAGTATAATAGCATGGTGTAAGGGTCATGCAGCGGTGGCCTTCGCCTTTAATTCCAGCACTTGGGAGGCAGAGGCAGGTTGATGTCAGTGAGTTGGAATCCAACCTGGTCTACGAAACAAGTTCCAGTACAGCCAGAGATACACAAAGAAACCGCTGTCTCAAAAACAAACAAACAAACAAACACAACAAACAGAATTGCATGTCCTGAGATATGGGAAGTTTTTGTCGGAGGATTCATGGTGCTGATTCATTCAACATGCGAGGACCAGAAGAGAATCTTGTCAGCACTGAAGGCAGACTCTGATTTCTGGGTAGCACTTTCCCTGCCTTGTAGGTCTACCTATAAAACACGCACAACTCATGAGCACCCACAAAAATGCCTATGGGCAGAGCTTAGAGTAGGGTGATAAGAACTTGTCAGCTACAGTGTGTAACTTGCAGCTGGCACTCAGTGCTTGTCACTATACGTATTAGCTCTAGGTACTATTATTGGCAAAGAGCTGAGTATGGTCATTGTAATATCCTGGCTGTAGCCCATCCTTTGAGTCCTCTTGGATGATTGGAGCCTTCTAGTCTATCATCTTGGAAAAACAAGCATATTAAATGGGAGTTTCCTGCTCTGGGTTTCACATACATTTCTTCTCACAAGATCATGGGGTGGAGAATGCAGCTAATGACCTTTAGTTTTCACGTCTGCATCATATGAGCTCGCAAATGACATGTGGTCAAATTCCAGCACCTCCCAATGTTGTCCAGAACAATAGCCCCTCGGGCCAGGAGGTGCTGTTTCATAGAATAGAGTTTAAAAACACTAAAGGAGCCGGGAAGTGGCACACACCTGTCATCCTAGCACTGAGGAGTCTAAAGCAGGAGGATCAGGAGTTCAAGGCTAGCCTAATGTTTGTGGTAAGATTAAGATACATGAGATTCACTCTCAAAAAAAAATCCAAAGAAATGTATAAATTCATATTAACAAAAGTAAGTTGTGTGTATTGGTGATCCAAACCCAGAGATGTCAGCCTCTTTAGGGAAAAGCATGTCAGACTATGTAGCCAAATCAGTACCTTTATGTTTTATACAGATGTTAGAATTAAACAGAATGACATTCACAGTGGTGGAGCAATGTGTCTCTTAGATTCACCATAGTAGAAAAGAAAGATTTCTATGGAATAACAGATGCAATAATAATTCACCCTGTCTCAAACTTGATCCTGATTGATTTACTACCTTAGACAAGAGATGAGGGGTACTTGTTAGGCAAAGCTCAGACTCCCTTAACAAACAAAAGCCAGTGATAAAGTGATTGCCACTATCCCAGGAACAGAACATCATGTCCGACGAATTGAAAAGTGTTTATGAATTCCTATGAGCAGAATAAGAACGTGATTTCAGAATGGCTAGCCCTTGTTATCTTGGCTTTGTTTAAAGATTTCTTTACTTTGAGCTAGGAGGATGAAGATGCTAAGCCTCAAAGAGACTGAACAGGCCGGTGAAGCCCACCAAACCTGAACTGGAGGCTGATCCCTCGGGAGCTGCCTTTTCTAATGATTCTCTTTATACTAAGCAAACTTGTAACCAAACAGTTTAGTGACTGAAGAAGTATCTATTTTAACTTGTGTTTCCCATGCTCTGGTGCATTGAGCTTTGCCAAATGTGACTGATTTTACTTTTCCCAGACAATTTGAGTCTAAGGCATCCCAGAGGGATGCTGGGAACTGCACTGTCATAAAAGAAAAAGTATCTCTGTGATCGCCTGAGATACTCCAAACTTGGGATTAGCATCTCAGCATCCTTTCTACTCCTTCCCCTGGGCCAAAGGAAAACACTGGTACCTTTTGTCTAGGGGAGGCCTACGGGAGCAAGTTTAAAAAAATTAACATTTTATTTCTGCCTCTCAGCCAGACCCAGCAAAACATCTTTCATGAGCCTGAAGTGTCTAAGGTAGGCTAGTCCTCAGACCACAGAAGTTCTTGTTAAATTCAAATCAAAGGGCAGGGAAGGAAAGCTACCCCTAGCAACTTATAATTCCCCAGGTAGTCAACAAGGAATCTGAGATTCAGACTCAATAATAGAACCTGAGCATTGGTTCCTTCCATTTCTATAAATCTCTAAGCAATCCCTGTTTTGCTCATGAAATCATCATCATTATCATCATCAATATTTCACAGACTTTGAGATGTCCCAGTAAAGTACCACACTCGGGTCAAGAGGCCTAAAGAATGTTCCCCACAACCACCCTATTCCAGAAAATTCTGTGCTCCCAGGAAACTAGGGAGATAAATTATCCTATAACTAATCCTCCCTTGCTATCCTCAGGACCACTCTGTAGATAACAAACCTGCATATGTTCGAGACCCTTATTTAAAATACTAAGGATTTTTATAGAACCTGTAGACTTTCTCCTATATACTTTGGAGCATTTACGGACTATTGATAATACTTAATGTAATGCTGATGTTATGTAGATAGTTTTTAATCTTTACAATTTAGAGAATAATGATAGGAAATTTTTTTAGGTATTCAGTAATATGAATTGTGTCTGTGTGCTCATGTTTGTACAGGTGTATACACATGTGTGTAGTTAGACTTTCTTTAACCATCAGCTCCCAAACAATGATGCGGAGACTTCTTACTAATTATGAAAGCTTGGCCTTAGCTTAGGCTTGTTCCCAGCTAGCTCTTATAACTTAAATTAACCCATTTATATTATTCCACATTCTGCCACATGGCTTGTTACCTCTCCTCCATACTGTATATTCGACTTTCTCTGTCTCACTGGTGAAATCTCCACCTCTCAGAATCTTCCCAGAGTTTCTATCTCTGCCTGGAAGTCCCATCTATCCTCTCCTGCCTAGGTATTAGCCATTTAGCTCTTTATTAAACCAAACATAAGGTGCCTTTGACCCAGTGAAATGTCCTACAATATTTCCCCCTTTTGTCTAAATAAAAAGGAAAGGGCTTAACTCTTAACACAATAAAACTATATACAATAAGAACAATTATCAGGAAAGAATTACATTCACGATGTCTACTCTATCTTTATTTGACAACTTTGGAGAAACTGTTCTATTCTATTCTATCCTGGAGAGTCCAAAGTATTGTACCTAAATCACTTTGTATCATAACTTGTATCAACAACCTAAAAATATCTTTTTAGACCTAAAATAGTTTCTTAGATAAACAACTTAACTTTATCTTTCTCTCAACCTTTATAAACTTTACATCCAATTTGGACAACATATTGTCAGCAGTCAAGGCAAGAGCAGTTTCTTATGCAAACTCTGTATGGAGGTTCTTCAGTGCCCATCATCTTCTCTGAAGTAAACTGGTGCTGCCAGGGGCAGATATATCTCACTATCATGAAAAGCTTTATGTTATTAAAAATCTTAAATTCTATAGAACTCTGAAGTGTTTGAAGACTACCTATCTATCTAAAATATATCTGTTTGACTTTGAAAATATACCTAACATGACTACAAGTCTGATTGTTATAGATGACTAACTCTTAACCTGCATTTCTTAATTATCCTAAATAGTTTATAATAATTGCTTTTAAGAACTAGAACTTTACATTTTTAAGTGAGCTGGATGGGTACAATACCTTAAAGAAGACTAGAAACATATATACAGTATAACAAAAATAACCTTAAATATTTATCAATATACAAAAATCCACACCAATGTAAACATTTGAGACTAGTAGTTTCTTTTCAGTAGATTCAGTAATCGACCATTTTATCTTATCATTCCTATATCCCCCATTTTTCCTTTCAGAAAGAGATCCTTGAGTCCATTCTCCTTTGATTAAGTTCCTATCTGACCATAACCAATAACAACTTGCTACTAACCTCCTAAACAATGACAAAAATTCAGAAACACTGAGTGACCAAAAATCACCCACCCCACCTCTTGGGAATGTGGGCATCATGTTCCTAAATTACTTCCTGCTGTGTGGGATCGAGGGCGTCTTTAGGGGATCCTGAGAATATTGGGATTGTGGTCAAATCCTGGGAGAGCTAGCTGTATCGTTTGTTGTTCGTTCTCTCTGTGATGGGAGAGTGTAGAGCTTATCTGAAGACGTGGCTGGAATGGTCTGTGAAGCTGGACCACGTCGGGTAGCAGCTTTGAAGCTGTGCCGAATGCTGATTTTTGAGCACACTGCAACTGTCATTCTGAGAGAATGAACCACCTTGGCTACTTGTCTTCACTGGTGCCTGGTCCTTCCTTTATCTGAAACATACAAACGTTTAAAGTTAACATAGACATCTGCATTAGCACAAGTATGGAATGTGCAGTGTGAAAGTCACCTAAAGATGATTTTATGTTCTATATTTGAGCAGGTAAAAGGCATCTGTCAACTTTATACGCCTTTTGGGAATGCATTACCCATCTGTAATATAAATCCCCATCCATGCCATATGAATGAATGGCATGTAATAATAAGTCCTGAGGACTCTGTAGCCAAGATTTATCAGTCTTGTCCGGTCTCAGAGCTGTTCCCACAGTAGAGGGATCAAACTATATGTCTCCTGTCCTATAGTTTTTTGTTTTTTCCCTTCATGGCTGCAGACAAAACTGACCTTTTTAATTTTGAAGGAATCCATAGCTTTTTGTTTCTGTAGACACAAAGCATAACCTTTCCCCCAACACAACACATTTTCTGACTTCCATTCTGAAGTTACAGCATCCTTAAAATAGATAGGCTGGTTTAATTCAGCAGTTTCCATAATCCAGTGTCTCTCAGCACATGTTGGTTTTTTTTTTTGCTCATTAGTATTTAAATTTCAAAGCTATATATAATAAAGCACTATGTAGGATCCAGATGCCCTGTGTATTTCCCATCCTTGCATGATTTATTCTTTTTATATTAATTTATTCTTTCTTTAAAGATTTTATTTTTTAACTAATTTTTCTATGATGGTTTATACCCATTTTCTTTTCTTTATTTAGCTTCTAAGCACATTTTCAAGCACAGTGTTCCTGCCCAAATGCTTTTCAGTCTGGACCAGGCTTTCTACATGCCTGCAGCCTTCTCTGGCCACATAAGCCAAACCTTAAACAGTCACCTGCTGTGTGGCTCCCCTTAGCACATCGTACTTGTGCCTGGCTTGTCCCCCACCACCTCCACCTTGGGTCATCCAGCAGACTACCCCACTGGTTCTGAGCTGCATCTGCTGTTTGCCTTTGTGTATGAGCCAACCAAGCCTCATGTCTACCGCCACCAGTCCACAGCGCCTGTCTGCCTCAGCTCTGGGAAATTGATGTACCCATGTTGCCGCAGGCGTTTCTGCCTAGTGCCAACTAGCACAGCAACTGTTTCAGTGCTCGGCCGGCCGAACAGCAGAGCCAATTAACGGAGCTGCACCTCTGTATGCCTCAAGCACCGGGCCTGCTTGAGAGAGAGCAGTTACTAAGAAGCCACGTCTGGCTCAGGGTCCAGATCTTTTCTCAGTTTTCTCAGGCCATGTTCTGATACACATGCCACACATGGAATACCCACTTTAGTCGTACTTTCTCTTCGAACTACCAGCTCCCAGATAATGACATGGAGACTTCTTACTAATTATGAAAGCTTGGCCTTAGTGTAGGCTTGTTCCCAACTAGCTCTTATAACTTAAATTCACCCATTTATATTCTACATTCTGCCACATAGGTCACCTCTTCTCCATATGTCCAACTTCCTCTGTGTCTTGCTGGTAAAATCTCTGCCTCTCAGAGTTCTATCTTCTTCCCAGAGTTCCTATCTCTGCCCAGAAGTCGCGCCTATCCTCTCTTGCCTAGCTATTGACCATTTAGCTCTTTATTAAACCAATCAGAAGGTGACTTTCATACAGTGTTATCAAATATCCTGTAACATGTGTATGTCCTATGTATGGCATTCAGACATGAACCTCATGTGCCATTCTTCAGGTTCTGTCCACCTTTTTTGTTTTGTTTTGATTTGGGGATAAGGCCCCTCACTGGCCTTGGATCACTTAGGCTAGGATGGCTGACCCATGACCAATGAACTCTAAAAATTTCGGCACTCTCCGCCTCCCCAGCACTGTGATTATAAGCATGTTCCACCATGCTTGGAATTTTTTTAATGAAGGTTCTAGAAATAGAATCTGGGTTTTCATCCTAGCGAGGCGAGTGCTTTCCTAACAGAGCCATCTCTACAGTTATCCAGATGCATAAAAACAAACATTATTTCAGTGTGTGGTTGACTAATAGCTGCAGATGTCCAGCTGTACTCTCAAACTTGACTAAAAAAAGCCCAGAGAGCAAGTATACACACAAAAGTCTTTAAACCCAAAATTATGAAAATGTTTGCTGAAGAGATTATGAAAGAATATTTTAAAGTATTTTTTCTCAATGGAACTGACTTTTCTTCTTTGATACTATGTACACTCAGTGGCTTGAGCCTAAGGCATCTTCTCACAATTTTTCCTTTGCGTTTCTTTTCCATTTTCTCTATATCCTGTTCGATTTAATAAATTTCCTCAACCTCAATTTTAAAAAAAATGTCCATTTGCTCAGCCTCAGTGGAGGCCAATCATTGGTAGCAAGAATATGGCATTATGTTCAATTTAGAGAGACTCACAATCTGGCTGAGGAATATATGTATCTAACCCAACACTCCATAGGACAATAGCATATATGGCAAATGCTGTAACCAGCTCCTATATGGACTCAGAGAGGGTAACCCAATGTGTTGGGTCTGTAGTCAGTCACAGACAAGGTGCTGTGCTTGCTATTTAGGCAATTTGGGGCTTCCTTCAGCCAACACATTTTATTATTGTTGTTGTTGTTATTATTATTGTTGTTGTTGTTATTTTATTATTATTATCTCATGTCAGTGGTTCATTTTTTTCTTCTACCAATGAAAATAATAGTAGTAATGATAACTTGCTGGATTTCTTCACCTCACCTGCTTTAAACATGTGAACACACAGAGACTGTACAGTTTCTCAATATGGGCCCGAGCTGGAAAGCCCTATCTGTCAGCCGCCTTTGTGGCTGTTTCCCATCCAGGTTCTGAAAAGCTATTAAGATTTGGTCTAGAGAATTTCAACAGCTCCCAGAGAAATGGCCTGGTGGGTTTTTATAGGCCCAATTAAGTAAGCAAGGCATGCTTGCCGTGAAGTGTTAACATTTGCCAAAAGAAAACATGATACCTGCTATCTGCTGGTATTTTTATTTTCTGTAAAACTTGTTAAGACTGTCACTGTTCTCTGGCAACAGACTGCCTTTTTTATTAGCAGATAAAGATTATCTGCTTATTTAATAGCAGCATGAATATTACAGTAATTTCAGAAATGGGATGGCTCTCAGGTTTTCTGCGACTGTCCATACCTTTATTATTGCCTTCTTCAAAAGTGGCATAGTGTATGTTATTATTCCTCTCTTCTCCTTTTGAGATTCTTGGCTAAATTAGAAGAATGTTGACTTATAAAAGAGTTTATAGACTCTTGGATGGGAAAAGAGAACACGTGTGTGTGTGTGTGTGTGTGTGTGTGTGTGTGTGTGTATGGGAAAAATGTGGTTGTTGACATAACTTAGCCTAACATGACATGCGAGTTTCCATGGATCCAGTAAACTTGATACCACAACTTTCTGGAAAGGGAGCTGGCGCAGGTGTAGTATGACTACAAACAAAAGTGGGGAGGCTGGGTTCATAAAGGAAGGCACTGGAAGGGGTTTTCTCATCCTGTTGGGGAATGTGCTTAGCTACTGACCTGCAAGGTGAAAGATCAGCATTTGTACTCAACAGGGGTGAAGAACGTGATGCTGAGGTCATGCTAGTCATCGCAAGACAGAGATTGAAAGTGGAAATACCATAGACAAGTATGATAACTAGCTTTATGTCACCTTGGCACAAGCTAGAGTCATTTGGAACCTCAACTGAGAAGATTCCCCTACCAGACTACCTGTGGACAAGCCTGTTGGGAATTCTCTTCATTGATAATCATCTACTCTGTGGAAAGTCTCACACCCAGCAGATCCCAGAATGTTATAAAAATGGTTGGTATTCAGTGAGGTACTCCTGGCCTTATTGACTCAGCCTGATCAAGTTCTCATAGTCAGAATCATCAGAACTAAACAAGAACAAGGTTATAAGGCAGAACCAAAGAGTGGACCCAAGCCCATCCATAGCCATCCATAAGTAAGTTTGGGTAAAAAGGACCCCAAGAGAAATTGACATACCATTAATAGGAGAGAATGGATGTTGATTACAATCAGAGGGTTTTTTTATTTAAATTATGTAAACTTTATCATCCCATATTTTTAAGGATCTTTTGTGTTTATATATTTTTCCTGTTTATTATTAGAAAGAATGGGTACCATTAATAATCCCAAATCCATTCTCATTTTTTGCTACAAAAAAAGATAGATATTTTCTTTTGTCTTCTGATCAAAAAACTCAGAAAAAAACATCATTTGTCTCTTTTTTTTTTCTGAGTTATTCATCGGAACCTACCAGACTTCTGGCTTTATAATTACCTGTAGAAAGCAACATTTTGGTTAACTTTAAATGTAAAAGTTATAAAAGCAATAAGATTCTCTGAAATTACTAAGGATGGTTGCTTTCTTTAGACAGGGTTTCCCGCATACTTTAATAACTGCACTGGCTACTACTGTGTCATCTTAATAAGAGCTAGAGTCATTTTGGAAGAAAGAACTTTAATTGAGAAAATGTCCCTACCAGACTGGCTTGTTAGAAATTCTGTAAGGAATTTTCTTGATTAATTATTAGTGTTGGGAGGGCCCAGCTCACTATGTGTAGCGTCCCCTTCCCCTTGGGCTGTTGGTCCTGCAAACAGGGTTTCACCATGTCCTCTGCTTCAGTTCCTGCCTCTGTCGGCAGGCTGTAAATTCCTGAGAACAGAAGTGTGGATTGAGGAAAGAAATAAACAAGACATAGAAAGTAGAGTCGAGGAGACTTCCAATGGATACTATAAGAAGTCCAAGTTTATTGCTTAAAGTCCTTCTATGCCACCAATTAAAAGGAAAGGGCTTCCACAATACAAAGAGCAAGCAAATGTAATTACCTGCTTATATCTCAAAACACCAGGTGACTATGCCCTAAGTCAAAACATCTGGTGGACTGGCCTTTAAAGAGTAAGGCATCCACTAGCCACACCCTTGGTCAAACACCTTGTTCATCCTTGGAGAGCAAGAATGGATCTGAACTCCCTGACCTTTAGTCAAGATGGAAGGGATCCAAAACTGTGGGCCCCTGAAGCACAATTAAATGAAGCACGATTAATAAAAACTCGGGGTTAGAAATTGGGGTTCAACCTGAAGATCCAAAAAGCAAAACAGTCAGCCACTGGCTTTAACTTGACCTCAGTCTGAAATGGAGATCCTGCCTCCCAGAATCTCAGAATGAGACTGTGTCTGAGAGCTGTCTCGCCCCATCTTATATTTCTCTCTAAGGCTGGGATTAAAGGTGTGCACCACTGGGATTAAAGGCTTGCACCACCCGATCTCTATGGCAACTAGTGTGGCTACTGGGATTAAAGGTGTGTGCTACCATAACCTGGTCGGTAAGGCCGACCAGTTGGGACTGTTTTACTCTCAGATCTTCAGGCAGTCTTTGTTTATCAAAATACAATTGAAATGTCACTATAGGCCCTCACATACCTCCAGGTTCCTGCTTTGAGTTCCACCCTGACTTCCCTCAGTGACTGATTGTGGCACGAAAGTATAAGATGAAATACATCCTTTTCTCCCCAAGTTGCCTTTGGTCATGGTGTTTCATCACAGCAATAGAAACCCCAACAAAGACAATAACATTTATTTTTGAGAAGTATTATTCTTTTACTAAAATATGGAAGTCATAGTATGAAGTAAAATATTAGAGCCATTAACAGTACGTTGCAGAGATATCTATAGTTTGGCGATTGCGTCAGCTTTCTGTCACCATAACAACACCCAAGATAACTAACTTTCGAAAATAAAAGGATCACTGGGCTCATAGTACTGAATTACAGTTACCGTCACAATCAGTCCAGCCCATCATTTTAGGCCTGTGTAAGCCACAACATCATGGTAGATAGTGAGTGGGGCAGCAAAATTGCTTATCACATAGCCAGGAAACCAAAGAGAAGAATCAGGGCACAGTACATTACAGAGGCACACCCACAAAAGCCAAAGGCCCCACCTCTAAAGCTTCTACATCTCCCCACAGCATCACTCTGGGGACCAAGGCTCTAACCTGAGGGTCTCTTTCCATGTGGTATTCAGCCGCAGCTTGGCGGATCAGCTCTCTGGAATTCCATGTGCTCCCAATGCTGACTCCATCTGCAGATCACGACTTCCCTCACAGCCCAAAACGGCTGAACCAAAAAACGGAAATGATGAGAAGGAACCTACCGAGGCCATGGGTCAGGTGAACTGAAGCCGGATTGAACTAGAGGCTGGTAAAGCATGAGATGCCAGTTTAAGGGCTGGAATTTGCTCGAGTGGGCTTCAGGAAGAGATGACAAGTAGAAGAAAAGATAAAGCAATGGAGGATATTTGTGGTTGGTAGTGGTGGCTTTGGCGCCCTGTATGTGTCAATGCTGCATTCGCGGGAACACACACCACACAAGCTGTATGGGGAAAACTGGGAGATATAGCATGGGTGTGACTCTCTAGCGTTTAAACCACAGCATCGATCCTCCTGGAGGCAACGTGTTTACAGGCAATCCCGACACACGAAGAAACTCTGTTGCAGAGACCCATTTAGAAGTTGGCAGTTTAGAACTAGGAATGGATCTTCCCAAAGGGGGAGAAAAAGATTGGTTGTGGGGTTCCCAAACCAATGTCCAAATTCCTGCTAAAACCCAGTAACATTGGGCTGATCGTAGTGTCGTTGGCTGGAGCAGTGGCAGGGAGCCCCAGAACTAGAGGGAGAGAGGACATTTGCTTTTCTCCTTCCCGGACACATACATGTTCGCCATATTCTCCAGGTCCTCCCATAAATATATGCCTCCCATAAATCTCTGACCATTAATTGTCCCTGACCTCCCAATCATGGCTCTCCACAGAAAACCCTTCCTTCCAGAGTACGGTGGTGCTCAAGTTTTCCTCTGCCCCACTGCTGACCCCCAGAAGTTACCATTTTCTCAGAAGTCGGTTCTGACCTTATCAAGTTTGTAGAGAAAGTATAGGAGGCAGGCTCAAGAGACTGACTGGTACTCCCATGACTAGACCACCAGATCTGTTCTCTGTGGCCCTGTGTCACCTGGTAGGTGCCTCTGCCAGCTTGGGGTTTTTCCAGCATTTCTCTTCTTATGCAGGGCCATCTGACTGACTTCCTGTGATCAGTAATCTGATTCTGAAAATAGAACTGATTTCTTTAGTAAACTTTTAGTGAACTCCCATCCTCCAAAGGAAAGCTTTTGTTTCTAAATCTGCCTTCTGGGGCCCATGGCACCAGTTATTGTAACACAGGCCATGACTCAACCATCAGCCCTGGATACCCTAAACCTCTCTGTCCGCTCATCCTGCCTTTCTAATGCAGAAATGGTGAAGACAGCTTGAGCACTGTCAAGCTGAAATGTAGCAGGCAGCAGAGCATGTTATTTTATTTTGTTAGATCAGGATTACAAGTGATGGCCCGAGTTTGCATCAGGGTTGTACCAATTACTAACTGGGAAAATGCGGGTCATTTTTCTACTTCTCTGTCACCTTCAATCATCTTCTAATGGTACTATTTCATATAAGTATGGTAACAAGTATGTGACTGCATGGAAAGCAACAGTGTCTGTCATGTAGGAAGTGTTTGATAAGTGTTTTCAATAGTTTACATGCCAAGGTGCTTAGAAACCATTCATTCCGCTGCCAGACAACTTACCTGTTCTCCTTAACCTCTGCTCACTCCGGGCCATTGTACAGCACACACTGCATTGTGGGAGGCCTCCCAACCCCACTCACTGTGCTGCCATGGAGAGGCCCATGGTGACTTCAGGAGCTGACTCCCAGCTTGGCTAGCAGGTACCACTTTGACAAACTCCATTGCTCCAAACGTTGATATCTATTTCCCTCTCTCCCACACATTCACTTTTCTTTCTTAGCCCCACCCCTTTCATCTTTGACCTTGGGGCGCCCCTCATCTATTTAATGAACTCAGGGAAAAAAACAAAGACCCGCAGAAAGTTGATGTCTACTGGTTCTGCTTTCGGCTTTGCCAAAACCCCAGAGCAAAGAAATGCCAACTGCCAGCTGAGCTAAGGGTGAGGGTGCAGTTAAAAGACAGGACATGCAAATGAGTTGCTTAGTGAAGTAGACAATACCAGATTGTTGATAGCAAACACTGACGTCATTCATTCAGTGCTTCCTCAGCCCAGTCTTATATGGCACGAAGATGCTGTGGCATAGACATCCTCGACCCTATCGTCATCTAATGAGAAAACCAAACTTTTAGAGATGCACCATCACCACACAATGATTAACAAAGCTGGCTCTCCAATGTGGGCTACCTCCCAGAGCAAAAAGGAGAAAAGGGGAACCCCAAACCCTGGCAGCTCTCTAAATATTTTCGATGTGTGTGGAGAGGGTGGGGAGAGGGAGTTCATGTTTCCCGTCTTGAGTATTCATATTTAACACTGTCAAACTGCTCCACTGCCTCTGCCAAGTGCCTCTTCTTCACTCTTAATTTCTCATTGAGCCCAATAGGACCCAACTAAAACCCAAGTTTGGTATTTTTTTTCTCAGTTCCCTTTAAAAGTCTAAATAAAATCATTCTTTTTATGTTGTAATCAAATAAGTTAGCCATCTCTGGCTTTAACCCAAATCTAAATAGCCACACGAAAAAACCAGAAAAATGAAAATTCAAAACCACATTATTTTTCCATAATATGTAAAGAAGAAAAAGGCCCTGTATGCTACACTTCCATTCAAGTGAAAAAAGAACCCTTTCTGCCTTTAATGAGCAATTAATTCCAGTTCAGGATGCTGAGTTTAGAAGAAGTTAAGTTTCCCCAAACCACAACCGTTTGTGTTGGATCATGCTTAAAACCCAAAATTCCAACTTCTCAATAATAACATTCTTTTCTTCTACTGCAATGGGAGAAATGACCATTTTATGTAATATAGGAGGGACCATAGCAGAAACTCCTATGAATTCCAGATTGCCCAAACAGTTCTCAAAGCTGTTTAAAATCAGGGGGATGTGTTTTGTTTTAACAGAACTTAAAGGGTCTAAAATAAACTCTGCGTACTAAATTAAAAAGAGAAGATGATGTTTAGAGTAAAAGATATGAAAATCCATCTAGCTGGTATTTGTGGCCCTTCAAGTTTACAACAGTTCAGAATTTGCAGCCCATGGCATCTCCCAGCTCAGCTTCCTAACTATAAACCACTTGGATCACAATGGTGGCCATCTTGTTCTTTCTTTTAAGAAAATGTTGGTGTGCGTCATAACCATTATGAAGTTTTACAACATTTGGTTCTTATTTAATAGCAACTATTCTGATGCTGTGGTGGAGGAAAGGAAAATTTATAGAAAGCTCTCCTTTTGGGTTTCATAGGAAAGATTCTGAGTCAAAGAAAACCCTAAAATGATGGCCATCACTACCACAGCACTGACGTGGCCATTCTCCACTAATTATAAACTGATTGGCCCTTTAGCTCAGGCTTCTTAATGACTCTTACAACTTATATTAGCCCATTATTCTTATCTGTGTTAGCCATGTGGCTCAGTACCTTATTCAGCAAGGCAGTTACATCTTGTTTCCTCTGTGGCTGGGTAAGGACTGAAGAGAAATGGGCTTCCTTCTTCCTAGAATTCTCCTGTTCTCATTGACCCGCCTCTGCTTCCTGTCTGGTTGTCCTGCCTATACTTCCTGCCTGGCTACTGGCCAGTCGGCATTTATTTAAAATATAATTGACAGAATACAGACCATTGTCCCACACCACTCGGCCATCACTGGTTCATTGTGAGCCTTGAAGTCACAATGCTAATTGTGTTTATGAAGATATACAAAAGTTGGACCCACTGACTTCTTGCTAGGCTGACAGGTCAGACTTCACATTCATTCTAGTAAATGGTCTTTAAAGACAGGGTACGGGGCTGGAGAGATGGCTCAGTGGTTAAGAGCATTGCCTGCTCTTCCAAAGGTCCTGAGTTCAATTCCCAGCAACCACATGGTGGCTCACAACCATCTGTAATGGGGTCTGGTGCCCTCTTCTGGCCTGTAGGCATACACACAGACAGAATATTGTATACATAATAAATAAATAAATAAATATTTAAAAAAAAAAAGACAGGGTACAATGTTGTTTCCACAGGCCACTGAGGAACTGTTTCCTTTTCTACTTTCAAGGCTAGACTTGGGTAATGGCAGTGGATCTTTCTTCAGATGATTTTCCTGGTCTCTGTCGGCTCTCACTCAGCCTCTCCCCATACGTGGCTCTATAACTGAGGCAGCAGCAAAACCAGAGCAGCACATGCAGAGCACATGCTTCCTACAACTCTTCAATCCTTTGTTAGTTATGTGCCTGGTGAATACTTAGTAATGTATATGTGTGAATGTTTATGAAAATGTACATTGGACCCAACAATTGCAGCGTCCAGTAACAGTAGAAAATTGGTCTCTCTCTCTCTCTCTCTCTCTCTCTCTCTCTCTCTCTCTCTGTGTGTGTGTGTGTGTGTGTGTGTGTAATGTATATGTGTATAAACATATTAATGCTTTGAAATTTCCCCCTCAGAGAAACAGTAGGAGACGTTGCATGAGAAAGACATTCCCCTTCATGGTCTAATGTCTTTTCTCTAATGAACCTTCTGGCTCACCCTGTCCTAATGGATACCCCCAAACCATGTGGAGACATCTCCGTTTTTCAGCCTTGCTCTCCCATCATCACTAATTGCCAGAGTCCCAGATTGTTTCTGAATAGCAAATCTCATTTAGTTTCTTAGAGCTATCAAATACATCTTTTTCCTCCATCTCTTCAGTGCAGACCCAGCTTCCTGTTTTCTGAAAAAAATCCCTTTATAGTAATTTCCAGATTGAAATGGTCAGGCAGCTCATAGACATCAGTGTTGTATACCTGCTTGTGGTTATGAGGAAACCGGAGACTCACATTCCAGACCAGGAAATCATGGTCTCACAATTAACGTGAATGACGGCAGGGGAAAACCTTTGAAAACAGTATGTGCATCGGCGACTGGGGGGACGCTGTTGAGACCAGGAGTTTGTGGTTTAGGTGTGGGTTTTGGACTGCTTTTAACATTTCCCAAATTCAAAAAGAGGAAAACTTTCTCTTTTCTAGACGTAGATGTAAAGTTACAAAACTACAGTCCCTAAATCCACGCTGATGAAGAGGGGACTGACAAACAGGAAAAACTGGACACCTTGTTCTCGAGCCTCCAGTTCCCCTAGACGCAGACATTTGATTTACCAAAACTATGAATGCCTTCTCGCTTGGAATCACAAGGTTTTTCTTAATGATCTTATTTCCAAAATAAGAAGAAAGCCTATTAATGTCCTAGCACCATTAAAGGAAAATAATAACCTCATTTTTACTTTTATTTGTCATTTTGGACCTAGGACTCGAGAACAAATTTCAAAGCACATGGTTGCTTAGTTACACATTCATACATTCATTCCTTGGGCTTCCATTCAATGGAAACTTCGCACCAGAAACTTACTTGACTCCAAAGACTCAGAAGTGAAAAAGGAGTTCAAGTCATTGAGAAGGGCAGACAGGAAACATTATTTCATATAATGAGATATTTAGGAGTGGTTATACAGGAAGAAATTGGTAAGTGAATGCATAGGGAAGGGAGACTAACCAGGAATTAATAAGATAGATTTGCTTTTATCCCTGTGAAATTTTCTCTGTGCACTCGGCCTTTCATTGTGTCTGCACTGAGGGCATTCTGCAGCAAAGCAGGCTTCTGCGTCTAGCAATTGCCCTCTGTAATTTATGAACAAATATAAAGTAGCTTTTAGTATATAATGAGACTTGTCTTGAGGTCCAGCCTCTCACTCTAGAGATCTGAGTATTTGTGTACCACAGCGGGCCCAGTTGTGGACCTGAATCAGCCTAGAGACTCTTCTTTCAAACTGAGTCTCATGGATTCTTAATGATTATGGGATGAGTTGGTTGTATACTGCTGCCATTTCTAGACTATTTGAATAAAAAAAGAATATATCAAAGAGTGTATATACTGTTGTAAATATAGGTATTGGGGGGCATTGTTTCTGACCAAATGCAGGTGCACACATATATACGTATGGGAATGGCCAGACAGACAGACAGACAGAGATAGAGAAAGGGAGAGATATAAAGCCTGATCATGATGTAAATTATGTCTTTTGTGAATTATGAGTTTAGAACGCTGAAACCTGTAGTCTAGACACTAAGTTACCTGTGTGGTTGTTAATCATTTCATTTTAGAAGGACTCGCATGGTATTTGTCTCATACTAGGGATTCAGAGAATTTTTATGAATCAAGACTGAATAAATCCTATTTGAAATACATAATGTATGGCAGAAATTGTTTGTCTCGGTGTGCCTATATATCAATCCGCAGACAGGTATAAAAAGACAGATACATGCACATGTTTTAAGTAAGTTCAGTTTAAACCACTAGTTTCATGTAGTTTTGAAGTCAACAATTGAAGAGGGTAAAGTGTAGCCAGAAGCAATGAGACACTTGACACACTTTTAGCCTTTTTCTTTTTCTGAAAATTACTATTTTTATTTAAATTTAATATATTAGTAATCCATGCTTACTCTTAAAAGTTAGGTGATTAGGAGTGGTGCCTATCCAAGCACGAGGACCAGAGTTCAGACCCTCAGAAACCCAAGTAAAACACATGGTGACACTGACCCTTCCATCCCAGGATAAAAGGCAGGCAGTTCCCTGAGCAAACTGGCGGCAAAGACCAACCATGTTGGAGAGCTCTGGGTTTGATTGAGAAAGCCTGCCTCAATAAATAAGGTAGACGGGCAATGGATGGTGATTCTCTCATTACCCTTTTGGTGTCCACATGCACATTCACCCACATACATGCAAAACATGCACATCACATACACACACATAGATAAACACTGGAAACAGAAGAAAGGTTTAGGCAATGCTGAAAATCTTAAAATGAAGTATCCATTGCCTGATCACACAGGAGATGAAGTCTCTGTTTTAAGCATTTCCTTTCCCACCAATGCACACGTATACAAAAATATCATATGTAATAATTAGCTTAGAATTCTTCTAACTGTGCTGTGGCTCAGACTTCTCACTTTCCACTACATTGTAATCAATTTCCACTTTACTAAATACAATTTTAATATTGAATGCAGTGTTTTCTAGAAAAGATTCAATTATCCATTAAATATTTTCTCATTATTAGACATTTAAATTGTTTCAATAATTTCTTATATGTAATATAATAACAAGTTCATAAATCAATGTTAACATAACTATTTTATCATAATTAATATATTATTTATCTTTTAAACTTTGCTACAGTTACTCAAATTGACCTAGGAAATCTGGTATATTTATATGCACATGGCTACAGATTTATTACTGCAGCCAGTAGCTATTTATGGATTATTTTCTATATGCTTTATTGTAGCTCTGTTGGAACATAATATTTTTATTTTTCTTGTCTTTTCCTCTTTTCTAGAAAAAAGCACTTTTTTGTTTGTTTTCATTTATTAATTACAATAATCTAGCCTATGTAGTAGACCAGGCTGACTTGAAACTACCAGACATCTGCCTGTCTCTGCCTCCCCGAGTGCTAGGTTTAAAGGTGTGCGCCCCAGTGCCTAACAAGATTGAGCATTTATAAATTCTTTAGGCATTAATTTTCTTCTGTGTATGAGTTTTGTGTTTTCCTACAATACTGGATCCTAACTTCTGCACATTCTCTATGTGGAAGGAGAGTTGGCCTTTGTCTGCAAATGCTGTCTGAACATCTCTTCAACTTCTTCACCGGGCTCTCGGCTTCTGACACTTCAGATGGAAAGGGCTTTCATTCGCGTCCAAACAAAGCAGTCTCACCTGCCCAGTCTTCCAATGACACTCAGATATCTCTAAAGATGAGCAAGTGATTTTCCCTCATCTGCTGTGGGAACTCAAATGAATGGGGTTTCTAACCTTTCACACCTGTGGGGCTTAATCTTTCTAGACAGACAGAGCATGGGTTGTTGGCATTTCATTTAGGAGTCTGCATCTCTTGTGTCTGAATTGGTGGCTAGTTTGCTTGTTTCCTTCGACATTAGTACGTTCACACAGAAGGGTTGAAAAATGACCTAGCCGGCTCTGCATCTGATTGTGTGCATTGTAACAGTTTCTGTGATTTCGTTATTACCTCTGTGTAGAGATTGACAATAGCTCATTAAAAAAAAAAATCTGTACTGATGCTTCCTGGATAACTCTCTGACATCATTTTCAACTTTTCCTATAAAAAAAAAAAAAATCTCTGAAAAAGATTTTTTTCCTTACCTAATTTTTAAGTGTAGCTGTTTTTCCTATTAAATTTCTTTGAGATTTTTCTAACTTTTGTGTATTTTAAGGCTTCGGTGTAATTGTATTTTCTATCTTCTTGTACATTTATCTCATCTTTATCAACTGTTATTTTCTTTCCTAAAAAAAAAAATCTATGTAATGTTGCTTACTTTCTTCATTATTTGTTTCATTTAGCTATAGTAGTATAAGGTGATGAGTAATACAAGGTAAGAAGTATAAGGTAATTATTGGTTTCATTTAGCTGATATAACACAAGATAATGAATTTGGACTTAGTTTTGATATATTTTCTTTCAGGGTGTCTCATGGTAACTATTAGTAACTGTGATTATATTTTTTGTTCATAAGAAAATGGAAAGTTTTTGTTTCTCCTGTCACTGGGGGGTTATATAATCATTATTTCAGTGTTCAAAGAGTTAATTTTTTTGGTATGGTCTTTTTTTCTTATAGACATAGAAAGTGGCTTCTGCAAATTCTTTGAGAGATTTACTACTTGTTGGCAGGGTGAAGGGTAGCTTTAACAATTTTAAAAGTTAGTTAAAATAAAAGAATTTTATTATTAAATGAAAATTGTGTTTTTCTATAAATTGTTTTTGTTTACGGGATGCTCATAACATCCCAGGTAAGGTGTGGGGGCTTTTGCAAGACTAAAAGAGACAAAAAAAAATCTCTGCCTTGAGGCACTTTCCTGCTAAGAAATAATAAACAATATAGGCCATGTTCTTCAATATTGCAAGCACAGACACCAATGCAGCCAATAAATTTAACACATGATTTTAGGGGAAAATAACAAGCAGGACATCACCACATTAAATGTAAACATTTAATAAATATTAAAATCATCTCAATTTCACAGATGTTAAGTATGAGAAGAAATGTGTGTCCTACAACTGAAAAACATAGTTTTAAAAAGTGGTACTAATGATGTTGCTCTGTGGTCTCCAGCTTCAGGAGCCTCCTCCCATTCTGGATCTCTCTCTTCTAAAGTACCCAGCGCTGATGTGCAGCCAGACTTTTAACTGTGCTGTTTCTCCCTCTGCTCCAACTCCTGGTGCTCTGTTCCTTCCGTGATCTCATTTAGAGCTCTCAATCCTAAACACCTCTTTTCCACTTTCTAAGTCTTACCCCATGTACTACATTTTATTTGCCTTTGTTTTTAGTGGTTTCAATCGTGTTTCAGTACTATAAAAAGACATTATTTAGTCTGTTTCCTCTCTCAATCTCAGAAATGAAATCATATCTGCTCAGTTCCTTCCATGTCAAAGAAGAATAAAGCAAAATGTCTGTGCATTATTACAACTTCCCTCACACTTCCTAACCTGTGATATTTTAGGTCTAGTCATGTGCATCTTTCCTTCCAGCATTTTATGTGGTGTGTGTCCTATCAGCCAGGCTCACACACAGCGCCTTGCTGTTGTCCTTCCTTGAGTGACATTCCCATTGTGGGGCTCTTCCACAAGACTCATCCGCTGTTAACCTCCTTCTGTTAGAGCAATTTCATTTCCAGAAGATTATAAAGGTTCTGCGTTTCTAATCCATCGAGATCTGATAATATGCTTTATACATAAATCTCAACATGTATACAATGCCTGGTGTTTTGAGGTATAAAAAAATTGTTGAGTGAATGGCATACCTGCTTCTCCAGTTTTTTTTTGTGAAAAATTCCATTGTCTTTGGTTTTTTAATATCAATGAAGGAGAGGCTCAAGGTTAGTCTGACTTCTTTTGCTTCGTAAGTGATCTGCTTCTTTTGTCTGGCTCACAGGGCTTCTTTCTCTATTTGCGATATCCAATCTGGCTTTGCTTCCTTAGAAGCATAGGTATTGTTCCTTATATGAGGTCGGTGGTGTTCATTGACTTCACAACACCATAACGAATGTTCCTAGAAAGTTCCCTTCAGCCCTAGACAGGAAAACCACTAGTGGAAACTCGCATCTCCTCTTCAGAACTCAGTTTAAAGGGACACAGAGAGGGTGGAGTCTGAAGTAACCTCTGGAGGGAAATGGACTTCTGTTCAGTTTCCTCAGGGCTAGTAATTCAGTGGACAAGGTTCATTCTGTCTGTCTGTCTGTCTGTCAGTCTATCTATGTATCACCTACCATCTATCAGTCACCTGTATACCTCTTTTTATTGCTATCTCTCTGCCAACATCCTTGATACTAGAGAAACGTCCATGTTGACCTCACCAGTCCATGGCTTCCCTCTAGCCTCACACAGCCTATGAAATATCTCTTTAAACCTTCTGAGTCTTGTAGTGATGAGCAGCGGGCAGGCCTGCTTTTCATCCTGCCCAGCTCCCGGCTGCCTGGCTAGCTTATGCCCCAAAATAACAACACACAAACTGTATTCATTTAAACACTGTCTGGCCCATTAGTTTCAGCCTCTTACTCACATCTTGATTAACCCATATCTAATAATCTGTGTAACACCACGAAGTGGTGTCTTACTGGGAAAGATTCTAGCGTACGTCCATCTTGGGCCGGAGCTTTATTGTGTCTGACCCAGAGAGGAGAGGCATGGCGATTGCCGGAGGCATCTGCCTGAGCCATCTGCCACACTTCCTTCTTCCCAGCATTCTGTTCTGTCTACTCCACCTATCTAAATCCTGCCCTATCAAAAAGCCAAGGCAGTTTCTTTATTAATTAACCAATGAAATAATCAGATAGATAGAAGACACACCTACATTAGAGCCTGCTGCATTAGAAAGGCTGGTTGTGACCTGATACCAAGGTAACCTTGCAGTGTGTTCTATGATACCATTTCTCGTATGCTGTCCTCAGTGTCTAAGGCTGGTGAAATTCTCACTCAGTTTAGCTACTGCTGGACCCTCCAGGCAGGGTCTGAGAAAACTGCAGACTGATACCCATCAGAGCATTTAACATAGCTCAATTGAGGGATTTGCCAAGGGTGAGACATTCGGGTGCATCAGGTCATTTCTCAACTGAGGGATTTCCCAAGGGTGAGACATTTGGGTACACCAAGTCATCTGCTACCTGCATTGTCTTATTTCGCATGTAGCAGAACAGTGCAGACATAGCCAGTGGTGGGAGTGGAAAGATGAGGCTTCCTCCCACCTTCAAGACTGAACCCTAATTTTTTTAAATGGTTCTGAAAGATGAGACATGTTATGTAAATCTTCCAGACTGGTTTCCTTGCCATTGTACAAGAGGCATCAACTCTGCAAAATATAATAGCAAAACCACTTTCTGGTTCTATGGTTCTATATTAAGGTAACTCCACCAGGACTAAGCTGAAAAACTCACAGAAATTCAGGGAGCTACAGTTTTGTTTTTTTTTTTTTCAGTTTTGTTTTTTACATTGAAAATGCAAAAAGTAATTAGAATGCAAGGCTGACCAAGGTGCATATGTAATTCCTTGTACATACAGAGAGTTTTGGGTTTTTTTTAATCTGACAAGCTACATTAAGGCAGTTATTTCAAACTAAAGTCTCTATGGTAACATAGAGTATTGGTTATACGCCTTCATTAGTTCCTAAACTGGGACCTAGTGCCCATGCTAATCTAATGGCAAAACCATATTTGCAGAAGAGCAGAAAATCTGTGTTGTAGGTTTAGAGTAGAGCCTGTGAAAGCCAATATTATTAAAAGCTTGTCTTTGTTTATCTTTCATGTTGCTGACAACCCCAGCTTAGTGAGAAGCTCTTGCCTGCCATCCCATCCCCTACATTTCTGCAGATAGAATTATATAGGCATTGCTACTTTTCTGTGATTTATACACAACCCAGAAAAGGGCAAGGAACTCCATAGATCCCTTTTCAAGAATTCTGTTAGAATCAGACCAGTTCTTCTCTGATCTTACAATCTGTGCTTCCAGCCCTGGGCTTGTATTTTCTAATGCATATCAAGCTTCCATGAAAGTAGCTGTTTTCATGCTATGGATTAATATGAAATACCCCCAGGGGCCCACATCTTAGGGGCTCAGTTGCTAGCTGATGGCCCCCATAGGAAGCAATTGGGTCCTAAAGGCTCTGATATAGTCATAGTCACCGGGTTCAATTTCTTAGTGGATTGGGAGATGCACAGTGGAGGGTGAGGCCTACTTGGAGGAAGTAGCTCACTGAGGAATGTGCTAGAAATATGTGTGTCATACCTTGCACCTACTACCCTTTAGCTTCTAGCTGTAATAAGATGAATAGCTTTCTGATGTGGGATCCCCCTCTGTATGCTGTAATTACCATTGGTTAATAAATAAACTACTTTAGGTCTATAGCAGGGCAGAACAGAGCTAGGCCGGGAAAACTAAACTGAATTTTGGGAGAAAGATGGCAGAGTCAGGAGAAGCCATGTAGCCCTGCCAGAGACAAACGCCAGACAGAACCTTGCGGGTAAGCCACAGCCACATGGCAATACACAGATTAATAGAAATGGGCTAAATTAAGATGTAAGAACTAGCCAATAAGAAGCTAGAGTTTATAGGCCAAGCAGGGATTTAATTAATACAGTTTCTGTGTGGTTATTTTGGGGCTGAGCAGCTGGGAACACACAAGCGGGCTCCTACTACAGCTTTCCTCTGCTGTGATGTCCCTCCCGGATAGTTTGCCTTGACATATACAAAAAACAATAAAGCTGGTACGTCACAGAGGGCAGACTGAAATCATGAACCAAAATAAAACCACTGTCCCTCTGAAAGATTCAGAGCTGCATGTGGGTGTCTACTGTGAGGCATGTTTTTTGCTTCCATATGAAGTTATTATTATTTTATCTGTGTGTGGGGGTGTACATGTGTGTGTGTATATGCCTATACATGCATAAATGGGCATTATTGTTATAATACTGCAATTAGTTTTATCAAAAGTGGTTGCTCGTGACTCCTTTTTCTAAAATTTTAGAGTACTCAAAGCCCCAGAACTTTGCCATTAAGAAAGGGTTGTGAAATAATCTTTTTATACACGGTGAAAATGTGTCTTTGCCAAGACACCTTCTGGTTGGTTTAATAAAGAGCTGAATAACCAATAACTAGGCAGGAAGAGATTACATGGACTTCTGGGTAGAGAGAAAAGAAGAGGAAATGAATCTAGGTGGGGAGAGGTGTCAGAGGACTCTGGTGTAGAGGAAACAGAACATACAGGAGGAGAGGCAAAAGGCACAGCCACATGGCATAGCTAGATCAATTGAAATGGGTTATTTTAAGTTATAAAAGCTAGTTAGGCACAAGCCTAAGCTAAAGCTGAGCTTTCATAATTAATAATAAGTCTCTGTGTCATAATTTGGAGGCTGGCAGTCCAAAAAAACAAAAAAAAAAAAAAAAAAAACAAAAACCTGCTACAAGAAAGTTTTCAGGGGTTGGTTCTCCATCCTTAAGATATGTGATTCTCCAACTGGATAGCAAGCTCAACTTTCATGTCAGACTGCTCATCTTCTCTCTATGACACTTTTACCGGGCCATATTTCCATTTTTAAATTATAAGCCGCATGGCAGATGCCACATTCTATGTTACTTCCTTTTTTTAGGTCTGGTGAGGAAAATAATGTAAAATGCTGAATTCGTTGACATTGAAATTTTTGAAATTTACACGATTGCCCCTTTAACTTCTGCTTAGTCCTATATCTTTAGTTATTACTGTGAACTAATCATTCTAACAGTTGAGACAGTCCACCCGTGTGGGTGGTACAGAGCAAAGAATGGGGATCCATTTTCACCAATAGTGACCACTGAATGTACTGCAATTACAAATGATTTTTGTATTCACATGTACCCCTTTCCAGTTCAGTTTTGTCTGGGGACACACGTGGCTTTCAGATGATGGAAAAGTCAGAGGGGAAGTTTCATTTATAAATAAAACAGCACCAAGTGTCAACCCATCATTAGAAACAGCAAGTGTGACTATAATGAAAGTTACCTTGAAGAAATCAGTTCCCAGGATGGCATTCATTTCTTATTGATAAATATGCTTGATGCAATGAAATACAGCTTCTAGAAAGATAATGGAGCAGATAATTAAACAATCTATTTGAAAACATAAACACACACACACACATACTGCAGGGAACACTGGTTAGCACAAATCATGTCAGTATAATCTAGCGTGCTTCCGTAAAACAGTACCTAGACTCTGACAAAGGGAAAAAAGAGAACATTCATTTTTGATTGCAGTGAGGCTTTTGATACTGTTGTATGTGACTAAAATTCATAAAGAGGAAGCTTAGTGCTTGCTTCTTTTCCATAGGTGGATGATGCTTGAGGGATGATAAAATGAGTCATTAATATTTCTATTCCAGTAGACCATGGCATTGTAATGGTCTTCTCTGCAGTGATAACAGACCAAGACAGTAAAGACATTGTCACCAGGTCCCTTCTGTCCCATAAAACCTTCTAGAGGTCAATCATTAGACCCAGTTGCTTTTGCTCCATGTGAAAGGGCAGACGAAGGACATCATCTTCATTGTGGTGTTGTAATCTCTACCTCAGTCGCCTTCCTTCCAGTCCCCACCCATGAGACCATTCTCATAGAGATCACATTCTAAGCAAGCGTCCTTGGAATGGTGAACATCACCATCACCTCTCTTGCGGGAAGAGGAAGGTTGCAATCCTTCCTGCTCATGGAAGTTTCCCCAGATGCAGTCAGATTTCTTCTTACTCTCGGCTTGTTACCTCTCAGGGGGCTGGTGGCCCTTGTTGAGTGAGAGTTCTTCAGAGTGTGTGGACAGACAAGCTTTTGTTTCTCCAGAGTCCCCCCAAACAGTCAGAAATGTACTTGAGTACTCCAGGACAGACATCAGACTGTGAGCCCATGAGATGTGCGTGTCACCCCTCCACAAAGTCTTCCTCAGCTGCTCTGGACTCATCACCCCCTCCCTTTCAGTACTTCTCCGCTACTTCCTGTATGTACCAGGAAGTAAAACACATATGAGTCCGACCCACCGCCAGGTCACAACTAACTCAAGAGTTTGTGCACATTTGAACCCTCTTTACCTAGCCACGTGCTGAGTGTTTTACTACCCCCAAAACTGTTCACAAAGTTGATTCTTGATGGCCCAAATGGGTAAACTGAGGCATGCTCTTCCAACATTCTCCCAAGGGAAGGTATATACCTACTGTAGTTCTGTATTCACCTCCAATTTCCTCTATGTCAGAAAAGATACAAACTCAAGCCCACAAATTAGCAAATGGAGAAAAGCATCTGCTATATCAGTGCTAATGTTCCCGTGCTAATTTGGCTGCTATCTTTGACAGCAGTCCAAGCCACTACCTGACTTGCCAGCAATTACACCTATTGGGTGATCACCTCTTTAGGGTATTTTTCTAGAATAAGTCAATTGGTGCTCATGGAGTTTGAAATAATAGACTTGTGTATGATGGCATGACCTCTCTTGACAGTTAAAAAAAATTAACTTCCAACTTATTTGAATGCAAATGTTATCTCTGTAAGTGGATGACCTGAAAAGAAAGTGTTTCCATAGTAACCCCAGGAAACACATAACTACTTATCATAACTTCTGCTGCAAGAGAGCTAGGCACAGACTAGGGATCTGCTTTGATGTCTGCTAGGGGGAGAAAGATAGCTGACAGCATTGTGTGAGCAAATGGATAGGAAAACTCCACTTTATTTGTAGTTAATTTAGAAAATAAACTTTCGTAATGAACTGCTAAAATACACACTTGAAACAACCAGGTAATGTGTCAGGGTATTTTTTAATGTACTTGTCTGGTGTGACAATGGAGGCATCAGACTGAGGACGAATTCTAACGCCAGGTCTTTCCACCTTCTTCTTCGCTTCATTTTACCGTGGCCTGGGTTCCCTAAGAATCTCTAGGCCTTCCAACACACCTACATTTCCTTTTTTGTGCTTCTTTTTATTCTAATCTCAGAAAACGTTTTGTAAAAACTGACCTTCAGGAAGTAGGACTCTATCACAGAAAAAGGAACATATTGATTATACTTCACTCTGTACTGACACGGCTGTTTGAGTTGGTGGCTTTTGGATGTGCCATTAGCTGGAAATGAGTTTGACATCCACAAACCACTGTACAGTCATTTCCCTCTTTCTTACAAATGTAACATCTACTTAAATAAAAGCTTGTCTACACAGGTTTTCATTCTCTCTCTCTCTCTCTGTCTCTGTCTCTCTCTCTCTCTCTCTCTCTCTCTCTCTCTCTCTCTCTCTCTCTCTAAGTTCATTAGAGAAGGGAACAGATGCATACAGTTTTGAGGAGTATTTCTTTGAAGCACCATTTTCAAGTCAGCTAACTGGCAGGCCCTTGCCCATGGGCTCTGGGGTGGACTCAGAGCAGAAGCTCTGGCTACAATTACCCATCTGGCACCCATCTGGTAGCACAAATGAAAGATAATATCAGATCACAGAGAAACTCTACCAACTGCCAACTTGGTATAGGCAAGCAAAGAAAGGTGCAACCCACCAGCACTGAGAAGCAGAAAAATGTTGTCCGTGGGGCAGGCATATTTCCATCACCATGAGATGTAGGAGAAAGGCACGCCGGAGCGTATGGAAAGGAAACGCTGTACACCCTACAGCTGCAGCTCACTACAGACTCAGCTAACGTCTCCCTGCCGCACTGAAGTCGCTGGCAGAGTCTGGAGAAGTGGCTCATCTTCACATGCAGGAGACCTGGCCTTTGCTACCCAGAAGGACTCTCAAAGAGATGCATACAGTTTTGAGGAGTATTTCTTTGAAGCACCATTTCAAGTAGGTGCCAGCATCATGAGAGCAGCGATTTAATTCTCGTGTAATGCCACCTTCCAGGGACCCAGTCAATTGTAGTAATAATAAGGACTTTGAGAGGCTGTCAAATGATTTAGGAACTTATTGACTACTTATTTTCTGATTTGATTCCCCATTCCCCGTTCCTCCTGCTTCCTTCCCGGATGTAGTGTGCTCTGGTTCGTGCCATGGCTGAGTTCAGAATCTATTACTCTAATGATCAGAGATTTGCCTTCTTCAGGGCACTTGACGGAGACTCTTCAGAGTGGGGCCACACATCTCCAGCCTGTGGATAATGAGTAGGAAAAGAGTCAAGCTGGATCCCTTCCTTTCATAATCACCTACCAAGTGATTAAAACAAACAAAAAACAAAAACTTCTTCCTGGATTGGGCGTATAGAGACAATGCTAGCAAGAGTGATTCAAGATGAACAAAGGAAGAAAAAAGCTGAATCCAGAGGGACACACCACCTGGATTATCATTGCTGTCAGGTAGTTAAGTCGTGCTGGATCATGGAATGCTAAAGAACATGGTTGTGACTTGAGACATAACTGCATGCAGACTGTGGCCTTTGCAAAATGTGTGGGAAAGCTGACCTGACTACCAGATCTGTCTGCTCCTGGAGGAGCTAAGTGTGTCCATTCTGCGGGAAGATGTGATGCTGGAAACTCACTCTCTTGCCTCCTTCCAACTCATGGGAGATACTCAAGTTCTTTGACCATAATTTAAACTAATTAGTCTTTCCACTTAAATTAAGAGGGAAACTGAAAAGGTGGCCATTGCTGGTCTGCTCCTCATTAGAGATGATTAAGAGTTAGAGAACAAAAACACACCATGGGATTAATAATAAGCCAAGCCACCCAGGGAGAGAAACAGGAAGCCAGAAAACATCTCACCGAGCTGGACAAAGGAAATTGATAGCCTTTAAGCTCAAAGGTCCGAAGGTCTAAACAACTCTAAGCAGACCTTAGATCCAGCTAAAGTCTGAGCAGCTTGAAAGCACCTTGTCACCAAGCTGTCGCCTGATGGCTCTTCATCGGCGTCTTTATGTTGCCTATGGCACTGCATTTATTAAGAAATATTTCTGCTCTCTAAATTTAATTCATTAGTTTCCCTCCATGGATAAAAGCAATAGCATTACTGATGAGAGTAAAATAAATGCTAAGGCAATCAGGCTTGGTAAATTCCGGTCTCGCTTGTTGTCACGGAGGCTGTTGTACTCCTGCGTTCAGACAGGGCAGTGAGACCCAGGAGAGACACTGGGGATAAAATGGCCTAGCGCTTCTGCTGGAGCCCTGCTGCTTCTATCATTTCATCCTTTCCCGAAGGGAAGCAGGGGGATTAGGGAACGTTTAATTGCCTTATAAACTGATTGACAAATTGGTGATCTGATGCATATGGATGGCGCTCTGAGTGAAATGTCTCCGACGCCGCTAACCAGTTCATCAGGAGCGTGATTTGCACACCCTCTGCAGGGTTATTACAGAGAAGCGGAAGCGTGGGCTGATGATTATCTTTCCTTCTTTCTGTTTTTTTTCCCCCCTTGAATGTTTTCCTCACCTCCAGGGAAATGCATTCTAGCAGCGTGAGCACCACTATTAATCAACACTTGTAGCAATAATCAGAGAGTGAAAAATGGTGACTGGTGACCGGAATCTGCGAATGCACGGCGGAGCTGTGTCCCGAGCTTTCCTTTGTGATCATGCCTTGGCATCGGAACACAGATAATTTCTACAAAATGAATGTTGGCACTTTCAGAGGTGCGAAGATTTATAAAGGCAGTGTTTATATCTTCATCCAGTAAGAAAGAAAGAGAAATTGTCTCTGGTCATGATGAGTAATATGTTAGAGGCTTTAAAAATACACTTGTCATCTACGTGTTTCTTTGTGTTATGTCTCCCAAGCTGTGGGATGCTCCACCCACACATACACACATTTAAACTTGGGCATCATAAAGGGCAAATGATATGAGTTCCTGGTTCTTGTTTGCCCAAGGAACATTCACCTGGAGGGAGTATGAAAAATAATCAAGAATTCAAAACCACATCATTCCCAGGATCCTTGAGAGGCACCCGATGCTATTGCCAGTACAGGGAGAAACGTGGCTACAAGTCGTTGCAGTGCCAAAATGCTGTTGCTGGCTACACACAGAGAATGATTGTCTATGTATAACAGATAGTACTGTGATGGTGATGAAGATATACAGAAGCAAAGCTATTTGAAGATGAAGTTGGCAGTTCACTGCACAAAGCTCCACACTAGCTCACACCACCCTGTGATCAAAAGGGTGAATCCCAAGTGTGGACACATTTAAAATTTCACCAAAACTTTGTGGCTGGGAATGGATCTGCTGGCGCCTGCAGAAGGCCACTAAGGTGTTAGACCCAACCTTAAAGGATGGCAGACCAGGAGCCATGACACCAGCCCCCTTCTCCGAGGATCACTCCTGTCATTAAAATCAATGCAACTTAATTAAAGCAAATTATACATAGATACATCTATAAATAAGATATTAAAGTGTGCTGCTGAATATGATAATTGCTGCATATTTAGCAATCAGTGTGTGTGTTCTGCTTCTGCCAGGAGGGATTCCTTTCAGCAGAATCAATGGAGCTTTATTAAAAACCATCCAAATTAGAGAGAGGAATGATGAGTGTTCTAATAACAGAAAATCACTGTTTCAACTTCCATTTCTAAGAAAAGGAAGGAAAATAAGTCCAGCCCACTTTTTTCATTCAAGGAAAATATTAAACACATTCTCTTTAAGATGTGGATGTTTTGAATTTATAAATTTTAATTTTTGCATTTTCTTCTCCCAAAGGAAAGTAGAGGGGAAATAATGCTCATAAATAAAACAAGTCAACTCCAGGCCTGGTGTGCGGGATGCCCCAGTCCTGCCACACTCCCTGTTCCTTCAGAGACAGAAGAGAGACTCGAAACAGAAGCTTGAAATGGGCTGTTTAACTCTTCGAACTACCCGATATTTTTGGTATATGAAAAATTTTCTGAATTAATTCAAAAGATAAATATAAAAATAAAAGTTTGTTCTCACTATTTCCCACTTCTCTGAACCTCTTATTCTGTCCTTTTTTTTTGAATGAGGATCATGTAGCCCAGCTGGCCTTGGTCTCACAATGTAGCTGAAGTTGATCTTGAACTCATGATCCTCTTGTCTCTACCTCTCAAGGGTTATGATTACAGGTATATGCCATAACTCTGGCTCACCTAGCCACTTCCTGTCATAATGAGCCAATTCATAAATGAGAATTAAGCATGTTAAAAAAAAAGATACCTTTTTCCCCAGGCTAATTGGAAAACATAAAGTAAAAAAGAAAATTATTTCTTTAATCAGTTCAAAACTCAAACAGAAAATGTAAGGTTTAATTCACCTTTCATGACCAGAATTATTCTCAAATATACAGAAATAAATGCTAAACTGACAGCAAAGATAAGGATTTCAGTGTAGAATACTCTAAGAGACAGGAAATGAAACAGAGCCAACCTCACTTGGTGAAGTCTGTGAAAGTTTATATTGGATCACTGTATTTATTGTCTTTCTCTGGAAGGAGAAGAATGAAAAATGGGATGGCAAAAGAACGGAGAAGCGGAGTACATAGAGCCACCATGTTTAGAAGAGTGATATAGGACTGTTTACTTAAATGTTAGCTTCTTGCATGTCTTCTGGCGTCATCTGGAATAATGGGGAGAGCAAACAAAGCCCCAGCCCTGTAGAGTTAGTCTCAGCGAGCAGAGGAAGACAGTAAGCATCTCCAGAGGAAATACTGGGCCATGAAGAAACTTGAAGCTAGACTAAGCTAGTTTTGAGGTTAGCGCACAAAACTAGGCAAGGAGCGCTGCTTTGGTCAGGTAATGTTCCTGGAAGAAAATGACATGAGCAAAACATTCCTGGAGAAAGTAGATCCCCAGTATGGAAGAAGCAAGAGAGAAATGCTTGGCAAGGTGGGGGACCACTCAGAGGAAGAACATCAGAGGCAGAACTGAGTGGAAGCTGTGTGGGCACTCAGAGTAAAAAGAATGGAAGAAACAAGGAATGAAACAAGAAGAGGCTGCCTGGTCATTCCCACCCACAGTTGTTACCTCTGCTTTTCTAAGTTATTTTTACAGTATGGGCTAGTTAAGCTTTGAAAAATAACCTCAAACCCAGTTGACACTATTTATAGCTCCATTCTGCCTAAGGTCATACTTTGGATAGACAATGTTTTTCAGGGCTTACAATTGTGACTCATGAGCTCCCCAGTCTACAGCTGGCATACCCAGGTAGTGAAGAATTCCTCCATGTATAGTTTTTGGCTCCATGTCTATCACATAGATGCATTGTCCCATAATTAAATATGCTCCTCTCCCTTCTGATGTTACCATGGCAACACAAATGTACTATCCACCTATAAATAAATAAGTCATCTTTTACTTTACAGCATATTCCATCCTTATATAACTGTCCTCAAAGTTGGCTCCAGCTAGCAGAAAGCAAAATAGATCAAAGTCAGTCCTCAACTCCATATCTGGGTATCCTATACTGGCCCAAAGAAGATGTCTTGGCATATTTCAGAACTATGTTAGATGTTTGTAACTTTGTTCTTGGATATACAAAGCTGTGTGACTAGTATTGCTTATTGTGATGTATGGGTTATTCTGGTCAAACTAGACATAGTGATAGAACCATTCTTGGGATATTTATGTGTAACATAACAAGAGATGTTTGCCTCTAAAATCTCAGAATATTAATGCAATGATGAAGGAGAACGCACCAGATGATGGGGAACACACAAAATGAAGTAATCCCACACTAGCTCCAAATAGGGTATAATAAGGGTTTTTTTAAAAAATTTATATAAGGGGGACTCACAGATCATAACGGGGAACAGGAACGGAATCCAGCATCCAGGTGTGAGAGTGGGGAGCGAGAGAGAGCCCGCACAGGTGGACCTGCATCTTTTTGGTACCCAAGGCCACGCCTAACCTGGTCCAGCTTCTCAAAGGCCATTGGCTAACAGAGGGTTCCTCTCACAATGAGTCTCTTTAAATCACATGAGTTAAGTGGAACTGGATAACTGAGGACAGCATCAAAAAGAAGTTTTTTTCAGGGCCTTGGCCATTTCCTTTATTGCTCTAAAGTCCTTGCTATTCTGATGTGAATCTTTAGGCAGTACCCAAGCTCTCCTATATTTAATAGTGTCTGGTTTCAATGACTCCTAGAAATATTTAGAAGTACTTGCAAGTGTTGGGTCCTGTTGGGGTATGAGTGGGGTCTTCACGAAAGCTCATTTCCTAGTGCTTTGTCCTCTCTGGTTATAAACTTGCCACCGGTGCTGTATTGTATCACCCATAGGCTGGGATGGAGAAATAGTTAGCAAGAGTCCAATACAGACATAGCAACAAGTCTAATAAAACCAGGAATGGGTATCAAGCCCTTCGGTAGCTCATGCTCTTTGTGTGGATTTTTTTCAGTTTGATTTCCATAAATTACCTGGTCAACGAGTTAAGATGTAGACTGGACAGGTATTTGAACTCTTGCCAAGGGTAGGCGAAGGGTTACCAGTCATTAGCTGAACTGTACCAGTGAAAGCATGGCATGCTAACTGGAATGTTGAGTTTCTCAAAACTGATTTCTTTGTTTTTCGAAGCATGTGCCCGTCTGTTTCCAAGAATGGAGTGAGGGAGCTCATGTTCTTTCCATCACTGCCTTCTCTTGCTCCTCCTCACTGGAGTTTCAACGCTTTCTGAGTTATGGTGTGCTTCATCCCTGTTCCCAAGGAAAGATGACTCAACTCACTCTTTGTTTGGATGGGTTGCTCCCAGTGGAAGGCTCTCAAATTGAGAATGATGTTTCCCCTATGAACATTATTCGTTTAAGTCATTGGTCTTCATCTGGCCAGTAATTCACTTGTGGGCTGCTGGTACAATTTATGCAGTTTTGCTGCCTGCAAAGTAAGAATAAGCTTCCCGTAGTCCCCGGGGAAGATGTTCTGAGAGATGCATCTTTGGTCTGTATTGAGCCAATTGATAGTCAGGTGATGTAGCTTACTCTATTTCCTTCCAAGTAACTTGGATTAAAACGGTGAGATTTTCCATACTGAAGTCCAATTACAATGATTGAAGATTTTTAGTAATTGGGCCCTTTGGATTTTAATTTCTCTCAGGTCAGTGCCCATAAGCAAAGTCTTCAGTATAGATGGACGCTGGGGTGTCACGCAGAAGTAAATCTGATTTATAGGTGGATATGGCATTGCATCTGTCACAAATACATTATGAATGAGCATGATACATTTTCTAACATATAAATCAACTCCCCCTGGGAAATTATCCCTCACCCTAATGGGTCACGCCATAAAAAGTTCTTTGCAATAGCCATCCTAAATTTTTGCTTTTCTTCATTTCATTATATTACTGAGTAGAGATCGCTGCGTGTTCTGAAGGTGTTAGTGGCACTAGGATGATAATTGTAAATTGCTTCAAAATTCTCCAATTGAGCCCACCAAACCAGAGCAAAGTAGTGCTAGAGAATCCTAGAGACGACTTGCTACTCAGTATCCGTGCTATTCTGGAGCATAAGGAACAGACCTTCAAGTAGGTAGATGAAAAGCCTTCTCCAGACGTGTGAGGAATGATCTAAATGGCACACGGGCACTTCAGTTGTTTACTGCCAAGCTGGAGTCTCACTTCTTTGCTTACAGATAACAGTTTCAAGTGTTGGATTCTTTCCCTTTTTTCTCTGCCTTGTCTGCCTGATGTTTGCTTTATGATGCTTCATCCCCTTTGTAGGCTCTATCCTCATTTCTCTAGAAGAATACATCTGAACACGCATATCCTTGAACAAAGATGCTAAGACACTTTCTGACTCGGAAACACAATGACAGGCTGTCTACCCCTCTGCATGGCTAAATCTGGAATTTACCCGTATGTGAAAAACCCACTGAATTGACATTTGATATGCAATTCGATTGATATTCGGGTGCAAGAATATATATAGGACGTGCAGCTGATGTCGGTGGGTAGAGGTAGACGCACTCCCGTGTGTTCAGAACTGCCTGCTGTCATCCTCTCCCCTGAGCATGAGGACCGTACACACACTCATTGTATTTACCTGGAAACCTAAAGAGTTCCATAATGCTGCCACGCAGTGCCTACTTTGCATTAATTCTGTTAAATGCATAAATCATATTAAGCATGGTCTCCTGACTTCATTTGTGGAGCGAATATTCCCACCTGAGTTGGAGCATTGTGCCCAGATGCCATCAACCTCTCAAGGTAGATTAACTAAATTAATTCAAGTCTGTTTTCTGAGGGCGGTTGAGCATTATGTGTTTCTCTGCTTGCCTAAGTCACATCCTATCTTTAAGATTACTTTTTTCAGTCTCCACTTTGGTCTTTAGTTAGTGAGCATGTAATGTGTGCCAGAAAAGAAGCCTTGCAAATGGATGGCCAGACATAGAAGCCGGGGAGCAGTGGTGCATACATGTACTCCCCTCACTTGGAAAGGAGAAGCAGGGCCGCCACACATATGAAACCAGTGTAGTCTACACACTGAGTTCCCTGCGAGCCAAAGCGACAGAGTGAGATGCTGTCTTGAACCTCCCCCTCCAAAAGAAGCGCTACAATGTAAATAAGATAGGATTGTTCATTCTACTTGTGATCCAGTAAAGAAGCATGGCGAAGAAGAAAACGTTACTAAACCCGTGAGTAGTTCCTATGAAAGTAGCAATCCCACCGCTTCTTTCTCTCTGCATCACATGCTAGCTTGGGCACAGTATCCCTGAATGTTGTGTGACAGAACTCTTCCTTAGGTGACACAGCACACACATCTACTCACCCCAGATAGGAAGCAAACAACAGACCAAAGTGCAGATACCTACCAAGTCCAACTTGGAGAACCAGTGAGTTTTGTATACAGGAATGTGGGTGAGGAGTTACTTGCAGGAGCAGAAATGACTCAAAGACAGCTGCAGCACCAAGGTCCACCCCAACATGGGCTGGGGGATAGGATCTGGGGCTGGGGGATAGGAGCTGGGGCTGGGAGATAGGAGCTGGACTAGGAGCTGGGGCTGGGGCTGGGGGCTAGGAGCTGGAGCTGGTACTAGAGGCTGGGGCTGGGGACTAGAGGCTGGGGCTGAGGACTAGGAGATGGGATTGGGGCTGGAGCTGGGATTGGGGGATGAGGCTAGGTTTGGAGCTGGAGCTGATGCTGGAGCTGGGGTTGGGCCTGGAGGCTGGGGCTTGGGCTAGCTGTAAGCACACTTCACAGCCTGCAGGAAGCTCAACATGTCGAGAGTGTTCTTCCCAGGTGACTCTGGTCTAAACCTCTTCCAGGCGGTAGGTCTGCTCTCAGAGTCTGCTTTGCAGCTCAGCTTCCTTCTGCCTGAGACAAACTTTGTTTCCTCTGGCAGGGAGGGGCTTAGTGAATCTGGTCAGTTTCAGGGACTAACTGAATCTAATTTGAGATGTTTGCCTTCCTGCTTAAGGAGCTCCCTACAGGGTGGAATGTTTTACTCTTCCAGGATACTGTTACACAACACTGAAGAATCTTCTAGTAGATCTGTCTTAGCTGGAGCTCATCCAAGGTTTATGGAAATAAATCTAAGGGGCAGGGAAGAAATTGTCTTAAGTATTTTTCTTGCCAGGGGAAAGGCCAGGTTGAATGACACTGTAGCAACAGAAAAGCTGCACTGAACACACGAGTAGACTATGTATGATATGTACCATGTGGTCTACATGAACACACGAGTAGACTATGTATGATATGTACCATGTGGTTAGCATGAACACACGAGTAGACTATGTATAATATGTACCGTGTGGTCTACATGAACACACGAGTAGACTATGTATGATATGTACCATGTGGTCTGCATGAACACACGAGTAGACTATGTATGATATGTACCATGTGGTTAGCATGAACACACGAGTAGACTATGTATGATATGTAGTGTGTGGTCTGCATGAACACACGAGTAGACTATGTATGATATGTACCGTGTGGTCTACATGAACACACGAGTAGACTATGTATGATATGTACCATGTGGTCAGCATGAACACACGAGTAGACTATGTATGATGTGTAGTGTGTGGTCTGCATGAACACACGAGTAGACTATGTATGATATGTACCATGTGGTCTACATGAACACACGAGTAAACTATGTATGATATGTACCATGTGGTTAGCATGAACACACGAGTAGACTATGTATAATATGTACCGTGTGGTCTACATGAACACACGAGTAGACTATGTATGATATGTACCATGTGGTCTGCATGAACACACAAGTAGACTATGTATGATATGTAGTGTGTGGTCTACATGAACACACAAGTAGACTATGTGTGATATTTAGTGTGTGGTCTACATGAACACACAAGTAGACTATGTATGATATGTACCGTGTGGTCTGCGTGAACACACTATGTACCGTGTAGTCTACATGAACACATGAGTAGACTATGCATGATATATACCATGTGATCTACATGCATCATACAGTTAATACCCACGACAGCCATCTGAATAGGTCCTATAATTAATCACTTTGCAGATGAAAAAATGAAGCTTAAAAGTTAACATGAGTCTTAACTCACATGGGCAGGTTCATGCCTGCACAGTCAGCACCCCTAACCACCCTCCACTCAGGCCAAGACTGTCCTCGCACAGTTCCGTGAGATACTTTCATGCATTTCTCAGTTAGAATTAATTGGGTTGGGGCACACCTTAAGAATGGGGGCACTGTACAGCACTGTCTTCCTGCCCTGCCCTGCTAAGCCCGCCTCTCTTCTAAGAACAAGCTACTCTTATGTTAACACTGAATGCCTACCTCTCTCTTGATAGAGGTAAATACACCCATCAAGTCTGATGATACAGAGAGTGTTCTTTTATTACTACAAAATTGTTTGTGATTCAGGTATCAGATTAGATATTACTCGTCCTATATGTACATAGCAAAGAGATTAAGAGACTGTGGTCTTTTTAAAACGGGACAGATACTTTGAAAATCAGTATTGATCCCACAGAGAGAGTAGTTGTGTGAACAACTCTGTCAAACCTATGGTCAGATGCCATGAGTATCAACACTCAAAAGCCAGTCCTGAGCTATGGCCTCTCCTCAATGCCTGCCAGACTCCTCAGAAAGTGACAGCTTATACCACACATGATCTATTTTATATATTTATCAGGAGCTTTTAAGACATACAAACACCATTTTTATATCATTTCTACACATTTTAAGGAGCTGGTTCTCAAACTTTACTAAGATCACTAACAGAGTTCCCCCATCCAAAGTCACTCCCCGGGCTACTGTGCAGTGCAAGAGCTTCCTGCCCAAGTGATACTGTCACCCTCCACCAGGTAGACCACACAAAGCTGTCAAGTACAAGTGGATTTGACGCAGGTGAAGTTCTTCAAAGCCATCGTAGGCAAAGAAGAATGAGGCTTTGATGTTTCCTTTCAACTGCACCCAAGGTGACTCCGGAAGAGAGCAGAAAATGACATACAGCGGCTTGTCCCTTACTTCCAGCTCCTTCATTACAGTCTCTGTGTTCAGGTGGAGGGAAGTCCTGGGTTTCCTGGAGACTTCACTAACGGTGACCTCTGTGTTACAGCTGCCATTTCCACGCCTGTGCCACCTGCTGCCACACCCTATGCTCCCAAATACCCCACCCACCCTTGCGGGGCTGCTCCACTAGCGTTCAGCATTCATCTCTTGGCACACGGGAGAAACCTGAACTGACATTAGTGGTTATTGTTCTTATCTGTTTGCATAATTGCTTATGCTGAGCCAATTTCTTGATTTTTGTAACAGCAGAATCTTAATAATACTGTGAGTTCTCAGGTCTGAGGTTCCGATTTGCAGCTGGCTCCGCACTTCCTCTTGTGTCTAAGGTTCCGATTTGCAGCTGGCCCCGCACTTCCTCTTGTGTCTGAGGTTCCGATTTGCAGCTGGCCCCGCACTTCCTCTTGCAGAAAGCTTCAAGTGTTGTAAGATGAACACGTTTCACAGGATGGAGCTTCTGTCTGCTCATTCTTTGTTTGCCATGTTAAGGAGTATTTTGTTTTACCATTTTTGTAGCTAAATTGTCTAAACATACTCATACACACACACACACACACACACACATATTTGTCCTTTTGGAATAAATTCATTGGGGTTCATGCTAATCAGATCAGAACACGGAGGTTTGATTGTCACAATCACAGCCAGCACAAAGAGCCTTCAGGACAGCTTGAGGGACCGCAAACAGTGACAAAGCAAAGCAAGCCGGGACTGCAGTGATATCTCCAACCGTCCTCCCTTCACCCAGTGTCATTATTTTGATTAAAAGGTGTCTAGAAGCCACTGTGGTTTTGCAAGATGCAAAAATTATTGCAGAAACTTCCTCTATTAATGGAAATTATTAGAGGATGGAAATGGTGCTTGAGCAGCAAGAATGACATTAATTATGCGAAAAGCAGTCGTATCTGGCAGTTGGCAAGCACGCACTATTCTTCAGCGATCTTCCATGGGTCTCTGTGTAGCCAGCATTAGCAATCTAAAAGCTTTTTATTTTGGCAAAGTTTTCATAGCACTTGGACTTCCAGCATCTAGATAAAAGATAATTTGGAAGGAAATTATGTTGGTGAAATTGAAGAATTCAGTAATGAGTTCTGTGTAGATGAATCGATGCCCAATTAAATGATTATATCAAATCTAACTTTAAATGTTGACTTAAAATAATCACATTTTAAAGACTTTGAAACTGAGATGATGTCTGCAACTAATCAGAAGAACAAAGTCCATATTTCCTAGCCTGGTGCAAGAATGGTTTTCTGATGGACTGAAGAATTTGATTAAGGGAGAGAAATTTAGGGCCAGAATTACCTGTGCACTCAGAGCTGGGTTAGACAGCTGTAGCAGGGCCCGTAATTCCAGTTCTCTTCTTCAACTTCTGCCTTTTTCTCAGGACGTTTGTGTTTTTCCTTTCATGGTCTCCGCCTCTCTCTCTGGGCTTTCTTCTCTGTGTATCAGTATTTAATAATCTAGCAACCAGCTCCTATAGATTCTGTTTTCTTTAGCCACTAACGTTCCATTGGGTTTTGTGCCTTGATAGATACATGGCCAACTGTGGCCACTTCTGTTGCTCTGTTCACTCACCCCTCCAGCTCTCATGAGCCTCTAAATGTTCATGGCACGAAGCTTTTGGGGGTGGGGGGGGAAGCTACCAACACAAAAGAAATGGCAGAAAGTACATGCCCAGCATCCAGGAAATTTGTGATGAGATCAAATTATTGAGCATGCAAGACAGAGTTGCAAAGAGGTTGAAAATGTTATGTACTGGTTAATATTTTGAACAATAGAGTTGATGTGTGTGTGTTTGTGTTTGTGTTTTGCTTTAATTTTGTTTTTCTAGGTAGATTTTAACATAAGAACATCTATTTTCTGAATGCCTTCTGGCTAATTCTTCCTTCCACTTGATCCTATCTTCATTCATTTTCTAGTGCTTGAACTCATTGGATAGAGGTCAATCACAAAATAACTTGATTACTATAAATTTAGTGGAAAATGCCTGTCGGAGTCCAGCATTAGAGGTCAGATGGATACGACTTTAGTGATTAGATAGATTCTTTCTGAGGCAGCCACGCGGAGCCGTGGTACCATGCCCAGTGTATTCGGGAATTCATCCATTGGAAAAACCTGCCCTACGGTGTAAATTATTTGGATCTTATAGGAATCTTTGTCACTTATACCAATTACATAATTAAGGTTCCTGGTAGTTTTAATTAGTCCTCCAGAGCCAAGTTGATTTCTGGGTAAGAATATTTGCACTTTGCAAATGGTCACTTTTAAATAAATATTAAAAAATGAGACCGTGTAAACAAAACATGACATGGAACAGGGCTCACGACAGTAACGCTCTCTTCAAAACATGTTGTTGTATCTGGAGGGGACGGCTCAGTGGGTAGAGAGCTTGCCACACAGTGAAGGACCTGAATTCAAATCCCCAGAACGCAAAGGAAGCTGGTGCAGTAGCCATGTCTGTTATGCCGGCAGCGATGCAGTGGGAGTGTGAGAGGCAGAAGTGGGATTCGTGCAAGCTTGCAGGGCAGCTAGCATGGTATATGCAAGCTTGCAGGGCAGCCAGCACGGTATATGCAAGCTTGCAGGGCAGCTAGCACGGTATATGCAAGCTTGCAGGGCAGCCAGCACGGTATATGCAAGCTTGCAGGGCAGCTAGCACAGTATATGCAAGCTTGCTGGGCAGCTAGCACGGTATATGCAAGCTTGCAGGGCAGCTAGCATGGTATATGCAAGCTTACTGGGCACCTAGCACGGTATATGCCAACAAAGAAGAACAGAAAGGCACTGTCTCAAAACAAGCTGGGAGGCAAGAACTGAAATCAGGTTGTCCTCTGATCTTCACATGTATACCATGACACACACACACACACACTCCTATGTGCACACACAAAATCACATACATCATGTGCACATCACACCCAATGATAAAGGAAAAACATATTGGTAATATCTTTTCTAGTATTTAACAGGTTTGGTTCAAAAACCTAACTAGTTGTTAAAAAATTTATTAAACCACTCTGTTAACTTCCTCTGAGGTCATGCTTGGCATTTCTCTTTCATTAACTCAGTAAGTAACAGCTCTTTAAAAAGTGGTATTGTGGGCCCTGAAAATACAATGGCACAAAAATGAGGCTCCCTCCCAGCATAGGTGAAGCTTCCAGTATGAGGCTTTGAATTAATAGGCCAATAATCACCTATGAATAATCTAAAGATTTTTCTAAAATGTTGACTATTTTATAAAACATAGCTTCTTATTAGAAATTGCTGCATTAAACAAAAAAAGCAAACATGTGCATATATTATCGCCTGCAGCTATGTAGAAGGAGTATGACCAGGCCACTGTTTGCAGCTGTGGCTTTGAAGATCGTGATAAATCAGGTGCTTGTAGAAAGCCACAGCTTCACAGCTCCTTCCCATTGCTGCCTGCAAAGGTTCACCCAGAAAAATCAAGTCTCTGCTCTTAGTCCTTTATTTGGGAAAAGGAAAAATTTTTAAGTATGCTACTCCCTGCCTAAAATATGAGGCAGTGGAAAAGTGCTGCCTTTGGAAGCAGATACACGTCAGTTCAAAGCCTGGCTCTGCCACTGTCTGAGCCTAGGCAAGTCACGTAAGTCAGTCTTCACTCTCAGCTCTTCATGTGTGGAAAGACAGAGGTGGAAATGCTAACACTGTAACTTACCATATAGACTGTAGGTGTCCCAAAGGGCCCTTCCTGAAGGGGGAAGTGACTAGATATTGTCCCCAGACGAAACAGAAAACATCGACATTAGGAAGAAGGAGCTGAAATTTTCACGCTTACATGCTTTGTCTTCACCAACAAAACATATATGAACTCTGCCAGAAGGTTTGATGAATAACATGCTTCATCAACTGAAGGGAGTAGTGGAGAATCAGGATAAACGATGTGAATGACTGATGTCACTTAATATTTGGACATATTTCGAGGGTCAACTTCACTTCTTTTTGGATGAGTGAGGAGCCCGTCATAGAATGCTGGAAAAGGAAACAGTGAGAACCAGGAAACAATTAGAAACAAAGTTAGGAGATAGATGCTGCCCAGTGGTGTGTACCCAGGCTGATCCAACTCCACCAAACCCTACTGTGTCCCTGGAGGATACAGTACAGGTGATACCAGGTTTCTTTGGAAATGCTTTTCTTCATACCTTTCCCCCATCTTTTCATCAGACGTTTGTCTTTTCTAGTATGACTTGATATCTCAGCCAAGTGTTTCAATATCTTTATTTGTAAGCAGACAGATGGGGAAAAAGGAAATGAGAAATAATGTATGACTCTTTAATTAAAGACACAGAGACAGAATTGGCTCTTAAAGCTTTTGTCAGGGTATCTATATGGGTGCACACGCACACACGTACATACAAACACACACACACACACACACACACACACACACATACACAGACATGCCCACATGCATCAGAGAGATGAAGTCAAATTTGTAAAATTGTATCCACAATCATTGTTTCTATGGTAACTGTATCTTCTGCCCAGACACAAAGAGAGCTGGCAGGAGATGTCTGGTTTTATTTTCTGCAAAGAAAACCCTAACAGAGATAGTTCAGGTTATTAAGGTGCCGTGACCCAGGGAACATACAGCTAGTATGTGGTTAGTGCTAGTGTAAGATTTCACACTTGAATCCCAATGAATAGTTTATGGCTTCCTAATTCAGAACAGATTCCAGCTGATGTGGCATCTTGTCAGTCAGCTATAAAATCATAATTACTTACATACAATCACTGTGTTAATAAGGTGTGCATGGGCAAGGTATATGTGGAAACTACATGCCACAGAACTTTTGCTAATTTATACAAGCTAGAAGAGACTTCAAGAATTTCTGTTTTAACTTGTGACGTTTGCAAGGAAAGGAAATGTGGGCATGGAATGGTTAAAAAGCTTACTCCAGCGTTATTTTTAAAATAGATTATTTGCTGTATTTTCTAACTAGCAGATGTTCTGTGCTAGTCTATAAGCTGAGTACCCGGTTATTTGACAAAATTACTGAAATCAAATTAGAGAAAACAAACACTTCAGAAATAATGGTTTGAACGAGTGTGTGTTCCTCTCTGGAGTGTGTAGCCTAGGCATAATATACTTCCCATTGCCAAGGAGAAACTACTAAACAACCTATTTTGGTTACTTGATTTTGTTCCGGGACAACCTATTTTGGTTACTTGATTTTGTTCCGGGTGTTGCACGTCAGGTCTCCTCTGAATGTGTTACATTTTAGCAAAGTGGCATTAAGCTAGAAGGTGTTCAAAGCCAAGTTTGTAACTTTTCCCAAGTTTTCACATGACGATTCCTGTAAACACCTTACAACCCGTAACTATGCAAGAGTCATCGAATTAAAAGAAGTGTGTAGCACGGCTCGCTGTTTGCCATGGCAGCAACTCGAAAGGCACGTTCCCTTAAATAACATCGGTATTTCCGAACTTCGCATCTTCATCGTAGGATGTGTCTGGCAGTGAGAAACTCATTTTTTGTAATGGATCTAAGTAAGACATCTTTGTAAATGAGGATGTTATATATAGGTGAATAAGCTACATTACAACTTTACTTGGCCTTTCCATCACCACGGCTTTTAAATTCTTTTGAGAAAATTGGCTTATGAGGCATCAATTACAATGCTGACAAAAATGTGTCCTAACCTACAGAGGCTGGGATGCATTTTAATCTTCAAATAATTTCCACTTCTCATCGTCAGACATTTGCAGAAAATCCTATGTGGTTATTCCTTTGTTTTAAATAAATTACTTAAAATGTTAGTGAGGGTGTTCTATTTCCTCTCTTACACTAATCTGCAAATGGGGAGACGGGAAGATCCAATGGCCTCTTTAGGATATTGCTTCATGAAATTGCTGATTCTAGTAGAGCTGCGCCAGAAATACGTATGAACTGGAGGAACCAGGCAGAATGTAAGCAGCAAGTGCCTCGCATTGCAGAGCAGAGACTAATAGCTTTTTTAAACAAGGCTCTTAATGCTCCAGCCAGCAGCAGACATTGAGTGCATGAAACTGGGCGAACTCCAGCCGACTAAAAGCCTCCTGATTCTGTCTTCCTCCCAAGCCCTGTCTTGGGCTTGTCCTAGACGCTGCTAATCCTGCTAGAGAGAGCTACCACACATGGCTCTCCATGTTTTGAGAAAGCTGTCAGAAGCCTCACTTCCTGGGCAGGGTCAGTCAAAGAAAGATGATACATTCGCCGGCATCCAGGCCTGAGCTCTAATATTGCATTGTTGTGTTTGAGTTTCTGTTATGGCTTAAATCAGGTTGCTTTTATCAGGTTTATATTTAGCTCATTATATTAAAAACAAAACACCGCTACATGATCTCAAGTAAGATAAAGTGCTTTAAAAAAAATTAATTGGATCAAAGCCACTGCTGACCTGCTTTTTGTGTGTGTGATGAGGGAAGTTCCCTTATAAGGAGTTCTTCAAGCAGGAATACTTCTGAGTTTCTGTAAGCAAAGAGCAAACCAAGAAATGAGTTTACAAATGCCCGTGCCTGCTTTCTGTCCCCTCACTCCTTCCTCAAGTGGCCTCACTTCCTAAGGACTTAAGAATGTCTTAACTTGGCGTCTCTTTGGCAATCCTCTCGCTGTCATTTCCTACCCCCACTTACAGCTATTTCCAAGAATATTTGTGCCCAGCACACTAATCTATGTCACTACCATTTCTAATCACGATATTAAAAACTGATCAAATTACAGGAGTAGATTAGACAAGTTATGGTTTATCTATATAATGCAATATTATATAGCCATTAAAATTCACATTTCTGAGATATATTCAATAGCACATAAAAAGGTCAATAATAAAGACAGGAAAAAAATCTACATAGCAATAAGTTTATGTATATATTTAGAAACGCTAACAGAGGCCATCTTTTGGTGATTTTCCTGTAATAATAAATTAGGGAGAAAAAAGTTAAATCTATTTTTTTAAATAATGAAATACAAATTTATTCTCATCATTTCCATTAACCAGCCACGTCTTAGAGTGGACTTCTCAGTATTCAGGGTGTTACTCTGCTTGGGAAATGGTAATAAATGCATTTGTACTTGAAACTATTAATCCTATTTTGTGGGGGTGACAGGATAAGACAGCACAATCAGAAGTTGGTGGTTTATTGGGAAACTCCAGGAAATATCAACAGAGTCTGGATTCTATCCCCTGCAAACCCACCCCTCTCAACAGAGCCCATCACCATCTCATTGCCAATGCCAACATGTATCTTCTTAGACACTCTACTGGTCACTGTCCAAGTGCAAGAACAATGTCCACTCTAGTTAAGCGGGAATAAATTTTGCATCATAGTAACAATCTTACAAATACCATACGGAACATTAAAGAACAAGTCCCTATATGTAATTTCTGGGGTGACTTCCTAAGCCCCAAGCCAGTACAGAGCACCCAGAGAGAGCTGCTGCTTCCATAAGAACCTTTAGGCTCTAGAGAGTCACCTGTGTCTGGAGCCACCATGATTAGGAATCTGTTCCTACCAGGCCCACTTCTGTTTTTGCCAACTCCAAAGCCAGATATTAAAAAGTACAGCCTCTCCAGAAATGAGCTGTGTCTGCTGAAAGCGCCTGAGGAAAATCAAGCATACCTTCAGGCATTCTTGCCAGAATACGCAGTGAGATGCAACCACTGTTTTTATTGCGTTCTTCAGATGCTATGCCCTAAGTTAAATCCCTGGCTGCAAGGAAATTCTGTGAAAGGGTGTGTGTGTGTATGTGTGTGTGTGTGTGTGTGTGTGTGTATGTGTGTGTATGTGTGTGTGTTATTTTTTGCTTTTTTTTTTATCTTTCTGGGCTCTTCGTTAACGGTAGCACTCCCATGAGAGGGATCACCACCAGACCATGTATAGCCCATTCCCGTCTCACTGAAGCGACTAACAGCGTTGATGCTTGGCGTTATTTTGGAATTTGATTTGGTTTGAGACAGTCTCATACTGTAGCCCAAATTAATGTGACATTCATTATATAGTCCATGTTGGCCTCAAATTCAGGGCAATCCTTCTGCCTCTGCCTCCAGAGCGTTTTCTGACTACTCTTGACACCGCTGGCTTCTCCCTTTTTCATAGAGTTCTTATCTCTTGATTGGTGTCAGGGAAGTTGGTGGGTGGATTTGGCCTGGTGTATATGTGCATGTGTGTGCATACACATGCAGTTGTCTCTCTGTGTGCAGAGGCCAAAGACCAGCAATTAGGTGTCATTCTCAATAGCTCTCCATTCTATTTTTAAGACAGAGTCTCTTACTGAACCTGGTGCTCAGCAATGGACTAGACTGGCTGTCTAACAAGATCCAGGAATCCTCCTGTTTCTTTTTCCTTTGTGCCTGGACTATAGGCACACACTGCTTGCTGGGCTATTTATATAAATGATTCCGATTCTCGTAGATGCAATGCAAGTATTTTACGAATTGAGTTGTCTACCCCCTTTTATCTTTTGGTTCTATAATATCACTCTCTACTGATTCCCTTCTGGAACTTCTTAGATTCCTTTTGGTTCAGCTTCATTTGCTTTCCTCCTAATGAATGTTTCCAAGAATGTTATTGGCAGTCTTTTCTTACTGCGCATCCTTCTCTGTTCTGCAGCATGGGTTTCTTTCCTAAGACTTCAAACCTGAGATACTAGGTACTTCTTATTTCTACATCTTTAGTTCAGGCATCTCTTCTAAGTTGCAACTGTCAATTAGGCCTTTCCCTTAAATGTCTCAAATGTCTCAGTTCCCTACTCCCTAGAACTTCCCTGTTATTCTTTTATCATATTAAATGAAAGTTACCAAACCATCATATGCTAAAGCTAAAGACTTGGGCATTATTCTGGATAGATCCTTCTCTTTAATCTATCCACCTTCTTAATATCCTATGTCCCTTACTGAACCTTTTGGGGAAAATCCCCTAGTTTAGACCCTTCTCACCTGTGGTTCAGATGGCCACTGGGAACTCCTCACTATAATGTGACCAGTCATGGGAACCGTAGAACTCCCTGGAGATAACACGGGAGAATATCGTGATGATCTAAGTGGTCACATCTTAGAAACAACACCAGAAGCACAGCCCAGTGAAGGGCATAATCAGTAAGCTGGACTCTGTTAAAATTAAACATTTCTGACCCGGCAAAGACGCTAGTGAGGCCATGGAGAGACACTGACAGCGGAGGATGCTTGCCAGAGACACATCTGATAAATGACTGCCATACAAGATCTGCAAGCAAATGACCAAAACTCAGCAATACAGAATGAACAATTCAAAATGACCCGAAGATGTTAACTGACATCACACAAAAAATACACAGGTGGCGACCGAGTATGTAACATCATAAGTCATCGGAAATGTGCAAATTAAAATGAGATACCAGGCATAGCTGTTAGAATGGCCAAAGCCTGGAACACAGCACCACCATACGCTACTGCAGAAGTACGGGGCAGGAGGTCTACTTTGGGGAGCCGGAGGGAGACCATGACAGCACAGCCATGTCAGAAGGCAGTTTGGAACTTTCTTGCAAAACTAAACATAGTCTTAACCATATGATCCAGCAGTTGCCCTCCTCAGTATTTACTGAAAGGTGTTGAAACCTACGTCCATACAAAAACCCACACACAAATATTTACAGAAGCTTTGTTCGTAATTGGCAAAACTTGGAAGCAACCAAGAAGCCTTTCCATAGATGAAGGGATAAACAGTGGTACACCCAGAAAGAAGGAGATTATTCAGTGCTAAAAAAATGTGCTATCAAGTCACAACAACAACAAGGGAAGTGGGGAGGGGGACTTGGAAAAAAACTTAAATGCAGATTACCAAGTAAAATAAATCAATCTGAAAAGGCTACACTGTGTATGATTCCAACTTTTGACATTCTGGAAGTTAAAACCATGAAGGCAAAAATTTACATATTCCCAATGACATATGATTTTAATTTACATATTCCCAATGACATATGATTTCAATTTACATATTCCCAATGACATATGATGTCACATACTTGTCAGGAGAGATAGATGAACAGGCAGAGCACACAGAGGATCTAGGGCCACTGGAACTATTCTGTGTGACTATGATTGCAGATACATGTCATTTGACTATCCATACCCACACTGTGCACACAGAGGACCCTAACATAAACCATGCAGTTAGGGTGGCCATAATTGTCCCCGCTGTGGATGGGGGTGCCGATAATGGGAGAAGTTAATCATGCGTATGAACAGAGGTTTAGGGAAAATCTTCAAACCATCCTATTTGATATCAACCCAAAGCCTTGCTGGGGAGAAGGGCTGGGAAGGTAGCTCAGCGGGTAGCTGCTACCCAGTGGGAAGACTGGAGTTTGGATCTTCAGCCTCTAGGAACATGTCAAGCAGGGAGAGCAGCCCACACCTAACCTCAGCACTCTGTAGGAAGATGTGGGGATTCCCAAAGCAAGCTGCCACGCTAGACCAACTGAACTGGTTCGTTCTGTGATCAGGCAAGAGACCTGTGTCAATTATAAGGTGTGGGCAGGGTGTCATGCACACAGCACAAACCCCTGCAGTGCAGCACCAACAGCAGGGATAGCAGACCCAGTTCTGTTGGAGGTAAGAAGCACACTTTTACTTTTAATGCTCTGTTTCTGCCTTACCCAAATCTTGCCAACCCTAAAACCAGTGCTGCTGCATGCCTATTCTCTCTATTTAGGGTGCTCCTGTTGCTCTTGTTCATTCTTCTCCCCCAGAAAAGCTCCTCATTCGTAGACAGCTATGGAGGAGGCGTCACCACTCCTCTGGGGCTGTCTTCAGTTCTCCCAGGTGCTGCCTCCTTCCCCAAGACTTCCACTCGAGCGTGATGTCATCAAGGCATAATTGTTTGCAGGTCTGCCTCTTCAAGAACAAGGGCTGCATCTCTTCAGCACTTGGAGCCCACATCCTCCTGTGTGTTAGGATACAGAGGTGCTGGGTGATTGCTCACTGCGTGACTGTTTTTGCACGGTGCTGCAGTGTTAGTACAGAGGCACTGAGAGAGATACCCAATCGGTGAGGAACATAACAATCTTTGATGTGCAAACATCCTGCCTGTCTTTTGAAATCAGGCCCAAGGTCTGCCTCTTTCATGAGGCTTTTCCTAATACCTTCAGTTTCCATCTGGGCTCCAAATGGTAGCGTCCTGGATGGGATGTGCAATCCTCTATCGCACATTCTCACTGCATTCCAATGAGACGCAAAGTTCCTTTAGGATAAGGGTTTGCTACATCTTCTGGAGTCTAGAATCCTTGTGAGATAGCTCCCCAGAACAACAATAGGCAAGGGGTAGCACCCCAAGTCACCACAGTATGGACTACTATCCTCATGAGTCCAGCCCAACTCTGAATGACTGTGCTAAATGCTAATTGTAGCTTTATTTGTGAATGTCTTGAGCCATGTGAGGATTCATAAGCATGGTGTTTTCCCAACATCCACCATTAATATTCATCAATACTATGTTAACATGAATTCTTCCTAAGAAAACCTAAAAACTAAACATGCCAGTTCTGAGTGGTAGTGTAGACCTATAATCCAAGCACTCAGAAGGTTCATGAGTTCAAAGACATCCTGGGCTGCATAGTGAGACCCTACCTCAAAGAGTACAGCAAATCCTATAGCCAGGAATGGCTGGGTATCATAATCCTACCCTTCTTTTTCTCTGCTATTTACACCTCAGTACCCTGTCTGTCACCATCCTTGTCCCTGGTCTGTCAGGAAGCTCAGTAGTGCTGAACATTCAGTCTCATTTTCTCAGAACTTTAGGGGGTTATCTAAGAAAGAGGAGGAAACCAGTTGGTGGTGGTGCACGCCTTTAATCCCAGCACTCAGGAGGCAGGGGCAGGCCAGGCTCTGAGTTTGACAAAAACCTTGTCTACAGGAAGCACAAAAAAGTTGGGAGGGGTCCTGTTATAGGGGACACAAAGGGAGCCGGAGGAGGAAATGAACCTGGTTATGAATGTACATATGAAAATCTTAAAGAAAGATAACTTCTGATCCAGGCATTGCTGAAATAGTTTCTCAGGACAGGTGCTAAAAGGCTTCGTGCGATGATTAGATCCCAGAAATAGCTTATTCTCCCTGGCAGTACAGATCTGCTCAGAAGCATCTCTCCCCACAGAACCCACCGGCAGCACTCGTGTGTGTACACACATCCCATCCAAAATGCTAAGGCAGAGATGAACAGAAAACTAAGACTCCTGGCAAGAAGGAAATGATTTCAGCTGCTGAGTACGACTTAGAAGTGTCTACCAATGACTTTGACACTGTTGTTTCCTGGTTTCTAGCAAACTCTCCTCCTCTCTACTCAATTATAGTAGAACTTTTCAGTTGACCCTTCCCAAGCCTTTGAACAAAGGCCACCCTAGCATATAAAAGCAAGCATGAATGGCCCACAACAGCATATGTGCTCACATGGGTAAGCCACCAGCCACCAGGCAAGTGTTTTTCCCATGCCTGTGTCTGTCCATCCACCGACTGGTATGGTGGACACAGAGGGATGAGGTAGAAGGCCTTTGCGTTCGGCAATCCAATACGCTCTCAGAACCTACTGGATCTAGTCACGTCAGGACCTCAAAGGCCGAGGGAAACACAGGAAGGGGCAAATCGACAGGGCTAGTGTTATGGGAAAACAATTCATAGTTTCCAAGCGGCTGTTCATAAGGGACAGAACGAGATGAAGGTCAGGGTGTCAGGGAAGGCTTTATAGCCACTGTGCAGCAAACATTCAGTTAACATTAATTCCTGTTAGTGAAGAAAGGCTCCCATTGCTTTTAAAACTCACAGCCAAGGGGGCATCAAGATGGCACATGAGAAAAGGCTCTTGCTACCAAGCCTTATAACCTGAGTTCAATCCCCAGAATCCAGGGGCAGAAGGAGAGAGCAAAGTCCTAAAATTTGTCTCTGACCTTTCTGCATGCGTTAGGACACATGCAGACACACACGAACACATGCACACAGGATAATTGTTTTGTGTTTCTCAACTTTAAGCAGAGCCAAGAGGAGGGAGCCTATGACAATACAATGATTAAACATGATATAATACCTGAGATGCGATCCTGGGTTCAGAAAGAACATTAAATAAAAATATAAATGAGCTGTGAACTTTAGTTAACAGTAGTATACCAATACTGATTCATTAATTGTAAGAAATGTCCATTCCTAAAATAAGAGCAACTTAAGCACAGGGTAGCCAACTCACTATGCCATGGGTTCAGTTTCTTTATAATTCTAAATCTCTCCTAAAAACTAACATCAATTTGGAAAAGAAGAGAAAACACCTATAGAATATTCCTGGCAATGGAAATGGGAAGGAGTCAACTCGGCAGCGGCCCTTTTGGGAAGAAGTGACTGTTGTCTGTAGCTTGATCACGGTTGCCCGTAGCAATGCTGAGTGCTTGCTCGCTTTCCCCAGGTTGGAGTTTTGGCAGGCTGCGGCACCATTTGTGCTGATTATAATTTTGAGATGCATTGTCAGTAACCAGGGTGTATAATAGATCCTCGGCTCTAATTACTCCTCTCTCCACAGGTGCCTGGAAAGAGTCCAGATAGAAGCTCGCACAACCTCCGCTTTGAAGGGATGGAGAGGCAATATGCGTCCTTACCCAGGTAGGGTGGAGAGGGGTCTCCCATCCCCAGCTCATCCACAAATGAAGTCTTTAGAGATGTCTGTGTGAACTAGAAATCTGGCTTTGAGATGGGGAATGTGTTAGAGTTTCACGTTGCTGCCGTCTGCTACGGCCCCGTTGCCGTCATCACTCCTGCGCTAATAATTGGAACACTTGGGGGTTCTTTTTTAAGGGGAGAAAATAGTATATCACTGCAATTGCACATGTCAGGAAGAATATTGGATACTGAATGGAAACCCTAAGCCATTGCTATAAAAATGGTATTGAACATCCTGCACCAAGCTTAGAGACAATAAAATGGTAAATCCTGTGTCCTGGAAGATTCCTGAGAGAAAGGGCGGGTCTTAACCTTGGAGCTTCAGATAGGTGTTAAAAGCAGGAAAGAAATGTGAGCCTGGAAGATGTTTTAGAAACTGATTTGTCCTCCAGGCAGTGAGCGAATATTGCTAAGAGGCCCAAATAGAACGAACTTCGTGGGAAAAGTTTGCTTGGCCAAGCTGACCTAACTTGATCCTCGTATGCTGTAACGAGACACCCCTGAAAATGAGATACAGTTCACAAAGGTTGGGGTTGTTATCTGAGTGGTAGATTCCAGTCTTGCTAGTCTACAGTCAGGAGCACATGACAAAGAGGGACCTTTCCAAGATGACTTACAGCCCCCATCCATGGGAGTCTGATAAGTTGTGTGAGCACTCGTGAGTTCAGAAAGAAACAAAGATCAGCTAATGCCAGCCACCAGCCTGAAATAACCGAGTCTCACCTTAGAAAGGGCAGACGAGGCTTCGCTGTCATGGGAGCTGAGCTGCAGAGCTGTTGACTCAGAGGTGCAGTTGCTCTTGAGTGACATGTGGACTCCACTTCTGCAGGTGAAGTGTCAAAAGTAATATCCTGAATTTTGTATCAACCACAGCCTAGGTAGCCCTCTGTTCTTAGGAAAAGTCTGTTAGGGCTGGAGAGATGGCACATGGTTTAAAGTGCTTGCCGCGCAAGCATCAAGCACGAGGACCAGAGTTCAGAGCCAAATGGCAGGTGGGGGTGGTGTCCCACCTGAAATTCCTGCACTCCTAGGGCAGAGGATCTCTGAGGGAGCTGACTAGCTAGACCAGCTATAACTGCAAACTCTGGCTTCAGCTGAGATACCCTGCCTTAAGGAGGAAGATGGACTTCAAGGAAGAAGTCCCCCATGCCAGCTTCAGGCTCCACGTGTACATGAACAGATGTTCGTGTACCCATATAAGTGTATTTATGCACATACATGCACACACATGCACGCCTGTGTGTGCACACACACATGCACCCCACATACACATGAAAAATATGTTTGTTTTCAAAAACAATAAAGCCTTATATTTACCAGGGCAGCAATTTTTAACATTTTCCATGGTTGGATGGATATGGGAAGTACAGGCTTTAAAATGTCTGATGCAGCTGTATTTTATATATCTCTCTGTTTCCTTTATATGTTATCGTGTAAGGTTTTTTCTCCGCCCCCCCCCCCAATCTTTGCTTAGTTTCCTGCCCCTGTTTTTTTCCCTTGGCTTAGCATTTTGTTTTCATTTTGAAAAATGGAGTCATTTCCAAAACTCATTTGAAATATAAGGTTTCCGGCGTTCACTGTTGAAGTCTATGGAAATTGTGGTTAAGGCAAAGAAAGGAGTAAATTCTTAGGGGAAGTGGAGAGAGGAGGGGAAAAATCATTTTAATGTCTTCCTGGCTAGCTTGCATCCTGAATTTAGAAACTGCTAGTGTGCGCGCGCGCGTGTGTGTGTGTGTGTGTGTGTGTGTGTGTGTGTGTGTAAATCAAAAACACAGAAATAACATTTAAAGTTCTATAAATCTCACTCCCTTATTAATTCCCCTGTTCTAGTGGTCACTTACGGTGTAGAGAGGGCCCCAAGGATATGGAAGGCAGACATGGTCCCAGTCTGTCCTCGGGATGCTGTTTGGTGATGGGGGCAAACAGTAGGGGTTTTCTGATCATGATGACGTGCTCAGAGTACCAGCTATTAAGACAAAGGCCTATAGGTTTCCAGTTCCTGTTTATTTTCCCTAATTAGCCCTGAAATGTCCCATTATGACTGACTCCAAACAAGTCTGCTTGGGAGTAAACACCGCTGAAGGAGTTTGGTGACAAAGACCGTGTGGACGCTGTTTGTGGTGCAGGAGCTTTCAGCGCAACGGATGAATTGGCAAAACCCTGCCAGCTCTGAGATGTCCGTGTGGCGACTGGAAATAATGCTGGCACCAAGTCCCTCCCCACACACAATGGTAGGCCTGATTAGCTGCACGTGCAGCCTCTGCGGCTGCCTTGCGGACAGAAGAAGCCACGATGGAGCTCGGACAGATGTGCCAGAGCACCTGGACACTGGGATTGTAGTGAGGGGGGCAAACCCAAGTCTCCATGTGGGGATCCAGAACGAAACCACACAGTTCCCTCTCAGGCTAGGGGCACTGTCCATGAGAAGTAGAGGTGAGGAGACACCTGACCTGCTGGCATCTGAGGTGTGCAATCTGCCAGTCCTGCTGTGATGTGGTTTTCTCCATCCATGCCTGGGGATTCTCCTGTCCTATTAACTGAATCACACCAGCTCCCTGTTCTTTCCCATTGCCAGGGGTGAGGGAAAAACAGATCTTTAAACACAAGGTTCTTCTTTATCACAAAACCAGGAGAATTTAAATATGTGTGGAATTAATTTTTTCAGTTAAAGATAGGACTAGGTCGTCTACAGGAAGTCACTGCCCATCATTGCAGAGGGTTTAGTCTGCCACTTGCTGATGTCGAAGGAGTTTTTAAGGTGAAGTCAGTAACCTTGACTTATATGTCAAATTTGGAAACATGGATATAAAATGCATTCTCATCTAGGGGTTCATTCCTAAGCTTTTGGGGAACACCATCATCTTTAATGCAAGCCTGAGCAGGCGGCTGTCTAACTAAATGACACCACGCGAAAATAAGGCAGAACCCTGGCTAGTGCAGGCAAAGACAATTCCTAGCGCTGGGTAGTTGGGAGCTTGCCTGAGGCTAAGGGCTAAGCAATGTTAAGTGTTATTGTTAAGCAATGTTAAATCTTCTGCCTCCAAAGGAAAATGACTTTATTTCTTTTCTCCTGAGGCTGCTGTTTCTGGAAAGCTGGGTCTGCTTGTAATACAACCTCATTAGTAAACCCCAGGCCTTGACTGGGGCCAGTCTTGCCAGCCTGTAGAGTCTTGGGTTTTCTTCCGTAGTAAACAATGAAATCAGCATCCCCTTAGCAACAATGAAATCAGCATCCCCTTAGCAACAATGAAATCAGCGTCCCCTCGGTCTAGCCTGACACAAATCATTACCCACCCACTCCCTGCGAGTGAGTGAGTGAGTGAGCAGTGCTTTCTGGGCTGTCCTAACGAGTGAGCAGGAAGGCACACATTTCCACTGAGGGCTTCTCTCCCACTCCAACCTACCAGCCCCTTCCAGTTCCCTCAGACTCCACTCTCATTTCACAAGCCTTCCAGCCGTGGGCCCTCTGTTCCCCCATCTCTGGAGCCTCCATCATTCATTCACCTGACCCAGTCCTGGCCCCCTGGGATCCTATTATCCTCCTCCCTACAGATGGCTCCCTGCATCATCCACACAATGCAGCTCTTCCATGTTTGCAATCAAGTGTGAGGTCGTAAGAAATGAGCAAGACAGCAAGACACAACGCAGCTCATCTGCGGTCCCCTGCGCACGGAAGGTGGCTGGAGAAACTCATAAAACCCCTTTTATCAGTTCCATTCCAAAATTCACATTAGACAGCACCAGCTGGGCCCCTGCTGCTGGCCAGCATTCCTTTGAATCATGTGATCAACTCCCTGGACTCTCCCACAGTGGATGTTCAGACCAGGTTCTACCAAGATGACTCAACATTCCCAAGCCTTGTCTCTAGAGATGACCTCACTTCCTTTCCCTTACGACCCCAAGGCATCTGACATTAGCCTCCACTTCTGCTCCCTGCAGCGCAGTCTGCTGTCTTCTCCAGCACACACTTCCCACAGGAACCCAGGAGGGCTTAAGCTTGGAGCCAGACCACGTGCGCAGCCGGGTTTAGTCACTCTACCTGTGTGGCCTTGGCCAGGAATCCAACTGCTCCAGGCTCTGCTCCCTCATCTGCAAACTGGGGCTGACATGAGGATCTCCATCTACTGGTGGCAGCATAGGGATCAAATGCATGACAGTAATGCAATCAGTGAAAATTTGAGGGATTTTTTTTTAGCTCATTTTTATTTGATCCCCAGGGATGAGATTTTCCTTTTTATAATGAAGTAAGCCCATTCTCACTGGTGCCTCTGGGACCTGGGAACCCCGACTTTCCTTCTCTGGGCTTCATCTCTTCAAGCAGACCCCCCCTTCTGGCTTTCTTCCCCTTTGCCTGTGATGGTAAATACAGAGGCTCACCTGCACAGCTTGCTGGATGTCCCTTCCACCCTGTGGGAAATGCAAGGTTAACACCTGCTTGGAGATATGCTGAGGGTCCTAATGCAGAAATCATTGGTTGACCCTGGGGAAATTTCAGGTGTCCCAACAATGGAGAAGAAGACAGCCTAGCAAACAATTGTGATTTGGGGTGCCAAGCTATGTTAACAGACAGTCTAGGAGACAGTGGTTCCTATAGCTAGAGGATTCCTATAGCAGGTCCACAGTGTTGACTTGGGTCTAAACAAGAGGACAGGGCCTCTATCCAGCAAGATGTAAGGACAGGTCTAGGATCCTACTCATGGTAGAAGGCTAACCATGCCACTCTAGCTGCTGGAGCAGCACCCCTTCCACTCCTGGAAGGATCCCCAAATCTGTTACCTAGATCTGAGCACTGTTGGTTCAGGACAAGGATGACAGACATACTATTCTAGGGCATATAGCTAGGGAGGGCAAGACCATCTCCACAACCCTGACTTTTGTCCTCAGCCTCCTGACCTCCTCGTACAATGTCCACGTTTCCTAGAGAAACGTGACCTGTAAATGTTGCTCCTATTCCTACAGGACACTGCAGCCTCCCGCAACAAGGCTTCTGACCATACTCTGGTCCTTCCACCTAATTCTACTCCTGCTTCCTTGGTGTAAATTATCTCCTATATCTTGAAGGATTCAGTTCTAATCGTTGTGATAAAGGATCCAATGGAATGGCCAACCTTCATACCTCTCTCTTGCTGAGATCGTGATCACAACTATCTGTTTCACACATGGAACTCCCATGCCAAATAAATATAAGTTCTCTCTCGGTGACTCTATCTATCTATCTATCTATCTGTCTGTCTGTCTGTCTGTCTGTCTGTCTGTCTGTCTATCATCTATCTGTCTGTCTATCATCTATCTATCATCTGTCTATCTGTCTGTCTATCTATATATATCATCTATCTGTCTGTCTATCTGTCTATCTATCTGTCTGTCTGTCTGTCTGTCTATCATCTATCTGTCTATCTGTCTATCATCTATCTGTCTATCTGTCTATCTATCTGTTTGTCTGTCTGTCTATCATCTATCTGTCTATCTGTCTATCATCTATCTGTCTATCTGTCTATCTATCATCTATCTATCTATCTGTCTGTCTGTCTATCTGTCTGTCTATCTATCATCTATCTGTCTATCATCTATCTGTCTGTCTATCTGTCTATCATCTATCTGTCTGTCTATCATCTATCTGTCTATCTATCTGTCTGTCTGTCTATCTATCATCTATCTATCTGTCTGTCTATCTATCTGTCTGTCTGTCTATCTATCTATCATCTGTCTATCTGTCTCTCTGTTCCTCTCCCTCTCTCCTCCTCTCCTTTCCTTTATTTCCCCAGTCTTCTACAGTACCATTCTAAGCACTGAATTATATAATTCTCCACTGCTGTGTTCTGCTCTCATTGGACTAAAATTCCTAGAAGTGAGAAACTTTGCCCTATACTCACTATTATTTGCTCCCATCACTAGATGCAGGACCACACATATAGTGGGCTCTTAATACATTGGTATCAAGATGAGCATACATTTGTTTTCATTCAAGTAATTTAGGAGAGAGAAATTCTCCAGAGCTTTCTCGACAGTCTGTCTTAAGACTGTTTTCCAATATAGTAAAGATTTCTCCATGAGAACGTCTCTTTTACCTGGAATCAATACAAGTTCAGACTTCTAAACAGTTAACCCTTCGTAGCATTTACTGTGTACCAGGTACCTTCCTAAGCACTTTGCATGGATTGACTGACTTCATCCTGGCAATACCCACTTTGACTCGGTAGCAGTCCTGCCCTTACCGTCTGCTCATGGGCAAGGGTTCTGGGTTAAAGAAAGCAAATTTCCCGAGTTCAACAAGGAAGTAACAGAGATAGGAACTGAACCTGAGTCGTGTGCCTGCCAATCTGCAGAGTTAACCACTGCAGCCCAATTTTCCTGGCCGTGAAACTCCCTTACTTTATTTTATCATCAGTTTCTCTTCCTCGCTAAACTGTAAGTGCCTTTAAGGACAGGGACTGTGTCTTATTCATCTTCGTATATGACACAGAACATTCCTAATATCCAGGTTAAGTAATGCCTTTCAACCATCTCTGTACTGCTGTCATAAAATCAATTCCTTCCTCCTTCCCATGGGCCCTTCATTTGAAATATGAGCAGTTTAATGTGTAATTGCTAGATGAACATTAAGCAATATACTTGGCCTACCAAAAAGAGAATCCTGTTTTGTTAGAACGCTCCTGAGACTTGAAATAGCAATGTCTGCAAATTGGTACTTTGGTTCTTGAAGATTAAGAATAATATCTTCTCAAAAGGAAAAAGATTATACAAACCCTTTAGGCAGAACGCTGTGTAGAGAGCACTCTCGTGGAGAAAGAGAACCCTTCTCCCAGGACCAATGAACTACCTCTACAGCCACATCCTCTGTCTAGTCCCCACGCTGCACTAGCCCCTACAACATACGTTATTTGGGAGGAAAAACTGTATCCTTAACATATCACACAGCATTCGGCTGGGCTGTGTGATGAGGAGCAACCACTAGAGTTGATTTTGGATCAAGTGAGCAACTTTAAAAGGAGGAAACAGCCTATGCTTTCTTCCTGGGACCCCAAAATAAATTTGCTTCTAAGTATGTTCCCAAAGTTTTCAAATTGGGTATAATTATATTCCAATCAGAAGCCTCCAGAAGAGCATCTACTGTCATATTCCAGCCCATTCATTTAGTTGATTTCAGCTTTCTTGCCTGTGTTTGCCTTTGTCTGTCCTCAGGAAGTCCCCCATCCCAAGACCATGGCTAGCTGTGACATCCTCTGCTCACTGTATTTATCATTCCCAGCGGCAACCCCTAGGACACTTCCTGTCATTTCGTTCCATTCTGAAAGGCTCTCCTTTGCAGATTCCTCTGTCTTCTTCTCCTGTGGCTTCTGCTCTGCTTGCTGCTTTGCGCTCTCTTTGCCAACCTGGCATTACCAATAGCACTTGCTCTTTAAATTGCAGCAACATTCAGGCTTGCAAGTATTTCTATCAGGGCCACATTACGGGTTTACAACTGGAGATAGTCCAGCTCAATAATTCAATGAAAACTTGAGCAATCGGCACATTGGGTGTATATGGAAATGGAGTTGGTCATCTGAGTCTCTAAGTGCTGTAACTGATGACTCTCTGCCACACGCCAGCTTGTCAGATAACATGCTGTATGGGCAGATATGGACTGCTCCTAGCAGTCATGACAATGGGATGCTTTCCCAGAATCTGGGGCCAATTCAATTGAAATACTACTTCCCTAAAAACCTTAATCAGACACTGTGAGTTATGGCCTTTCTCTAGACACCATTCTATTGGGGCAGCTTTATCTCTGGGACCTAACTTACCACCAGAGGCCTGCTGGGCTGTGAATGAGACCTCTATTCTATATGCAAGAATGCTAAGACGCTACATAAACCTGTGTAGACGGAACCTTGCACAATGGCCTTTTACAGCGTTTAATGCCTTCTGAAAATCAGTTGTACGTCCTCCTGTACCCCTCGCGTGCCACACCCTCCTACACCCCCTGGCCTGATCTCTCTCATCCTTTCTGGCCAAGTTCACACTGTTTTGAAGATCTGGTCTTTGGTCTCCCTCCCTAGTGGCGTGGACTGCCTGCTTGAATGACCTCTGACATTTCCTCAGTCTTAATGCCAAGGACAAAAATGATGAATTAGCAGCAGTTTAATTCTTTGTGAGATGACTGTGTGCCCAATGTCAGCTCAAACTTCCTGAAAATGCAAAAAGCCCTCGCATGGAATGTCGCTTTAAGATGCCAAACAGCTGAGATCAAGGGTTAATGCTACTGCCATATAGTTTTTATGCCACTTAGTTCCTCAGATAAAAGTCCATTTTAATCAAACTTTTCATCATTTCCTCATAGGCAATATATCCTTGATGCCAGTTGGAGTATTTGATATTAATTATTCAGTCGAAGGCCTCCATTATGAGTTTAGTTGGAATATTTGTGATTTAAAACATGTTAAGACCCATTACAGTACTAATGTTCCCAAAGTAATTTTAACTGAATCTTGATGGGCCATATATTAAATTCTATACTTTTTTTTTTTAACTTTTTGTCTCATTTTCCATAGCAAATTCTAAACTGTTGCATATTTGTTGGCTAAGTACTCTTTTCAGGGGAAGAGTATGTGCCTGCAATTTCAAGAGCGCCAAATCTAACATTACCTTGGACTTGAAATATGCTAAGCTGGGTAAGCTGACTTTCATGTTTTCCCTCTTGCGTGTATTTAAAGGGGTGTCAGCATTTACTTCCCAGTTCTCCAGCCAACAGTAAGGAAGGCTGTTTTGTGCATAGGCATCTGCCTAGTTTAGGCTGCTGCTCTCTCATGTCTCGTGTTCCTCGGTAATTCTTGGTGTTTTCCTGTTCTGTTACCATTTCACCATCTGCCTCCGGAAACTCGGGCCCTGGGATTATGGTGGTGCTTCTCTGAAATGTACTGCCCTGTTCTGCACAATGTGTGTGCTCTCACTCTGCACCCACCTCCTGCTTGGCTCTGATACACAGCCAGCATTTTGTTAGTGTCCCTTGGCTCGAGTTCCTGGATTTGCTTTGCACAGGAATCCTTGTATTAACTTACTGCGTATAGGTGATTAATTCATCCTTGTGTCTGAGGCAAGTATTTTTTGCTGTCCATACCATTTGATTATTTCAGATGACACAACATCACTACAACATGTGAGCATCCTGGATAAAACATCTGTGCCTAGCCAATTGTGTGGCTATGTTGTATTATTCTATAGGAATCATTAGTGGTAAAAACCACTAGGTTTGTTTCTCCTCTTTATATACCAATATCCACACGAAACTATTTCAAAGATACCATGTCTGTTCCTCAGCTAGCCAATGGTATTTTTAAAGAATCAAGCCATAAACAGTTGAAGGTGGGGTGGCGGCAGGTATGTGAAATGCTTCAAGGACTAGCAATCTCAGTCACTGGTTTATTTTCATAGCACGGTCTTCCTCCCCAGCTAGCTGGGTATCAGTCATTATGATGCTCTTTTAGCTAACAATTACAAACTCTTCAAACTGGAAAAAGCAGGACTAGAATCCAAACTCATCTTTTTCTGCTTTCCAGAGCCTTTTTCGTTTCTTTTTCCTATACCATTAACTCGATTCTCAATTGGTTAGAATGTTGTGCCTTCTTTTTTCCTTGCATATAGCTTGTTTATAGATTGGAAGATAGCCTAGGTCATTTAAAAATGCATCCACAAGTTGGGGTGTAGAAGTGACAGAGTCGCTGCCTAGCATACTGGAGGCCATGAGTCCCCTGCACCAAATACATCCACATTCATCTGAACATCTTTCCAAAGAAAATGGAAGATGCTGAAACCTGCAGGCTATGAGAAACCAACAAAACATAAGACAAACAGGGAATTTATGAGGGAAGAAAAGGATTTCCAACCCTGGATAGCATAACTTTTACTCTTATATCACTATAATTGTCTTTCCCCAAGTAAAACGCAACTCAACCATCTTTTCCTTATTAACCATTGAATTGTTCCTATTGGAGCAGATATGAGGAAGTGGATGGCTCTGGATGTACAGAACGTAAGTAGTCTGGACTCATGTGCCAGGTCAGGGTTCCTAGACCCCAAATTTGACTTTGCAATACTCTTTTACATTGGGACTTGTAAATGGAACATGTGAGAAGGAGTCAGTATTTGATGAATATCTATTATGTTCTAACTAAACGCTGTGGGGAGGATGTTGATTTAAACACGTTGCTTCATCCATTTCTTGTAATATCTTGATGTTTGGATATAAAGACACTTGGGGATACAAAGTAACATGGCCAAGATTGTGGGCCTTGTTGTCTGTCTACTTCTTTCTACCTCTGAGATCTCGGCACTATGTCAAGGTGTCTTGTTCCAGCCTCACTGGAAACAGTTTGGAGAGATATATTCCATAACCATCCACAATGAGGCAGCCCTCCTGGTACTGAGCCTGTCCTAAACTAGCACAATAAATAACTTGGGGACATTAACAGGAACAGGTCCCTAGTAGGTATTCAAGATTACTACAAGCAGAACCCATGAACCATGGAGCCCGCATAGCATACGTGGTTAAGCACCACCTACTTCTTCCTGCTGAATCACCTCTGTAACAGTAGTTTTTTAGACACTGCATCCGTGTTATGCAGAGTAGTTAAAGGTGTGTGAAATAAGTCGGTCCTACTTCAGCAGCTCTTGTAGCTGAGAGAGAATTCTTGATCCGTTCAGGGTGTGGCTCTGGCAGATCCTTGAGGGGACTTGGCTAAGATGAAAATACCAGATCACTGGGGGAGATTTGCTTCAACCAACTCTGCTACTTCAAATACTGGTAAGGGGGATTGGCAGTGGATTGCCGTGGCGGTGCCACATGCGCCCATCTGTGCCCTTGTTCTCATGTGGCACAGGCCCCACGGCCTCAGTCATTATGCTGAGAACACCTTAGTCCAACACCATCATTTCCAGCAAAGGCAAACATTTGTAGTACAAATGGGAAAGGGGTTGGTACAAAAAGAGCAGCTTCCAGAGTGCATTCTGGCTTATATTCCAAGTCTTCAATTAAGCTCAGACAGAAGTGGCTTGGGCTGGTCCCAACAGAGCATTGTCCTGTGCCACAATTAGTACAACTGACCCTTGTGGTTGAGCGTGGAATGACATGTTAAGTAGGTGGAGACCCAGCAATTCTCATTGGCCATGCTCCACCAAGGGTACTCTGAGGCATCATTAGTCCCCTTCAAAACTGGCCCATGCTTGGAAGTAGACAGGGTGGTGACTGCTCAGAGGTTTCTGCCTGCTAATTGCCTACATGGAGAGGAAGCAAATGCAGACCCACGTCCAGAAATGATAGCGTCTGACAGCCTGGTTTTTACAAGAAACTAGAAGGCACTGTAATTGTTCTAGCAGGAGTATAAGATGGAAAATAAGCATGTTGAGCTATTTTGAGAAGGCATTTGCTGCAGTGAAATTCTTTTCCTGGAAGCATTCATGTAAATCCAGAATGGAGTTTGTATCTTGCTTCTCATACATTTCCGCTGGAATGCTGCTGCCTTTGATGACTTATGCTTGATGCTCTGGGCTATGGGATGACCCTTTACAATACTTCTAACATCAAAATCAAATCCATACATAAGACAGAGCTTGTAGCCAACACATTGTATGAGTAATTCCGGGTGTGCTGCCTGCACTGGGGCCGAGACACTGTGAGGACTGCTGTGGGCCGGTTACAGACAAGTCACATAAGTCTACCTTCATCACCCGCTTGGAATCCTCTGTCCGTGTGATCTCTTCTTTCATATTTACTTACATTGGTAATTATAATAATGAGGATGTTGTTGTTGTTGATGATGATGATGATGATGATAGCAGTTAAGTCACTGGGACTATCAGTGATAGGTGACAGGCAACTTTATCAGCCCAAATAGATGAGCTAAGAGAGGAGCCGACCTGTCCCTCATCCATCACTCAATAGCTGTGACTGATTGCTCGCCAAGTTCATGTGCCCTGTGAGCCCTGAGAGAGCCACAATAAGCTCAGAAGGGCACAGCTCCTCTCCTATAGTATTTATATTCAAGTGAGGAACAAAGTAACTAATCAATAGTAAATAAACAGGAAATTGCCACACTGCCCAGCAAAATAAGAAAAAAGAACAGATGTATTATTCCAAAAACATAATGTGAATTTGGACCAATTTGAGAAAGAAACGTAGAAATGCATTATGTTCTAAAGGAGGTTAAGAAGAAGAAATAGAACGTGTCAAGCCATGACAGCATGTGTTGCGGCTAGGAGGAGCTTGACAAACAGAGCTGGGAGAAAGCTGTGTGGCTGGAATAGAGATGGTGAGAACTGAGCAGGGGAAGCAGAAGTCAGATTATATGTGGGCAAGTGAGTGCTTTTTATATTTACTCAAAGATTAATTAGAAGCCTCGGCTGAGTTTTAAGTCATGAGAGGATGGAGTCAGACATGGCTTTGAAATCTTGTCTCGCTGCAGGGTGAGAACTGTGGAGAGCAAGCTGGCGAGGGTGCAGGGCAGTTGGGAGGGATTTATAGCAGCTCAGAGGAGAGCTGCTGGTGGGCCACACAAGGGTGGTGGTGCTGATGGCAGAAAGGCAGGAGGGTGGTGGGGGAAACGCTAACAGTGCAAGAGGACGGATCATAGTGGGTGTGATGGGGTAAGTGTACCCCCGTGTCAAGAATAAATCTGCACACAATTGCTGGGAGGTAGTGCCACACCTGGAGAGGAAAAACACTGAGAGAGGAGAAGGCTGTGGAAGATCTGAGTGCAGGTTGGGAGGTCTGAAGGGTCCTTCATCCCTCGCTATGCTGGAGACAGAGCTTCACGTGGATAGAGAGTGCAATGGCGGATCAAGGATGCTGCACAATGTATATTCATGAAAACTGAACCAAGTCCCCAGGGCATACCCGGGAAAGATGATGTGATGACGTGCAGAATCGCATCCTCAGAATGCAGAAAAAGAGGCAGGTGGATGGTATGGCCCCCAGAGGCCTGGGCACTAGCCTGTGGCTATGGCATGCCATCACTGTTGGTGTGGACAGAAAACCTTATATAGCACTGTCTCTGTAATTTTATTCTGGAAGTAATATTTTTCTCAAGTAGGAAGAATTGAGGACTTAATGTCATCTGGCCTTCAGTGACTAAGCATAGCTCTGGTCCCATTTGGCCTAATCATGAGTGTAAGAAAGAGAGTGGTAGTTACTTGGCTGTCTGCACTGTGTTTATAACTGAAGGACCTTTTTCTGAAGAGCTATGTCTGGAGTGATGTGGATGCAAAGGCACAAGTGTTCAGTTCGCTCCTATGTGGTTCGGAAAATAGTGTCACATCTACAGAGTGGATGTATATGCAACTTCAAGTGTATATAGAAGAGAGGAAAGAAAAGGGCGGGGAAGAATGGACAGAAAGAATACATGGTAAAGTCGGCGGGGCAGAGTGTAAGCGGTGGGTTTGAATAAAGGATGCAGAGATGCTTGTACGACTGTCACAGTAGTACGTGAGTAGATGATCCCAGAAATTCCCAGAATCCACTCAGAAGCAAAAACATTCTCATTCTGGTGTGTTAAGCTGGGTTTCCATGCAAAGTTTCCATCCACTCTGAGGCAGGGATCTTTGTGACATGAACCCGGCAAACATCTAACACAGTGAGGACAGAAAGGGAAGAGAGCCCTTTAAGGAGGGGTTATCACTTTTTTAGGGCCTTCCGGGACAGTATAGCCATCTCACCTGAGAGGCAGGAATGTTAAGGTGTTTATCTTTCAAGTTCCATTAGTCATCATTGCCAAAGGGAGTCTCAAGAGGTGCCAATTCCCATCACCTCAGCCTGCCCTCTGCACCTCTGCTTAGAATAGTATCTGTAGACATAGGTGCTGGGATAAGGGAGGGCCGTAGCCCTGCTGCTACAGAGAGCAAGGTTCCAGAGTCAGCATTGAGCTCATGTCCTAATGGCCTCCCATGAAGGAAAATATAGAGTTATAAAGTCACTACAGACTGTTCTAATATCTTCTTTTTATTTCTGGGGTCTCTATGGATTGGTGGTATCCTGTGTGAGGCACAACTAATTACCAGTTCCATCAGCAGAGCAGGAGGAATGGGTAATCCTGAATGAAAGCATTACTGAGTTCTCTTTGTTTTACTCAGATAAACAATTCATCAGAAGGATGTAAGGTCTTTGACAAGTTCATTTTCTGTTAAGTGTGTGCTCTGGGCATCACCAAAATGGAGCTGCACCTCTGAGATGCTCCCGAGATTACAGGGAGCCTAGAAAAATGGAGATTTGGTTGTAAGGTACTTAACTCAAGCACATCCATCAATGAAGGATGGTGATCTAAGTCTCTATGGCAAGTACCTAGCATTGTGGTTTTCAATGCCCACATAGTAAAGTTTTGCATAGATTCCCGTTGACGCCTTTGCACGCACGCGCACGCACACACACACGAACTTGACCAAATGCAGGGTTTCATCTTAGAGCATGGGTCCAAATTCTACAGTCTTACTGTTGTTCTGCCTAACTGTCCGTGTTGTATCCACAAAGCCCAGGAATCAGTTACAGCCAGTTCAGCCAAGATGCTTGCTCCCAGTCTAGAACAGAAGTACTTGTCAGAAGTCAAGACGGCTGCAAGATAAAGTCCTAGTGTGTAATTGGCAGGTCAAAGAATGTGAATTTTTTAAGTCACTCATATATATTGTTGGATTGATCTTGAAAAGGGCTGTGCCAATTCTACACCACTACCAGGACAAGTGATCTTTGAAAGCCTATGTCTGGCCAAGCATAGTGGTGCTGTGTAGGAAATATGAGCACAAACTGTTTTAATTTGTAATTTTTTTACTCATAGTGAGATTGGATATTCCCTTTTTTTATCTAAGATTAAATTTCTTTCTTATGGTGGCTCTTCCCCTAGATCCTCTCCCAGTGTCTCTAACCCCCTGCATCATGGGCAAGTGGACTTGTTGGACTGACAGTCATGCCCTGTATCTTCTGGGCGACACATTCCTGTGGTGCCCAGCTCTAGTTCATTGTAACTCAAGAAGTGCTCCTTAGACACAACCTTTCAATCACTAGAAAATGTCATTTGTTCTGCTGGATCCGGAGAATGATCTACAGTAGCCATACTGATGGTTTTGAATGAGTGAATTTATTTATTTTACAGCAACTCAAAGAAAAATAGATAAATGCAAAGGCAGGAGAAAGGGAGGGAGAAATACTAGAACATCATATTGGATATGGGCTGGGAAAGTTAAGGCAGTCAGCTGGAGTTCCAGACTGAGCATTCTTCCCATGGCTGGACTTCTGGCTTCTCTTTTCCACCCCAGGCATTTTCATATCATGTAATAAGCAACAGCAACCTCTGTGGGGAATAGCTTACCTCCTAGCTGTTCTCAGGGGCACCATCTTTTAATCTTGGCCTGTTTTATTGTTCTCTTCCCTCCTTGTCACACAGTTAGGGGGCTAGCCCGTTCCCAGACAAGACATCTTAGAAGATAGACGCATGGTTCTGAAGTGGTGAGGACCAGCTTCCCTTCCAAAGCCGGCTTCTCAGCGAGCTCAATAGCACAGGAGACTGTAGCAATGCACGTTAGGCTCCTTCAACTCCGGGAGAAGGGAGCTGCTGGAAGCCTTGTCTGGCAAATATAGGTATTAATTTGGCTAAACTGAAAGGATTCTGAAACTTGGAGATGTTCTTCATCTGGGGCCTGTGTGTGTCCAAACTGTCTACTGATTGGTTGCAGAGGATCATCAGGCTTTCTGAAATTACATGCCAAATGTTTTCTGAGTGACATTTTGCACACATTCCTAGTAGAAATGCCAGGCGAGTGAGTTTTGTGACCCAACAAGCTTAAGATCTACCATATTAGAGAATATACTGCAGAACCCTCTTTAAAAGAGTCATTTTTTAAATTCTCAAATTCTGATGCCTATGTGACTAATACCCTTTTGCAACAGATTGATAGGGACTTCAAAGAGTATGCAATTTGTAAAATTTTATGAAAACGGTAATATTCAAACAGTAGCTTTTTCGGCTTCAGAGTTTCTTTAGTATAAAAACTATATAATCATTTCAGCAAATGACCTAATTTTGGTTCACCTTTTAGCCCCACACAGCAGTGTGCTAATGTACTTCTACTATGAATATAGTCTTGACTTGTTTTTAAACACAGTGAAGACTTCCCAGCAGGCTGAATGACATCAAACTCTTGTTCATGTACCCTCACGTCCTCCCACAGAAACACCTGCTTAGGCGTGAAAGCCAAATTTGTACAGGAATAAGTACTACCTAAACAAGGATTCACAAAGCTAGAGATGTCTCAGAAAGGAAAATGCATTCTGTGCAGGCATAAGAAAGTGAGTTTGGATCTCTTGCACACCCATAAAAGTCAGGTATGTTGTGGTATAGTCTTCATCCTTGGGGACACAAAGACAAGTGGGTCCCAGGGATATTCACTGGCCAGCTAGTCTAGCCAGAATGGTAAGCTCCAAGTTCAATAAGAGATTTGACTCAGAAATTAAGTGTAAAGCAATAAAGAAAGACACCAAAGACAACCTGTGGCCTCCGTCCACACACACTCACAGAGAGACGAGCAAGCACACCTGTATATTTCATGCGCACACACATACAACATACACACAAAAACACCAAAGATAAATAACTAAAGGATTTACACGTGCTCTCTTGCACAAGAACGACATCATAGCACCGTCCCCAGGAAGCAGGAAGGAAAGGAAGTATTCACAAGAGTGAGCAGGAACCAAACTCCATGGGAAAAAAAAAGCTTTGTATGGATCCCACTGTAAATGATAGCAGCACAAAGCCATGGTAGAACCAAAGAAAGTAGAATGTAACATTAAACCATAGCCACCCTGCCGTAAATAAGTTAGGTAAAGAACCCATTTAACATATGGGGGATATTAAAATATATTTATATCCATGTCCGCATTGTGTATGGTTGCTTATATGTCACTGGCGATATTTTACACTGAAAAGATACCAGACATTGCCTGCTGGCGGAGTGCAAATGTATTCTCTTCTTTCCTAAAAGCCAAATGCCCTCAATGGCTAAAAGCTGAAGAGCTGCTTGTCTCTGCTCATAAGATGGATCTGAGACCTCCTCTCGCCTTATTTAAAAAAAAAAAAAAAAACACGTTTTGCCTAGTAGTAGGATATGAATAAGAGAAGGGAGTTACACAAAACATCTTCAAAAAACTCACTTTTTTTCATGTGAGTAATTTCAGGTGGCTAAAGATGAGATGGATGAACCTGAACGCAACAAGCTGCTCACTGTCTCGGGCAAATCTGGCTTAATGCTAAGCCATGTCATATAGGGCATTCTTGCTGGAGAAGTCAAGAAGGCCGAGAGTCAAGCCAGCAGGCCCTGGAGTGCAGCTGCTGGACCACCTCGTGAAGTCCCTAAGGGGACCAAAGAAAATATATCAAAGAATCAACAGCTAGAGTAAAACAAAAAATAGCCAGATGTCCCAGAAGGCCATCGTGGTATTATGAAGAAGGCTGGGGCAGGAATAACAGCCTTTGGGTTTTATCAACCTTACTAATAAAAGTCACTTGGATCTCCATTGAGAAGAGCAGTTGGTACAATATGGAAAGGTTTTAAAGACCATTAATTTCTTGAAATGAAACAGCTGGCCTTATTGGCTATTAAATAATGAGCCAGATTCTCCCCAGTGCCGAAGTCACCCTCTGGTAGTAAATTAAGCATTTAGGGAGGCACATTAACTCTTTAAGAAGATTAGAGTTCAATTTAGGGCACTTTGTGCGTAGCAGGAACACAATAGGGAATCCGGCTGCAGCTAAGCAAAGAAAGGGTGAAAACAAGATGAGTTACAATGGCAGAGCCACACCCAGAGCAAGTGTCACCCGGATGACTCAGGTGCACACAGGAACTGGAAAAGTTGACCCGAGTGGTGGTCCATCTATTGTTCTCTTGTTGGATGGGACCGTGAGGGCAGAGTTGAGCCTTCATTCGGTAAACTTTGAGCTAAGCCATGTCATATAGTGAGGAAGGAGAGGCAAATAAATGGGTGATTGGAATCAAGTACAGTAAGTGCGAAAATGGAATTTAAAGTGGAGGAGGAACACCTTGTACAATGAGCTAAGGAGTTTACCCTACCAAAAAGGGCCCGACGGCTTGATTCTGTTTGCATCGTAGAAAAGGTTCCTTGATAATTTCATGGAGAATCGCCGACTGACGGGGAAAGAATGAAGTGGAGAGAGCAATGTGAGGGTGTGGGTATGATTCCCAGGAGGAATGCCAAATGACTCCATGCTAAGCGGGAAATGGCAGAGACGGCAGAAAGGACTGTGCTGAACGGTGGCTGAGGAGAGGTGCCCAGGAAGGTAGGAGTGATGGCAGAGGTGGAATTCTGAGTCCAGGGCATCTGTTTCCTGGTGAAAACATGATATCGAGACAGTGTTGGGCCCCAGAAGCATGTTGAGATGGCACACAGAGAACGAGGCAGGATAGCTATGAATCATCTGATAAGACTCACAAAGGGTGCACTAAAAAGAATCTGAGATTCATAATGTGGTACGATTCCTAGAAGTTAAATTGAATGTCTAAGATAGTCTAAATAGTGTTTGGTTTTGTTCTGATCTCTGCTTGAAGGGAGGGACTTCAACGATACCAATGTCTGTTGATGAGACTCTGTCATTGTCAACCATTAAGATATTAAAGGCGTGGGAAAGTAAAACGCAGAAATGATAGTTTTTCCTGGGAATATCAATAGTTAATAAACCGTGGGTCTGAATATCAGGCAGTGTATGCTCTGTGCGAGAAGGAGAAAATTTCACAGGTTGTGGACTAGACAAATTAACAGTTCTCCCCTGTCAGCGCCTAAAATCTATACCATGGCTTCTCTCTATGGTACGAGGCAAAACGTGCCAACAAATTGGTTTAGATGATCTCTCTGAAAATGTGGAAGAAATTATATACTGGAGAGAAAGGGGGAAATTCTTGTAAGTGTTGACAACCTCACCGCAGCGTAGCAAAAAAAAAAAAAAAAAAAAAAAAATGTCCTTAAAGACAAACTCTCGAATTTCAGAGATGCTGTCACAGTGGTATATGCTATATGCTGCAAAAGTTGCATTTTTTGAAAGAAAACTGACATCAAAGTTGCCCAAACCAATAGCCCTTGTGGCAGCCTTGTGGTGAGAACCTCATGCTTTAGGAATTTGAGAAGCCTAAAATTAAAAGGGTGGAGAGTTCGTGCATTGCCAAAAGAGAATTTAGCAAAGACAGACAACAAGACTAAACCCTCAAGGGTTTCGCAAGTCATGGAGTCACCTCAGCAACACTTGCACCACAGTTCCAGAAAAGGGTTTCCAGGTAGAGCTTGTGGGCTGCATGCGAGTGGCTATCCGCAAGGCCATCCTAGGTGAGTCCATAGACGACTATAGAGCACTATAGAGTCCATAGAGCACAGACTAGCGTGCTCTCGCTCCTGCGACATCATCCAAAACAGACCGGAGCCAATTCCAAAGAGACCACTGTGTATTCTTGGCGATAAGCAACTCCACTCTCATGTTTTTATAGGGTATGTGTATATAGGAGGAGGTACAAATGCTTGTAGAGTAGCCAAAGATAGACCTTGGGTGTCTTTCTCAATCACTCTGTACCTTTTTGTGAATAGTAAACTGTTATTATACAGTTTCATACATATACATTGTGTGTTTTAATTCCTCTTCCCCAACTTCTCATTTCTCTTTAGTCTCTAACACACATATACATACATTCTCCTTCATATAAATATCTTATCCCTATTTACTAGTTTGGGTTCTCTTAAGTGTCCCATAGAGTTGAATCAGGGCTGGCTCCTGGATCCTGTGTTTGGAACTAACCCTCAGATCCTGGTGAGCTCATCACAGGATGCATGACTGGGATAACGTACTTCCTCAGCTCCCAGAATCTGCACATTACCAACAGATCAGGAGTATACACTCAGGCCTGATGGGTGCCTTCTCACTCCATACATGAGTGTTAAGGACACCCAGCTCTTTGGACCCAGTACCAGTGTGCACAGTTGTTAAGAGTTCACAGTAGAGCTACTTTCTGGTATATGTCAGAATCAGTAAAAATTCATGGACTTAGATGCATCTTCATAGTTACAGATAAAGAGTTTAAGAATGATATTTCTTGGTCTTGAATGTCTATGATGATATCTTGTTTTCTGTACCAATAAGGATTCAAAACAGGGAGACATTCAAATCTACAGGAGCTAGAAGGAAAAAAAAACCACTGAAAAGTTCACCAGGGAGATGCCTTGCTGAAGGTAGTATTTACAGACTTAAAAACAGAACCGTGGGCCCTGTGAAGAAAGGGTCATCATTTCCTTTTCAGTTCACAAATGCCCTTAGTGGAAGAGGAGAGAAAACCACCACCCACTTCTTAGACCATTTGCTGCCAATAACAAAGCCCCATGATACATTTTCCCCTAAATTCTACTTTGAAGAGACTTAGAAACTGCACAACAAAAATAAATGAAAGCTACAGAGAATCCTTGTGAATCCACTGTCCCCATGTGTGCATACCACCCCGCCATTGTCAACATCCCCCAGCAGAGTGGTTTGGTTATTATGATTGATAGCGGTACATTGGCATCATAATCAGCCACAGCCCCTGCTTTATGATAAGGTTCTCTTCTGGTGTTATGCCGTCTATAGATTTGAGATAGGTGTAATGACACACATCGACCACTGTGATGTCATACAGAGTAGCTGCGTTATCCTAAAGTTGTCTGTCTTCATCCCCTACCTACCCCATCTCTGATGACTAGTGATCTTTTTACTGTCTTCATAGTTGTAATTGTGAATGTTATATGGTTGGATTTGTATAATATAGAGGGGTGGTTCTCAATCTTCCTAATGCTGTGACCCATTAATACAGTTCTTTATGTTGTGGTGACCCCCAACCATAAAATTATTTTTGTTGCTACTTCATAACTATAATTTTGCTACTTATGAATCATAATGTAAATATCTGTGTTCTCCAATGGTCTTAGGCAACTCCTGTAAAGGGTTGTTCAACTCCCAAGGGTCACAGCCCACAGACTGAGAATGGTTGACACAGAGCCTTGTCAGGTGGGCAATTTATTTAGGAATATGCATTAAAGTTTCCTGCATTCTTTAATTGTTTGATCAGCCAAGGTTGACTAGCATTCTGTTGTGTGGCTACATCTGTTTGTGTAACCATTCACCTACATCTTGGTTTTAGCTGCTTCCAAATTTGGGCAATTAAGAATCAAACTTCTGTAGATATCTGTGTGCACAGTATGTGAGAGCCTTAGTCCTCACATCCTGTGGGCAGACTCAGAGAAACAAGATCACTAGATCTTATGTGGGAACAAGCTTAACTTTGTAAGAGACCACCACTCTACCTCCCAAAGGGGCCGAACTTCTGCATTCCAGCAATGTGGAGCATTCTTCTGGTGGTGGCAGGATTTGGCCATTCTTGTGAGTGTGCCATGGTCTCCACTGTTGACGGCAGAGCATCCCCTCATGTGTTTGCTATCTGTGTATCTTCTCTCGTTTGTGTCTGTTAACATTTGAGCCCATTTTTCAAACTGTGTCTGGGGAATCCCTTGTACATTTGGCTATCAGATGTGTCTTTTGAAAATATTTCCTCTCAGCATGCAGCTTCTCTTTTCATTTTCTTGACAGTGGCTTTCATAGACCAGAATCTTTTTGCTGTATTTTTTAATGAAGTCCAGCTTATCAATTTTTTCTTTCCTGCCTTATGTCTTTGGTTTATCTAAAAAATCAGTACCTTGTCTAAGATAATCTATGTTCTTTTATTTTATCTTCTATGAGGCTTACAGTTTTGTATTTTGTATTTATGTCAATGATCCATTGTGATCTGATTTTTATGACAAGTGTGAGGTCTGAGCGTAGGTCCAGTCATGCTGTGGATGGGTGTCCTATGCTGAGTGTAGGTTTGGTCATGCTGTGGACGGGTGTCCTATGCTGAGTGTAGGTTTGGTCATGCTGTGGATGGGTGTCCTATGCTGAGTGTAGGTCCAGTCATGCTGTGGACGGGTGTCCTATCCTGAGTGTAGGTCCCATCATGCTGTGGATGGGTGTCCTATGCTGAGTGTAGGTCCAGTCATGCTGTGGACGGGTGTCCTATCCTGAGTGTAGGTCCCATCATGCTGTGGACGGGTGTCCTATCCTGAGCGTAGGTCCAGTCATGCTGTGGATGGGTGTCCTATGCTGAGTGTAGGTCCAGTCATGCTGTGGATGGGTGTCCTATCCTGAGTGTAGGTTTGGTCATGCTGTGGATGGGTGTCCTATGCTGAGTGTAGGTCCAGTCATGCTGTGGACGGGTGTCCTATGCTGAGTGTAGGTTTGGTCATGCTGTGGACGGGTGTCCCATGCTGAGTGTGTCATGCTGTGGACGGGTGTCCCATGCTTGCAGCACATGTTTTAAAGGCTGCCTTTGCTTCATGGTATTTATTTGGTCCTTTGACAAAGGCCAGTTGAGTATCTTTGTCATTCAATTTCTGAGGGTTTTTTTTCATCCCATTTCGTTGGCCTGTTTATCTCCTCTTTTGCCAGTACCACACTATCTTGATTCCTCAAACTTTATGGTAAATTTTGAAGATCGTTAGTGTCAATCCTCCACATTTGTTCTTTTTCAATATTTTGATGGCTGTTGTTCTAAGCATTTTACCTCTGCATCTAAACCTCGTAATCTGCTTATCGATATCCGCTCGGGAACTTTCCGAGGTTTGGACATCTTAGTTCTTTCCTGTTGCTGTGGTAAGACACCCCAAGGAAAGCCACGTAAGGGAGAAATGACTCACAGGTTAAGGTTCTATCCCAGCAAGGTTGGGAAAGTTGCAGCGGCAGGGTCTTGAAGCAATTGGTCACTTTTCATGTACAGTCTATCCTCTCCTTATCTTGACAGATGTTCTCATCCAGTTGGATCAGATAAACTTCTGTTTGTATGTCAGGTTGTTGTATATAAGTTCCAAATTATAATGTAACATCTGGAGTCATTCAAAACAAGAGGTGTGTGCCTCTTATCAATTAAATAAGTATATGCATTCAAAGAACAAGACAGCCAGGCTATCCTCATTTTATGCACTTGTAGTATTTATAAAGTTATGTGCTCTACTCCTTGCACAGCTTAAGAGATTGACCTAAATGCCAAGAGAATGAAGACAAGACAGACACATATATCTAGATGCAGAAAAGCTGGTATCAGTTGGTAAAAGATCTTGGATGGAAAAGCCACAGTGTGTTTATTGTATACAGTTAAACAGGAAGGCAGGGTTCTTCAATAGAGCTGAACAGAAACACCATGTTTATAGTACACAGCTGAACCAAGAAGGCAGCTTTTGCTAACCCCAGTAAAAGCAGTCTCTATAAGGAAGCAGTCTTGGAATTGTAAACATCTGGGATAGAAGGCTAACCTGAGGAAGGCTTGCTGTCCCTCTGGAGCCTCAGCCAGAGAAGGCTTGGCTACTCTCATAGGGATGAAGCATTGGCTCTTTGGTATGTTCGTACCAATGGCAACATCACATGTTCACTCAGGACTTCCTCCACTGCCCACAAGTGTCATTCATCCATAAAAGGAATAAAATGTTGTTTTCAGGAAAGCGCATGGAACTGGAAGATACCGTGTTAAGTGAAATAAGCCAGGCTGAGAAAGACAAAAAGAACATGTTTTTTTTTCTCGTGCAAGGAGATGAGAAAAATATTTTTATCTGTTAACAGAAGCAGGACACGGAATTCTTAGGAAAGGTGAAGGGAAACAAATAAAAGTTGGAGGAAAAAAGTTTTTAAAAAAAAGAAAGAAAAAGAGTAAACATAATCAAAACGTGGTATGTAAGCATTTGTGCAATTAATATGCATAAACAGCTATAAATAAAAGTGAAGCTTACAAAGTTAAGGAAAGCACATCCATATTCCTCACAATCACTCCGCCGTGTGCAGAGAAAGCAGTAGTTAGTTACAGCACTGCCGAAGGGCGTAATGAAAGTCTGTTAAATATAAATAAACTATCTATGCCCTTGTAAGTCAGAGCGACTAATGTAAACTCGCACAAGATTAGATGATAAGCACTCGGGAGGCAGAGGCAGGTGCGTCTCTGTGAGTTCGAGGCCAGCCTGGACTAACTACAAGAGCTAGTTCCAGGACAGGCTCCAAAGCTACAGAGAAGCTACAGAGAAACCCTGTCTCGAAAAACCAAAAAAAAAAAAAAAAAAAAAAAAAAAAAAGGATGATAAAATTTGAATCATAAAACCTAATATTCACGTAACAGTATCAAAATGAAGAATGGGCTCCAAAGTTCCAAGCTGACCGTGTTATATCCAGATTCTACTGCTAAATATAATAAGGTATAGTTTAACAAGTAGACAGCCAAAATCTGTGTCATCCTAACATGGATTCCTGAGCTGACATATACTGTTAAATTATGTTTCTTTTCTCCTTTTTTTTTCTGCATTTTTAACATATCCCCACCACTAAAATGTATAAGCTTTGAAGGGGTAAGGACGATGTCTTTGGTCTCTACTTCCTAGCTAAATAGTTTAGTATTTGTTTTGAAATTTTAATTATGTCATAGTCATTTAATACTTTAAATATTCAAGTAGCCCCAGGCAGTGGTGATGTGCGCCTTTAATTCCAGCACTCAGGAAAGCAGAGGCAGGCAGATCCCTGTGAGTTCAAGCCAGCCTGGTCTACAAGAGCTAGTTCCAGGATAGTCTCCAAAGCTACAGAGAAAAACTGTCTCAAAAGATGAGAGAGAGAGAGAGAGAGAGAGAGAGAGAGAGAGAGAGAGAGAGAGAGAGAGAGAGAGAGAACAATAAATAGTGAAGTGTGGCTGTATTTCCATATAAAGCAGGTGTTCGAGACTCTAAGATGTGTTCTTTTTCCTAGAATTTTTATTTTTTTTTCCTTTTATAGGCCCTGAATTCTCTTTTCAAAACAGAAAATATGAAATAAGAATCACTTATAACCTACCTTTTGGGAATAAGTGTGGATGAGATACATATCCAAGATAAGGAATTAATAGAAAAATCTAGACAGGTGCCTAGGGGAGAAAAATCCACTGTATCCTAGTCAGCCTTTTCTCGCCTTGCTTGTCCTCCCCGGGAGATGAGCTCTCCATGACCCAGGGGTCCCTTTGCACTATTGGTTTGAGAATTCAAATAAACAGGCTTTGAGGGTGCAGTCCTCACGTGGGTAGCTTTATGCCCAGAGGGAAGAAAGGTGGCTGTGGTTATGATCCAGCATGCACCAGAGGCCACCAAGTGACTGGGGCTTTGTTTAAATGGATGCGAGTTTTAATTTCAGTCCCTGGCAGAGGTGGTACCCAGCCAGCACTACTTCAAACCAATTTTGCAAATCACATTTTGTGGCTGAAATCTGGATTAGTGCCCCTGTCCCATTTTGAGGTCAGAATTCCCTGGTTTGTGGTGGTGTCTTTGCTGAGGTTGGGCAGCAGAACAATGATCCCCTCTCTTCTAATTGAAATGACAGCATATTCTTTCACAGATTAATTTTAAATTATCCACGTTTCTCTTCTTTAATCAAGATGATAAAAACAGCACACATAATTTTCTGCGCTATTCTTTTAATTTTTTCAGGCTAATAACAGCCAATTGGCTCTTGACATTTATTACCATGCATGGCAGTTTCATTCCAAGCGTGCTAGCTTGGACTGTTTATCATTTTATTCTTTGTTAATTTTAAGCTTAATTTTGTATCAAAGTAAATGAGGAATAGGCTTAAAACATAGGCTGTGATGAGACTCCTCTTTGAACTTAAAATTGATGCCATCCTAAAGAGAATGTGTCCCTGGATGATATGTCATGCTGAAATAAGGGCCCTCTTACCGGAAGAAATATTTCTTTAAAATGAGTAGTTGCAAGAAGAGCTCATCTGTGAACTTCTACCGATTAGAAATGGCTCCACACTTAAGATGCTTTAATAATGTCAGTTAAGCAGCATTTTAGCTCATTTTTACAACACATTCAGGTTTGGTGATTTATATTAAGCATTAAACATAATAAATTTAGATCTTTATTCAAGTATGAGGAAGAGCATTTCTGAATCACCCATTTAGCCAAGTGCCTCAGGAGGTCTGATCTCACACGGTCATTCATGGCTGTGATAAAACACGTTTCTCCTGTTTCTTCTTTGACGTCCGTAATAATGGAAATGGCATGTGTGTTGTGACATTGTAATAAGGGGGCATACTGACGTGGCTTCATGGCTCAGACCAAGGGTCCGTGACCAAAGGGCACGTTGAGGACATTCATCAGTGACTTCTCTCTCAAATTTGTCACCCAACGCTATGCTAATGTCTTTATTTTTAGTCCCATAAAAACTCAAGAAATAAAGAAAGAAAATCCTCAATATATACTCAATATAACCAGCAGTTTAAAAAGAATTATTATTTATTTATTTATTTATTTATTTTTTTTTTTGGTTTTTTTCGAGACAGGGTTTCCCTGTAGTTTCTAGAGCCTGTCCTGGAACTAGCTCTTGTAGACCAGGCTGGCCTTGAACTCAGAGATTCGCCTGGCTCTGCCTCCCGAGTGCTGGGATTAAAGGCGTGCGCCACCACCGCTCGGCAAGAATTAATTTTTTAAATAAAAGAGCATTAAAGCACAAATGAGCACGAGCATGAGGCCGGGAGTTGGAAGCCCATCTAGGTGTGACCCTGCCTGCACCTGTAACCACAGCACTGAGACGGTGGAGAAAAGTGGGCCTGCTCACTAGCACACCTCACCAAAGCATGGAAGCTCTAGGTTCGGCCGGAGATGCTTACTCAAAGGAACAACACTGAGAGTGATAGAAACGGGCCTGGTGGCTTCCTGCAACCACTGTGCATGCATAGGCAAGTGGCCACACACATGCATATACACACAGTACACGTGCATTTAAAAACGCGCAAACGGATCTGTTAGGAGATAAGACCTCCCTCATCAGGCACGTGAGAGAGTCACTGTTGCAGCCTCTCTACTGACAGTTCTTTCCTTCTCCATTTATGAAATCAGGGGAAGGCATCAGATGCTGAAATACACTGGGAAAAGTATTCCCTTTGATGAAACAATTACTACAATAGTCTTCTGTACAATTATCCTGACAAGTTTAATTCTGCTCTGTTTCATTCAGAAAGTGATTTGCAACGAAGTTTCGGCTTCAGTGAGTATACAATACCTGGATACTTGTGAGAATACATAGGGTAATTGAGAAAATGTTCATACTTCCATTGTTGAGATAGAATGGAGCATGAATTAACCCTTTAGTTTAAAGATGCCTTGGGCTGGAGCGGACTCGCTGCTCTTCCAGAGGACCCAAGTTTGGTTCCAAGTACCCAAATCAGACAGACACAATTGTCTGTTACTCCAGTTCCTGGTGATCAAACACCCTCTCCTGGCTTCCATAGAGACCCACATACATCACACAGTCTCTCTCTCTCTCTCTCTCTCTCTCTCTCTCTCTCTCTCTCTCTCTCTCTCTCTCTCTCTCTCTCTGTGTGTGTGTGTGTGTGTGTGTGTGTGTGTGTGTGTGTATGAGAGAGAGAGAGAGAGAGAGAGAGAGAGAGAGAGAGAGAGAAGGAAGGAAGGAAGGAAGGAAGGAAGGAAGGAAGGAAGGAAGGAAGGAGAAAAAGATGCCTAGTCATCTCAAAGGTGTCATGACATTCTCAGAAGACACTACCTTCCTCCCCTTTTAACACATGAGGTTATTTCTGAGGCAGCCTCTGTGGACTGGGGTTAGAGATGGGCTACACAGCCTGGGTGTGTGACTTAGGTTAACCGTTCCCGAGTCCATCCTCGTGCACTCGCTCCTCAGGCTCATCCGGATTGTTTCTCAGCCTGTGTGGATGACAAGTGCTCTGGAATTTGAAGTGTTCCTCTCCTAGCAATGAAGCTCTGCCCTGTGAGAAGGAGCCGGGCTAGCCCACTACATCACTGACATACCATTCAATCCAAATTTCTTAACAGTGTTGCCTTGAGACACTGGCTGACCCACCTTCCCCAGGGCGAGCATTCTCTACAAATAGCCAACTCGGGATAATTCGTGCCCCTCGCCTTGACACACTGGAGCCTGATAAGAAATGAAAATGAAAGGAAACAGAAGAAGGAAGCATTACTTTTAAGAATGTCATTACAGTGATAGCAATTAAAGCATAAAAATATAAAATTGAATAAGTAATTATGCTTCATCTATTTTAATAATTATGCTTGAGAAAAAGCAGGTTCAATCAGAAGGATGAGGAAGAAGCTGGAAGCTGTGTTTGAGGTTTGCAGTGGAGCATCTGGCCTCTGTCCATCTTGATGACTTTGGTTCCTTTGAGATTTCCTTTGGTTTTAATGATTCGGGAGACTAGCCTGGATTATTGCCTTTTCCTTATATGCTTTTAGCTATGAGACAATATATAAATGGAACCAAGAGAAACAAGGAGAGGTTTTCTTAAGGTGCCTGGGAAGGCATGATGTGAGAGATAGGAGAGCAGAGAGGGAGTTTAGAAAGTGGCTTGGCCTCTGATGGCACTGACTGAAGGCTTCAGGAGTGGCACAGAGGAAAACTGGGCATGCTCTGGTGGCTGATGCAGGTGAAGGTCAAAGCACAAAAAGATGGGAAAGGGGGTACAAAATGCAGGTCATCTGGACTGCTGCACTTATCATCACCAGGGTAGGAGGGAAAAGCGTGCAGCACGGCTGCTGGGAGGGGATATGGCTGTGAAAATGTATGTAATTATATAGAAATTTAACCGTATTGCTACAGAGTATGAGAAATTGGTTTTTCTTGATTTGTGCAGGGGAGAAAATACATGGTGTCTGCACTCTGTGAATTCCTTATTGTAACAAAAATGGGAGTGTTACAAGGGCTTTGAGCCTGCATTGACCTACTCTGCAGCAATTCCTGTGTCTTGTGTTTAAAAGTCTGTTGGGAGTGGGTGGAAGAATCAAAGATCCTCTTATTCCTGAACTCCAAGCTCTTGCCTATGTCAATAACACTAAGGATTAGACGGCACCAATACTGGGAACCATCTGTAAGCAAAGATGAGAGTCACCTCCCTCCTTAGTGAAGGTGTGGAGAGGGAGGGAGGAGAAGAGGGAGATTTCTAGAAGGGCATGAGAGTGAACATCATGATGATAGGAGTTTGGAGGAATGAGAAACAGCCTGTGTTCGCTGACTGCTTGTTACATGCAAAGCCTTGTGCTGAGCACTGCATATGCTAACTTATTGAATTCAACTTCAGCTCCCTAGAGATGTCTCTGTCATGTCTTCACTTTACAACTGAAAAAAGATGAGCTCTTAGGTCTCTTACTGAATCTTAAGATAATAACCCCAAATGCAACCAACATAAATCTGATAAAATTATCTAAAGCCATGCTCATTTGGATGAATTGGAATGACCAGGAGACTGAGAGCAAGGGACAAATCTGTCCTGGCTAACCATTGCCCCTCTCCTGACGCTGTCTATACAGTAAACTCTATTCCAGCGTGCTCCTCGCAACCTGTACTAAACAGGTGTCATGCGACAACCTAAGCCACTGAAGACATTTTCTTACTGTGTCTCTAAAGCCCAATATTTTTAATATTCTAAAGGGTTTCTAAAGGTTAAAAATCTAAGCATCAGGGTTAAGGAGATGGCTAAGTGGGTAGAGCACAGGCCTTACAGCCAGAACTGGAAACCACAGAACCCACATAAAGCCAGGCAGAAGTAGCAATCCCGGCAATACCAGCACTTAGGAGGGAAAGATAGGGACTATCCAAGGCAAGGTTGGCCAGAAGTTGTGAGTTCCAGCTTCAGCAAGTAACCTAGCCTCAATAAATGAAGTGGAAAGCAATCGAGGTGAACAGACATCATTTTCAGGCCTCCACACATAGGTATACACATGTGCAAGTGTACACACATGCAAACATTCATATGTACTCACATACCACACAAGCACATCCAAATGCGAAATAACAATAAAATCCAAGTAGTCAGTAACCTTTGAAAATAATTCTTTGCATATCAGCACAATCCAGTATGACAACCATTGTGGCCATGTAGCTAGGAAGTAGGTACTGTGACTCATCCAAACTGCGAGATTCTTGCAGTGTAAAATGTACCATGCTCTAAGGCTCAACACTAGGAAAATTATAAATTATACTGACACCAGGTTGAAGTGCTAATGTTTTGGATACATTGAGTTAAATGAAGGATATTTCAATTAGCTTTATGTGGTTTATTATTCTTTTGAATGTGACCATAGAAACATTCAGGTTGTTTGTTTGGCTTGCCTTGCTTTCTCTTGCACAGCACTACTTGGATCTAGAGCAGTTAGGATCCAGGTATATTTATTTCTGGTGGCTTCTGATGAGTCACCCAGCTGAAAGATTGAAGGGGATGTTTCCATCCCAAACCATCTTTTTGGAAGGACACTTTTTCTCCCTCAAATTGTGCATAATACCAGGCACACCTGGATTTCTGATAATTGCACCCACAAATAACTACTTGCAGACACAATTAGGTGCTTGCAACCTGTTTGACAGTGCAGATGTCTAATTGTGCCCACAAATGGCCATTTGGCAGGCACCACTTGTGCACACAGCTGATTATAGGCAGCAAATGGCATCAACCAACACACCCTTGGCAGAGGCATTAATAGGTCAAGGGTAGGTCCACAGAGGGATGACATAGGTCAAGAATAGGTCCAGAGAGGGGTGACATAGGTCAAGGGTAGGTCAACAGAGGGATGACATAGGTCAAGGGTAGGTTCACAGAGGCATGACATAGGTCAAGAGTAGGTTCACAGAGGGATGACATAGGTCAAGGGTAGGTCCACAGAGACATGACATAGGTCAAGGGTAGGTCCACAGTCTTCATAAAGATCTTCCTTTAAAGCTCAGCCTTTTTGTGAGGTGCCCACATATGTGTCTGTGACACAAGATATGTTTGCTTTGTGGAGGCGATAAAAATGTATGTTTATGTCCCACCTCACTAAATAAATGCTTTCTTGGACTTTTAAGTAATTGGGGCATACAAACCTACCAAACCTACACTGTCAATCTGAGTAGCTTTAGAAGTAGATGGAGCCCACCCTGCTGGGTCTCGCTGTTTTTAATAACTAAAAGATGAAGTATATACATACATATAAGAATCCCCAGAGACCCTTGGGTAAACGGTAGATTTTAAAGGTTTAATCCAACTTAATGAATCATTTAGTGAGGATGAGAAGGCCAGAGTGGTAGCCTCAGGAAGAATCATGGGCAAGGATTTAGGCATGGAGCACAGAGGGAAGAGGGAGGTCAGCATCCCCATGTGAGGAGTAATTGATAGCCCCAGCTCTGCCCACAGCTGAAACAACAAGGCTGGACAAGAAAACACGTCCTCTTACACAGATCTCAGCGTCTAGAGGAAATGTGGGCAGGCACTTAGGCCTGCCTCCTGGACTCATGCTAAGGACGTGAAGGGAGACTTCAGCAACCCAATTCCAGTAGCTTTACCAATCAGCACTGTTGATCCTAAGAATCATATGGCCCCAGGTCGTATCAGGATTGGTGACCATGATTTTTTTTTTCTCAGAGATGACGCCATGTGCCATAATCACTGGTCTGTGCATTGTTTTTTAAGCTCCAGGAAGGTTATAAATCTCTTAGAGCATGTTAGGAAACTCAAACTATGGCAGCTTTGCTTAGTTTCCCTAGAACATAAAAAAAAAATGTTTTGTTTTATTTTGTTTGCTAATGAGTGATTGCCGTTAGTGGTGTGTATTTATTTGCAATATAAGTAAGCACAGATTTACCTACCTTGACAGAGCCTCTCTCTTTCTTGGAGCTTCACGTCCTTTTATGTCTGTTCTTTATTTATGATGATAGCTGCCTATTTTTGAATGGCACTGCTATTGTAATAAATCTCCATAGAAAGCCAATTTTCAGTTCAAGCTACTGTGGGCTGCATATGAGCAAAGCAGCCTGAAAACACATATTGATTGTCCTTCTTCAGAGACTCCATGACAGGCTCAGCTCAGAGCTGCTTTCATTTTGACTGGACTGCAGCTCAATCTAATGTCAACTTACCATAATTCTTTTATGTGAAAGGCTATTATTCTATTATGATTTTCTCTTTTGTCACTTAATATCCACAGAGGCTTCTGTTGGTGAGAGATTACTGGGGAATTTTCTTCATCTTAGATATTCCATCTTCTTCCTTTCCTTATTTTAAAGGGCAGTGGAAAATGTTCTGTTTCCTATTATCGACTTCTTTTTTATACATTGCCTTGAAATATACATAAAATATACGTAATTTATTTAGGAGTTTGGCATAAAGATAAAAAAATGATTTAGATTTCACAATTTTATAAATTCCAAGTCACGGTTTTCTTCTATTTGACATGTTGCCTAGAATTTGATGCTGATTTAATGGAACAATTTAGCTCTGGATGGGACTATCACGGGTGGTGATTTTTCTCTTATACATGGACAGTCACAAATTTTTAATCTGGGTCAAGCAAACCTGTACTTTCTTTTTTTTTTTTTTTTTTTTTTGTTTTTTCGAGACAGGGTTTCTCTGTAGCTTTGAAGCCTGTCCTGGAACTAGCTCTTGTAGACCAGGCTGGTCTCAAACTCACAGAGATCCGCCTGCCTCTGCCTCCCGAGTGCTGGGATTAAAGGCGTGCGCCACCACCGCCCGGCTAAACCTGTACTTTCTTATTACTTACAATGTTTTTAACAAGTTGTAAACTTTGATACCAAGTGCATGCAGCAGTTACCCAGCTGAGCCCTTCATCTCTCAGATTCCTTGAGTCTCTTCTAAGAAGTCAACACAAAGAACTTCTTTGCCAACAAGTCTCCTTCCACCCTTGGGTCTCAAGAGGAATCCTCACACTAGGGTATCTCAGGAGCCACATTTCCAACACAGTTCATCAGAGAGCCCCGAGGACTGCCAGGTGCCTGAAATCTAATCTAACACAGATCTAGGTCTCAAAGACCCAGAGTGGTTTTGGAATGAACTACTGTGTATTGGAAAAATCACAGACGGCATTGTCCAGAAGATAAGTGCATAGTTCTACTCTTCTGGAATTTTTTCATTTTTTATAAGCCACAGTTATGCTTGTGGTGGAGACTTGGTTTTACTTCTTCGTGTTTTCATGAAAAAAAAAAAGAAAAAGACAAAGGGAAAAAACTTGCTTCAATGGGAAGGATGCAGAAAGCCTATTCTGCCACCTCCTACTGACGACCATGCATGCTAGGGTACCTTGTACCTACAGTGGAATATCATACGATGTGCATCTGTATTTAGTCAGTGGCCCTACAAATGTTCTGCATAGTAATTCCCTGGCCATCAGAAACTTGTGCTCTTCTACAAATCCAAGACATGCACAAAATGCATTAATGGCCATTCGTGGCAGTTCATTGTGTTGACCTCGACTCTACTTCCTGTCTGCACCCTTTGCTTCCTCTAATGTGGAAAAGACTGAGGGGGGCTTTGTATGTTCAGTCAGACTCAGGTGCTGGAATGCCTGTTTCATTCATTTGTCTGTCTGTTGGGTTGTTGATTTTTTTTTCCATTGATTTATGTTTTTAATGTCCTCTTCACTGTGAACCTCAGCCTTGACAAATGATGGGAAAATGGATTTCCATCGTTACTATTCATGAAACAGAAAGTAGTCAGTGAGCTGTTTTTAATCTCCTCTTGTTTCTGGTTCTCTTTCCCAGTTCCCCACGTATAGCCTTCTCTGCGTAAGTGGGATGGGATTAAAGCGAGTTTATGACCTACAAAGCGAAGGCGGCAGGGCCTTGAGAGCAGGACGCTGCCTTGTCACCATGGCGACTTCAGTGTGGTGTAGACTCAGCACGTAGTGGGTAGTGTAGGCTAGAACACAAGAAAGACCATGCAAATGATGGCGAATATCCCAGAGTTTCGACTGGAAGCCGTCAGGAAGGACAGCTCTGTTTCCCACTATGCGGAGTGGACATTCTGTTCCTGTACGTTTCGTGGACTTTCTTGTTAAGCCGTGAAAATTGTTTCACTGAGAGCAAACTCTTTGGGGGTGAGGGAGACTTTGTATTTTTGTTATTTTCTTAAAAAGCAATAAAGCAATCGAATAATTGTGACGGAGATGACATGACATGTCCAAGTTTCAACAGTTTGTATCTATCCCAAAAAAATTTTCCTTCCAAAGCTCAATTTCTCATTTTTGTTCTGCATCCAGACCTGGAATTTTAAAACTACATTCATCAATTTTTATCAAACATGAGTAACTGGAGTCTTTCCCAACAAATCATGTTTTCTCTAGAGTCGGGAAATGCCAGTTTTAAGGGTTAGAAAAATAAATAAATAAATAAATAATAAAAATAAAAAAGGACCAAGTAGCAAAGTGGAATTAACAGTCACCCTTGTCCTTGATTCTGGAGATTCAGATGTGCACGCATAGAAAAACCTCAGAACCTGATATTTAAAATGCATATACCCAGTGTCTGTAAATCCTACTTGGATATTTACTATAAATTCAGATAAAAGAAAGGTCCATGTTTTCCAGGGCTGGACTTGCCAAGCCCTGTCATGGTTGGGCTCCAGCCTTTGAGGAATCACCTAGTACCATGGCCCCAACTTGCTCCAGGGAAAACTCCCACTCTCAGAGACCCCCAGGAAGCCCTGGCTCTATCCTCTTTCAAAAGCATACAGCAAAGAGCCCCGGAAAGTTGGCTGCTTTGTATTTCTCCTTAGAAACAAGTTTCCATGTTCTTAGGCAGTGGAACAGTCTGTTTGCCATTCAAATAAACATCACGAGCCTTATTACACTTTTTATAAAATCAATATGCCTCAAGATGAGATTACAATCTCACACAAGTCAGGCTCCCCAGACCTCCGTTCCCACAGCAACTCCAGATCCAAACCCCTCTCAAATGGTGAACATAAACAGATGAGGACCTGATTAAGTCTTTGAGGTCCTGCAACTCAAGAGATGGGTGTGAGGAGGAGGTCATTCTGCTAACTTCCTTTGTGTTTATTCTTCCTGCTGTGAGCAGGTAGGAATTTCTCTGATACCGTTCACAGTTATACACCTAATTGTGAATTACATGCACACTCCTACTGGTGTCACCTACAGAACCGCTGAAGTTAGTGTTTGAGAACATTCATTTTCCTAGAAATAGACCACCACAATTGCTTGTGTTATGAAAGTTAGTCACAGGCTCCTATCTGTGCCCAGGGAGATGTATCCGAGTACCAAAACTCTACCAGGCACCATCCTAATTTAAACACCAAGCCTCATTACCCATCCAAGACAATTTTATCACAACAGAAAGGATTATCCTAAGTCTTTTGCTTTTCCCCTTCTCTACCCTGGGGATGCTGCAAGCTGAGACAATATGGGCTGCAACAGATCCTTTGTTCTCCCTGTGTGGTTTCCAAGGAGAATGATATCTGTTCCAAGTAGCTCACTCTGTGGTACTTGTGTTCGCAACAGTCCGTTCTCTTCTCCACAACAAACAGTTAGAAAGCATCGCTGGTCACTGCATACTTTATATGGATATTTGTATACCTGTAATACAGAAAAAGAAATTAACTAGCAAATATAGCTTTTAAATAAGCCCCAGGACAGATTGTCTTCACGCTCAGTTTCCTAGGACATCTGAGACACCATCATCAGCATTTGGTTTCCTCCTCCTCACCTGTTGACTCTTTTTGTGTTGACTTTTATCCCAAAGCAGCTCTTCCACCCTGGTGTCAACAGGGACACTCATGACAACCAGTATCTCTTTTCTTCTCAACCATTCACAGCGGAGGGATTCTCCGGCTTCACTCTACCCAGCAGTCCGTGGTCAGGGACTTTTTCTTTGGTTTGTTTTTATTGGTGTATGTCCTTAACCACCAACAACCACTGTGCTCAAGGGAATGGAACAGTCCAGCTGACTAGGTGCGTCACAAGCCAGTTCTGGAGTGGAAGATGGTGTGACTCCATCTGAACCGCATGACTGATTCTCAGGAAGATGGTGTGACTCCATCTGAACCGCATGACTGATTCTCAGGAAGATGGTGTGACTCCATCCGAACTGCATGACTGAAGGGGAGGCATCGACTGATTCTCAGAAGAACTGGGTGCCACCACCAGGATCAAGTAGGGCAAAACGGAGACAGGCAAAACGCAACAACTTTCGACCATCCCAACTGTGACGACAAGGCAAAAGGAAAGGCAGTAGCAAAGACGGAGGCCAGTAGGAACTGCTGTCCCCTACAACCTTGTCCCATGTTCATAAAAAGTAAGGTGGTTGCCAAAAATCTACCTGAATCCTGCAGAGCAGCAGACCAGACCGTTCTCTTCTTCCGGGTCTGATTGTCATCTACCCAAATAATGCTTCCTCACTGTCTCAGCCACCCAGATAGTCCCAGATAAAAGAAAAGACAAGGGAGACGGGATGTTTTGTCTCTCCCTGGGCCATACGTGCTAGTCTTTTGGCTGCTGGCCAGCTTCCTTTGCGTTTAAATGCATGAGCACACAACTCACTGCAGAGCTGCACAAAGGAACTTGTCTTTTCTCCGAGACTCTAAACAATTGCAGACTCAAGTCCATCGGCAATTCTGTAAGCAGCGATATCAATGAGAACCCAGACGTAAGAAGCGATTGAAAATACGCGACGTAAGCAGGGGAGAAAAGAGCAACTGTTCAGAGTATACACTGTAGTGTTTTTGTATACATTTCTTAAATGCACATAGTCCATAAATTTGGGGAGAGTGGTGATAACTTGCCTTGCTTCCATCTGGAGGAAACAGATTTTTAAAGAAGAAACAGACTTCAGAACATATGAAAATATTTGTAAGACTGGGAAAAGCACGTAAGAAGTTATGGAATAACAAATAAGTAAATAACAAGTTAGAGCACGGAGAATGATAATAAAAATGACATAGTCTTATTGATCACTTACCATGCTCGGCCACCATGCTAAGTGCTCCTCACAGTTTTCATCTAACCCTGCTGCTGGCCCAGGCGAAGCAGACAGCCTCACCACCCGATTTCTAGATGAAGAAACTGAGCTATGCTGTGAGGATAAGTAACTCACCCAGAGTCAGAGGTTCATTCCGTGGAAGCCCAGAGTCCTTTGCTCCTAATTCATTCTTTCATCTTTCAGTAATCAGAGAATGCTCTGTGTTGGCAGACAGGGCTGTTCAGCTCCACTAGAGGTGTGTCGAGCCTGGGATGAGAACATGGAAGCATGAGATCAGGAGAGACACCTGGGTACCAGATTTTTTAAAGTCTGGTGGTTTGAGTCCTGAGAGAAAATAAAATCTATGCAGTTTGGACAAAAATCTAAGATCTCAATTGGCAGAGAGCAGTGTATTCTCAGGGGGGGTCTTTAAGGGACAAAGGCAGTTTTCTGTTGCTCTCAGAATATCCAACAGCAAATCAGGGATAGGACCTCATGGCTTGGAGGATGTTGACGGACAGGATGAATCTCAGAAAGTGGAGAGGTAATTTATAATTGGATAGCGCTTGATTAGCTACCTTGTACTATCCTGTGTTTCTCTAATTTTGTCTCCTAACAGCCCAGTATACTGTGCGCACCAATCCATACTTCAATGTTGCCATTTCTTTCTCAGAATCTTACTTTTTCGGGCAGAATCTGACTGTGTAGCCAAGGATAGACCAGGACTTCCTGAGATGGGAGCTTTAGCACTAGACAGCACCCAGGATGCCGACTGGGAAGTGAAGTTCACCATCTGAAACCCAATGAGATAGATTTCAGTTCAAAGAAAAGAGAACTAGGCAGATAATATCCACTACTAGGTACTAGGCCACGTGTCTTGTGCTGGCTCCGGGTGGGTTACAAGAACTCAGGAGAGGCCCTGGCCGTCATGAACCCCTAAGACTGCTGATGTCACACAAGAAAACAGATAACTATGACTAGTCATCCCATAGAGGCAGAATTTTATTTAAACAGTATTGAGTCCTCATAATGTTACAGTGTTTGTGTGACCTTTTATGATCACTCCAAAGAGCTTTAAACAGAGCATGGCTTAATTTTCCATCTACTGCAGGACTGAAACTCACAGAAAGGGCATCTGGTTCAGGGAGCAAAGGTCCGGATGCCATTCAGTTTGATAAAAGCAAGAGCATTTCACTTGGCCTTTGACCTTACCCCCCAGTATTGCCTTTCGGTTCCATTCCCAAGATGCCCTTTCTCTGTTTGAACAACACCCTTATAGGAAGTCCATTGTTTATGCCAGGTGTGGCGGTTTGAAAGAGAATGGCCCCCAAGGGCAGCGGTACTTTTAAAAGGGCTGGCCTTATTGGAGTAGGTGTGGCCTTGTTGGAGTAGGTGTGGCCTTGTTGGAGTAGGTGTGGCCTTGTCAAAGGCAGTGTGTCACTATGGAGGCGGGCTTTGAGGCAGGCTTTAATACATGCTCACGCCATGCCCAGTAAGACAGTCAGCTTCCTATTGTCCGCAAGATGTAGGACTCTCAGCTACTTCTCCAGCACATCTGCCTGCACACCATGTCCCACCATGATGATAATGGACTGAACCTCTGAACTGTAAGCGAGCCACTACAATTAGATGCTCTCCTTACAAGAGTTGCCATGGTCATGGTGTCTCTTCACAGCAACAGGAACCCTGACTAAGACACCAGGTTTCCTCTAAGACTCACTCAGCTTCTAGCTTCTGTGTTGTTTTGCTCCTCACCCCACTGCTTGATGAGATCTGGAGACTGGTTTATCGGCTTCGCTGTCCAGTCATCCAGAAGGCCTTCTAGAGCAAGCTAACGGGAGGAGCTTCATCAGTCCAGATTGAGAACCACCGAAGAGAGATGAGGGGGAATGTTTTAAGGAAATCTGACATCTAAAAGCAATGCTAACCACCTATCCCTGGCAAATGAAAGGAAACTCTCATTTCTCAATCTCTGAAGCACACCGAGTAACAGATTTAACTTCAGTTAATTTTTCCCCAACTTGATTTCCCCTATTATTTTTTAAATGTTTTCATTATCGCCAAGATTTTTTTAACCTCAGCTGAGTAAATTAACAAATGGCTTTAGACTGCTAAAATTTGAGTTGCTATTTTTTAGCTTCTGGTTTTACCAAGCTGTACTGCACTAAACTAGTCTTGTATTAATCACCTAAGTAGAGAATCCCCCAATGGGATGTTAGTGAACAGTATGTTGTAAATAAAACAATTAAAGGGCTACTTCACACCTCATCAAATTGCTTAACAGCCTGATAACAGTTACCCACATACATTCCTCATCAAGTCAGGGATCCAGGCCGTAAATTAGAGCCCAGCACCTCAGAAGTGGGACACCTTTGCCCTTCTGCTCTCAGCCTGCTGAGAGCGGAGATAAAATCTACAATACTACCTTGTTGTCTGTGAAGATGATGGGCATGAGGCCTCTCGAGGGGCTGCAAATTCTGACCTGCTCATCCCATTAGGCAAGGCAGGCTTCCCTTCATAATTATTACACAAGAGTAATATAAGATCTCAGACTCCTTTTATCCCAACTTTCCTCCAAAATGCTTTTATCTATATCATTTCATTTGTTCTTCTAAAAAAGAAAAGCATGTATTACTTTACAGATGGTGAGGCCAAGGCATGGAGAAGTAAAGCGGTCCAGTCAGAGTTGAGTTTGCATGGGTCAGGCTGAAAGGCAGCAACATGAGCTGAGGTCACCTTGAAGTTCCTGTGTGGTTCCTGTGGGGGTCATGAAATGGTAACCTCCCACAACTCAGCTGGCATTGCCTATTCTATTGCCTACACTTTGCAGAGCTGAAGATACTGTCTGAGAAAATAAAATGTCTCGTCTGAAACTCCCCAAATATGAGCCACTCATTGGAGCCACTATCTGAAGACTGGGTGCGAAATACATTTCTAATGATTTAAAGTGGAAATTGCAGGGTTCCTCCCAGAAACCTCACTCTTTACGTGAGAAAGCACGGCTAATACACACCTTCAAGGGGGAGATGCAAACTGGATTTGATGGTATGGGAAGACAGAGAGTGAGATTTCATCACACGAAGCAGAGACCCTGCGCCTAAGTTGCAGTAGAGACTTGTGAGAAGTGCTGTGAAAAGCAAGTAGAAGCAGAGTCTCAAAAAGACAAAGGCCTTGCCTGGAGAGGAGAGAGAACTCCAGCTGACTTTGGAAAGTCTTCAGTTTCAAGAAAAGTGGAAAAGCTGAATTTTTACATGAAGGACTATTTCTTTTGTGAAATCACTTGAATTTCAAATATTAGGAGCCAGCTGAAAAAAAGAAAATCCAGCACCACATAGCTCTGTCTGCAGTGTGCAGTGGGCATGTGCATGTGCATGCTGCTATAAAGCACCACATAGCTCTGTCTGCAGTGTGCATGTGCATGTGCATGCTGCCATAAATCACCACATAGCTCTGTCTGCAGTGTGCAGTGTGCGTGTGCAGTGGGCATGTGCATGCTGCTATAAAGCACCACATAGCTCTGTCTGCAGTGTGCATGTGCATGTGCATGCTGCCATAAATCACCACATAGCTCTGTATGCAGTGTGAAGTGTGCGTGTGCAGTGGGCATGTGCATGCTGCCATAAAGCACCACATAGCTCTGTATGCAGAGTGCAGTGTGCATGTGCATGCTGCTATAAAGCAACACATAGCTGTCTGCAGTGTGCATGTGCATGCTGCCATAAAGCACCACATAGCTCTGTCTTCAGTGTGTGTGTGCATGTGCATGCTGCTATAAGGCACCACATAGCTCTGTCTGCAGTGTGCAGTGGGCAGTGGGCATGCTGCTATAAAGCACCACATAGCTCTGTCTGCAGTGTGCAGTCTGCATGCTGGTATAAAGCACCACATAGCTCTGTCTGCAGTGTGCAGTCTGCATGCTGGTATAAAGCACCACATAGCTCTGCCTTCAGTGTGCATGTGCAGTGTGCATGTGCATGTTACTATAAAGCAGTCTTGCAGGTTGCAGCCTCTGTCCCGACTTCTCTACACAGCATGGGGAAGACAGAGAGACTGTGCCACTTGGGTGTAAGGGTGAGATTTGTTTGCACTTTATCCTAAATCTTTGGCCAATAAAATTTGACTCTACGTCATAAATACAATTTTACTTCAAAATAAAATGAACTGTGAGTTCAAATTCACCCAGAGTGAGACCCCCAGTAAAAGCACTCTTTCCGTTTGCTTTGTCTGTGACGGAGCCCATCACTGTAGGAAGGGAAGAGGGAACTTCTCAAGATCCCCACTTTACACTGAACCCTCTGGATCATAATCTGAACTCTCAACCTTCCCAATGCAGCAACCCTCTAATACAGTTCCTCCGGCTGTGCTGACCCACAAAATTACTTTTGTTGCAACTTCATCACTGTAATTTTGCTGCTGTTATGAATCATAATGTAAATATCTGTGTTTTCTGATGGTCTTAGGCGACTCTTGTGAAAGGGTCATTCAACCCCCAAAGGGGTTGTGACCCACAGAATGAGAACCACTACCCTACACAGTACCTGCCACCTCACCCCCATCCCCATCCCACCATGCACTGATGGGTAGGGACATCCAGAAGTCGCTCAGACAGATTGAGAGTACCTGCACACACAACAGGGCCACAGAGACTCGGTGGGTCGGTGGGTTTAGAAGGAGGGGGAGGAGCACCGTCTCTCTTAGACCCCCAAACAAACTGGTGTGGGTATATGGGAAACGACATTTTATTTGATAATGACTCTTTAGTTTTAAATTACTTCAGCATTTACTTTTAATTAATTTCTTTAAATTAGATAAATCATACTTGTAAATATTTGCCTTCCTGAGATAAGCTCTTATTTAAATTATTAATGCCATGTGGTTTCATACCCGATTTTAAGGATTGAGGTTGCCGCTTCTCAGACAGAATGCCTGTAGTATAGAAGGAGGGAAAACCGTCTCGCACTGGTACACACATCCGTACCAGACATGGCCAAGAGCAAAGCAACATTCAAAGCAATAGGAGACAGGGTGGGCTTTCAGTTTTCTTTGACTTGTTCGAGGAATAAATCAATAACCCAAGGCATTAGGGAGCAAATGTAGGCTGGGATAACAAAGGGAGGAGCCCCTTCACAATAAAAGCTTGTCTTTCTGTCTGTCTGCGGCATGTGCTCATCAGTGACTCCAGCTGACACATCAGTGCGGCTGTGCTGGGCTACAGGTGTGGTGTGGAGGTCTTGGGACAGTAATTGACTCTACAGAAGACTAAAAATGAACGAGGAGGCAATGAGGGGGAGGAGGACAAGGAAAAGAAAATGATGCTGAGTGTAGGGTGATTTCATAGTCCATCCATCGGTTTGGGGGGTTATAAACCTTAATCTGCTAGGTGCTCTTTTTTGCCAGCACTAAAGCAAGGCAGGGCCCAAAGAAGCCAGGCTGATGTGCAATACTACAACAGAAGGGAATGTAGGACCAACAAGTCTTATTTTAATAAAAGATAAATTGAAAGTTAAAGGTTAGTAATGACATTAATAGCTACTCTTGCCAGCCGTGCAAAGATCAGCCAGAGAATTTAGAGACCTCAGCAGGATGGGGAGCCCAGCCCAAGTCACCAGGACCTATGAATCCCTTAATCACCTTCATCCAAAAATGCTTTTTCCTAAGCATTACACTAAATAATGAGAGGATTCTAGACTTAGTGGACCAACAGCTCGACCGCAGGTGTGCATACAGAACCAGCCTGACACCTCAGAACCTGCTTAGTACAGACGGGAAAAGAAGGCTGAGAACTGTCCTCCATGTCACAGTGAAAAACACCGTGAGATACTGAAGATCTACATCAAAATTAGCACAGAGGCTAACATACTTCCACTTCCATCATGGAAGTGGAAACCGAAGAATGGGGGCAGGAGGTGGCCGCACTGCCTTCGTGTGGGGCAGCAGGACAACCGTTCAACTAATAATCCTAAAGTTCACCTCGCCATGTTTGTGGAAGAGTAAGTTTCACCACCTAGATTTCTCCCAGGAGACCTATGAGTCCACACAGTGCTGCCCTAGAAGCCACGTCCCTACACTTGAAGGTGGCACCAAGAAGCTCAGGCTACTGTTGAGAGAAGAATACTGGAAGCTGCTTTCCAGGGAAGCCCGCAAAGAAAAGGAGACAGAGGCAGTACTAAGAGGTGCTAATAGCAAACCCTTGCTCCCACTCCCATGGGTTCCAGGTCTACCTGCCTTTTAGTCACCTTGTTCCCATTAAACTGCATACCCATTTATTAGAACAGAAGGTGAGCCTAGAAGTTTGCAAAATGGTCTATACACTTTATTTGATCTAATTCTTATTACTAGGTGTGAAAGTAGGAGGGGCTCAGGGCATTTTACATATTGAAGCACACGCGAAAATTGACAGGACTTCAAACCCGAGAACATCACATTCAAGCAGTGTAAATATTCATGAAGTCCCCCTAAAAGGTCAAAGTCGCCCGCCTTAGAAGTCATACCATGTTCTCACTCGAGGGTTCAGTATGCTCAGAATTGCTTCAGAACTGGTGACGGCCGTTCAGCTGCCCTTCAGGCCCACGGTCAGAGCTGGTGACCGCCGTTCAGCTGCCCTTCGGCCCAAGGGCGCACCTTTTTCAGTGCTGCGCTGTGGAACTGCACTTCCTGAAGTGGACTACAGCTTGTCCTGCTTGTCTGTGAGTCGTGACTGGTGCTGTCCTAACTAAGATAAAACCACAGCAGCGAGCGCAGACAGACACAGATGTGAGGACATTGGCTCAAACAGGATGGCTGAGCTGAGAGGGAGTGAGAGAGTAGTCTGGGTTTCATCATGGCGTTCTCCAGAAAGGCCACTGCAGGTGGCTGTGTGTCCTACAAACCTCACAGTCGCTGTGAAGTTCCTCGGAGCCCTGTCTGACCTACATCAGTACCTTCAGGGCCACTGGGAGAAACGGTGTTTTGTAGCCCCATCAAGTCTGCATGGGTTTCGGAGAAAGGTGTTTGCTGAGTAAATACACCCTTGGGTATGGACACCAATATTCAACATATTGGACCTTGAACACAGGACCATGCAGACAGAACTATACAAACATCTGATCTGGCATTCCTAAAAGGAACCAGGAAAGTCTACCTTCCTACACTGCTGGCAGCTCCAAGTATCTGAATAGGACTTCTAACTTGGAATTCTGGGTTTTGCTTTGGCATCATACCAAAGCCTCCAGAATGTCTAGCTTCGAGTTTCCCAAAGCCAAAACACTTACAGGAAAACTCTCTTTTGCCATTTTTCACCCATTAGAGTCATTTCTAAAATGTGTTTCTAAGTATAAAGGCTTTTTTCACCCAGCACCAGGACCCTCTAAGCTGGCATGAAGCAAGTGAGGACAGGACTGGCAGTCAAGCAGGAGGCGCCTGGGTCTGCCTGCCTGGACAGACCCTGGGCCCTTTCTACTGCCCCCACTGCCTGTGGGCTTTCAATCAAGTCCCTTGACATCTTTGTTCTGCCTTTCCTGGTCTCAAGCCATGGATAATAATGGTGTCTGCCCTATCACACTATTATGAGGAATAAGGAGGTTAACTTGGAAAAAATGCTTAGGATGGGGTTTGGTTTGCCTTAGGCACTTGCCAGGGAAACTATTCTGCTCAGCTTGCTTTGAATCTTTGCAATTCTAAACCACCGTCTGATGCTGGTTACAGAGCCCATGGAGTGCAGAGGCACTGGGTCTAGCTCTTAACATTTCTGTTTCTGGATTTAAGTAATATATTTTCAGTGCCAGAAACTTCCCGTGTCGTCTTTCTGTGTCCTAATAAAACCATGAAGTGGAAGATCTTCTTTCTCTCTCTCTGTCTCTCTCTCTCCCTCCCTCCCTCCCTCTTCTTCCCTCCCTCCCTCCCTCCCTCCCCCCCTCCCTCTCTCTCTCTCTCTCTCTCTCTCTCTCTCTCTCTCTCTCTCTCTCTCACACACACACACACACACACACACATACACAGAGAGAGAGAGAAAGAGAGAGAGAGAGAGAGGATGCTGGAAAGCTTTGACTCTCTTGCTGTACTTCTTGCCCATGGTGAGAAGGGATTGTAATGATTATAGGTGATTTACATCAAAATCCTCAGGCTTTGGAAATTGATGGGAGGAGGGGAAAGAGAACATGACTCATTTAATTTATATTAATTTAGAAATCAGTCGAAGGAATAAAGAGGCAGACGTGAATATTTTCTCTGAAAACTATAGGCATTACCAAGCTGTAGATTATATGTATGTATTATATATATATATATATAGTATATATATAATACATATAATATATACATACATATAATCTAAACATAGAGCAGGGAAAGGCAGTTTTTGTGAATCTGTTTTACCTCAGGAATATCCTGTCTACAGGAAGTAACCTTGGGCAGGAGTTCTATACTGCTTCTCCTGAGGGACAGAGGAGGCCCCAACCTGTCAGCCCCTTAAGTCTGCCCTTGAAATGGAGCCATACCCTTCGGCGTGACGAGCAGATGGAATCCTCCATGCTTAGATAATGACATTCCAGAACTCCTGATACAATAGGGAAAAAGGAGGTGACTTACTGGCATGGTTGGTCAAGTTACGATTCCTTTCTTTTGGTCACCATTCTCTTTACATAAAGCGCCTCTCTGGCTTCAGAAACAACAGGGTAATTATCTGCTAGTTTGTCTCTGAAATGGATTCCATGACTGGTTTTGCAGTCAAAGAATTCCTTCTCCACCTGTGTCCTCGCACTTGTCCTTTCTAAATGTCCTTGACAGGATACTTTAGAAAACTCTCAGCTCCTCATAAAAGAGGTTGTTTAAGCAGGACCACTGTTACCTGACAGGATGAAGTACTCTAAGGGCCATTTTCCATAGCTCTCTGCCAGACTGATGGAGAAGCTGAGACTCCCTGCACGTGTCATTTGTTCGTAAATGTATTCTATTTGTGGTGGTTGATGAAAGACACCGAGGGAGAGAGAAATCAAACGGGGTGATGGAAGCGCTGTTGCCTTCCCAGCACTCCACTCCAGCTCTCTTCCATTTTCTCTGGAAGCATCCCCTCGGTGTGTAAGAGGGGCCAGAAGCATCTGTGGTGACACTTGCCTCTCCTTCCAGTTCCCTGCAAAGGCCAGCAAGGGCTCTCTTCATAATACGACGGGTGATGTGAGTGATGAAAGCGGGGACTCTCCCACAGCCGCCCCTGTGCCGTAGGTCGTCAAATGGTCATTATGGTTTACGGCTCTGTAAAATCTGCCGAAATCAAAGCTATGTAATATGCTTTGCAGAGGGCTCCGCTAATCCAGGCCAACCGCATTCGTGCCTGGACCACGGATGGAGGCTTGGTAACTGGAAACCTGACCCTGAAGGAATTCCAAACACAGACTAAAAGCGTCTGTCCACATAACGTGGGCAGCTGAAGAGCATATTCGTTTGCACTGCCTTTTTTTTTAAGCTTTGGATAATTTACAAATACTGGAGCAGAGACCCACTCTGTATGGCACACTGAGAAAGAGCATGGCTTCTCCAGTATCCACATACGGCCAACAAGAGCACCCTTGTTAGTCACACAGCCCAGGAGGCTTGCACCGTAGGACTTGACTCCACTTGAACACCAAATTTGGTTACAATCAATTATTACCAAGAAATTTAAAAAGGAAACCCATAAAGCAGTGGTTCTTCCTGACGCTGCCACTCTTGAGTACAGTTCCTCATGCTGTGGTGACCCCAACCATACAACTGTTTTCATTGCTACTCCGTAACTGTAATTTTGCTACTGCTCTAGACTTCAATGTAAATAGTCTTGGACATAGAGGTTTCCCAAAGGGGTGGCGACCCACAAATTGAGAACCACTGCCGTAAAGGAAAGATGGGGTTGGCTTTGCTTGGGTTGTTTTGTTTTGTTTTGCTTTTTAAATTGTCTTTTGTTTAGGCTACAAACACACATGGTATCTTATAGAAATTAACAGGGACAAGAATTTGGCCTTTGGAAGTTTATCCAAAACTGAAAATAGAAAAGGAAAGAAATCCATTATCTATGTCTAAGGTGGGCATAGCCCTTGCTTATAAAGTCCTATGGCGTCACACTTTGTGCTGCAAACCTTAGTTCTTTGTCTTCACACTGGCTTGTCCCTCAGTTACCCCCACCACTCAGCTGCACTCTCCTCGCCCTACAAGGAGCTGTTGGACGAGATGCACACATGGTCCTCAGCCTGGGGCTCACGCGCCTGTCTCCGTCAGCAAGGCAGCTCAGTGCCATTAGCAGAACAGAAGGCTGCGAATAGTTCCCATCGTCCCTCAGCAGAGCAGGTCCAGCTCTCCCCAACGCCTCTGTTCTCTCTTTGCTGGGAGGAAAGGACATTGAGTTACAGCAGGTGGTAGACAGGTTTGCATAATCCTAATTCCTGCCTCTCTTGGGCATGTGTGGTTTATATGAAAGTCATCCGTCATGTGTGTTTCTGTGGAGAAAAGTGGGTTAGCGCTGGGTCCGAGGGGCACTGGACATCACCTCCACCTCTGGTTTATCTTCATTAATCAACCATGAAACTCAGTGCTTGAAGCCATGCACACTGCACGTGAGCTCAACAGTCTCCCTCCAATCCCTTACTGGAGCCTTATCCTGAACATGAATCAAGATGTTCCTACGTTTTTGTGTTTATGACAGAAATAAAGAAAAGTTCCTCGCCAGACTATTGTGAAAACATTCCTTAATTGATTCTTAAATAAGTGCACGTAACCTGTACCTAGTAAACCCATCATTTAAAACAATAATAAAATAAAAATAAACCAGATCATTTAAAGCACAGTTTTAATTCACCAAGGATTTCATTATGATTCATTTTGAACATATTCACCCCATCAACTGCTCTCAGTAACCATCTCTTCCCACTTTTGAACTTTCTTCTTCTTCTTTTTTTTTTTCCTTTTCCCACTGAGTTCAGTTTGTGCTGCCCCACCTGCTCTTGGGAATATGGCCAACCTCCTAAGGATCCCATCTTTAGGAAACTGACTTTCCCTCAGCCATAAGGACAAAATGATGATGGCTCTCGGCGGGTGCTGGGTTTTCCTGCCCATCTTGCCTTGTCTATGCTAGAATTCTGACTGACTAGAGCTTGCACAGGTCTGATGTGCGTTGTTACAATTGCTGAGTTCAAATCTGCAGCCGCCCTGTTGTGCCTGGAAAAAAAGTCTTTCCATGTTGGATTTGATCGGACACTTTCCTTGCCCCTAACTTCTTTCCTCTGGAAACATTGGGAATCACTCTTACTTCAGGCGTCATCAATCCCTGGCTCCAGGTGAGCCTGCTCTTTCTTATTCCTCTGATCTGCTGCCCGTCACTCACCAAGCCACACCTACTGCTTCCTGCCTACCAGGTCCATCTGGGCATCTTCCCTTGAAACCCTCAGCATACACTTAGGGAGCACCATGAGACAGAAGCCCTGTGCTGAGCTCCAAGGTGATTGCCAGAGGCATAAGAGTCAGCGGCAGATACCCAGATACCCACTGTGTAAGTACCTCAAGGCCAAAGGAAAGGCAAGAGCAGTGAGGACTGCAGTGTCTCAGTTAGGATTTGCTTTATTGCTCTGACTGAGCTCTGCATTTCTCTCTGCTCTCCTCTCTTCCTCTCCCCTCCCCTTCAGCCCTCTCCCATGGTCCCCATGCTCCCAATTTACTCAGGAGATCTTGTCTTTTTCTACTTCCCATGTAGATTAGATCCATGTATGTCTCTCTTAGGGTCCTCATTGTTGTCTAGGTTCTCTGGGATTGTGAATTGTAGGCTGGCTTTCTTTGTTTTATGTCTAAAAGCCACTTACGAATGAGTACATGTGATAATTGTCTTTCTGAGTCTGGGTTACCTCACTCAATATGATGTTTTCTAGATCCATCCATTTGCCTTCAAATATCAAGATAACATTATTTATTCTTCTGTGTAGTACTCCATTGTGTAAATGTACCACATTTTTCTTATCCATTCTTTAGTTGAGGAGCATTTAGGTTGTTTCCAGTTTCTGGCTATGACAAACAATGCTGCTATGAACATAGCTGAGCACATGTCCTTGTGGTATGAGTGAGCATCCTTTGGATATATACCCAAAAGTGGTATTGCTGGGTCTTGAGGCAGGTTGTTTCCTAATTTTCTGAGAAATTGCCACACTGATATTCAAAGGGGCTGTACCAGTTTGCACTCCCACCAGCAATTCAGGAATGTTCCGTTTACCCCACAACCTTTCCAGCATAAGTTGTCATCAGTGTTTTGATCTTGGCAATTCTTACAGGTATAAGATGGAATCTCAGATTTGTTTTGATTTGCATTTCTCTGATGGCTAAGGATGTTGAACATTTCCTTAAGTGTCTTTCAGCCATTTTAGATTCCTCTGTTTAAGTCTGTTCTCCGTTTTTGGTTTTTGGTTTTTTTAATTATTGGATTATTTGTTGTTTTTTGTTTTTTATTATTGGATTATTTGTTGTTTTGATGACCAATTTCTTGAGTTTTTTGTATATTTTGGAGATCAATCCTCTGTTTGATATGGGGTTGGTGAAGAACTTTTCCCCTTATGTAGGTTGCTATTTTGTCTTATTGACCGTGTCCTTTGCTTTATAGAAGCTTTTCAGTTTAATGAAAGTGACCACACAACATACCCAAATTTATGGGACACAATGAAAGCAATGTTAAGAGGAAAGTTCATAGCATTAAATGCCTAAATAAAGAAGCTGAATAAATCCCACACTAGTGAATTAATAGAACATTTGGAAACTTTAGGGAAAAAAAGCAAACTCACCCAGGAGAACTAGACAGCAGGAAATAATCAAATTGAGAGCTGAAATCAACAAAACCAAAACAAAGAAAACAATATAAAGAATAAGTGAGACAAACAGTTGGTTCTTTGAGAAAATAAACAAAATAGACAAACCTTTATCCAAACTTACCAAAAGACAGAGAGAGAATATCCAAATTAACAAAATCATAAATGAAATGGGGACATAACAACAGACACAGAGGAAATCCAGAGAATCATTACGTCATATTTCGAAAACCTGTACTCCACAAAATTGGAAAACTTAAAGGAAATGGACAATTTTCTGGATAAATATCACTTAGCAAAATTAGTTAGGATTTCTCTTGCTGTGAAGAGACACCATGACCATGGCAACTCTTACAAAGACAACCATTTACTTGGGTGCTGTATAGTTCAGAGGTTCAGTGCATTATCATCATGGTGTGACATGAGGCAGGCAGGCAGACATGGTGTTGGAGAAACAGCTGAGAGTCCTACAGCTTGCAGGCAACAGGAAGTAGTCTGTCTCACTGGGTGTGGCTTGAGCATATATGAATCCTCAAGCCTGCCTCCACAGTGACGTACTTCTTCCAGCAAAACCATACCTACTCCATCAAGGCCACACCTCCTTATAGTGACACTTCCATTATGGGCCATTTTCTTTCAAATTTTCTCTCCACTTGGAGCAAGCACTGGGGACGGAGATTTTCTCTGTAAGAAGGGTACAATGATAGGGGGATGGACGGACATTTGCCCTGTACCTCTCTCTACTCCACTGAGAACAGTAACCTACTTCTTCATATATAGCCTTATAGGGATCTGTCCTTCCAATATCATCCCCCCTTCCCAAGAATAATTGTTTAAACAAACAGAAGCATATCTTCCATGCTTCCATATATGATGATGACTGGCCCCAGGGATTAGCTGATCAGTGTGGGCTCTCATTTCCAAGTCTTTTCCATGAAATATAAACTATATAGTAAGATGCCACAAAAAGAAAGTTTTCTTGGAAAGGACACAATCTATTTGTTACTTTATATGTAAATAACCTGTGGCATTGTCGTGTTTTGTTATTATTTGCACAGTTGCATGCATGTGTGGTTTAAAACATACCTGGAACCATTGCTGTGAGTTTCCAAGGAAACCCTAAGTCTCTGGATTCCAGAAATGAGCCTACTCTAAAGAAAACAGAAATTTGAAGTGAATTTTCTCAAAAGTTCACTCAAAGTTACAAGAAAAACAAATACAGCCATGTTTCTCTTTCCTACAGTAAATTAGGTTTTTGTGTAGTGAGATTTTTAAGTTGGGTAGAGTCTTCTTTATTTTAAAGAAATTAATAATACAAGCAAACAAGCCTCATAGGGTAACATGAAAAATATGGAGTCCTGAGGTACTGGGTCCTTGTTTTAATCAGAGTCTCCTGAGGAAGCTGCCCTGGATGTCTCAGGATTGGCTCAGGTCAGGTCATGTCAGTCCCAATGACAAGTCTTCTCCAGAACATACTGAATTTCTCCTCTCCTCACCAACACTCAGTCTCACAGAGAGACCCTATAAAAGAAGACAATAAAGACTAACAAAATAACAATAACTCAGCTCTTTCTTCCTTATTCAGTTACATGGCTAAAGAGGATGTTTTATGGTTTGAACCTATGACTTTGTCATGTTTAAGGAAAATAATTAACATTCATCTTTTTCATAGTTGCTTGCATCAGTGTGATTTGGAACATGCCTGAAACCATCCCTACGAGCTTCCAAGCAAAACCTAAATCCTCTGGCCTCCAGAAATGAGCCTACTCAGTGGGAAAACAGAAACTTAAAGGGAATGTACCCCTCACAGGATCACTGGGTTTAAATATTTGGTACCCAACTGATGGCCCTGTTTGGGAGAGTTGTGGAACCTTTGGTCCATGTGACCTGTCTAAAGGAAAGAGGTTGGCCTGGAGTGGACCTTGAAGGTAGTGTCCACTTCCGGTTCCCATGAGCTTACTGATCCCCACACCCATGTGAGGAGCTTAGCCCTACACTCCAGTTCACGAGGCTGCCCTGCCTGACATCTCCATCAGGGTGACTGTTCCCTTTGAAACTGTGAGCCAGAATGAGCTCCCTCTCCCACCATTCCAGTTGCTTCTGGCCCACTTCTCTGTGGTGATCAGGGCTGGGGGAGGGACTCATAGAGGAGGCTTTTCTTTCTACTTAAAAATTGTTACTTTTTAAGTGTGTGTGTGCATGTGTGTGTGTGTGTACACATGTGTACATGAGTGTAACTTAAATTTTATGGAGCTAGAGCTAAGAGAGGATGTTGGGCCACCCATGTGGGCTCTAGGAATAGAACTCTGGTCCCCTGCAAGAACACCCTTAACCTCTGAGCCATCTCTCCAGTCCCCAAAAATGGTTCTTTTAAATGTTTACATGAGCATGTGCATGTCATAATATTAGCAATAGTTTAGAAGTTGGTCTGGTAAAAGTCTGTAGAAAATGATAGGCTTTAAGGGCGGGGGTAGGGGAATGTCATAAACAGCAGCCTGGGAGGAGAGGTCTCCCAGCAGTCTCTGAACTTTCAATCATGTTTTTACAGAGCAGCTCATTGTTTTTCTTCTCCCTGAAAAAATTACAAACAATAACTGTTATGATGAGTTCCACAGAAAATGACAATTTCCATGCCACCCCCATTTGACAAAGAGCAGCACCTCACTCGGTGTCTGCCACATGTAAGCAAGCCTCCCAATTTATAATCCTCCTTCAGAGAAGTCCTCTGGGATCATGCTGCTATCTTGGGGTCTCCCTCTCTGCCCTTGGACCCCTCCCTCCTCCTTGCAGTGAGTGCTGGCTAGGCACAGGGTGAGGTGTGAGGGAGGAGATAGTCTCCTCTCTGACCCCACATGCAGCCAGTCACGCAGGGTGGCTTCTCTCCCATCACCACTTGCTCTGGATTTTCTCCACAACTTAAAAAAGAAAGAAAGAAAGAAAAAGCAAACCCCAAGGCATTCTGTCTTTTATAATGTTCTGTTTTAAAAGCAAGAACTCTTTAGAGAGAGACCAGGTCCACAGGAAAAAAAAAAAGGCCTGGAATTTCTCCCTTCTCTCTTTCCATTTAAAACAGGAAACATTCCCGCTAAGAGAGTCCAGAGGGAGCGTTGGTTGTGTGCTGGGCTGAAGGCAGATAATGTTTGTGTGTTGCAAATGTCAGTGATTTATCCTAAGGACTTAAAATGAGGGCAGAGAAACCACATGTTCCACTTCATGCAGAGAAATACCTCTGGTCGCTTTTGAAAGGAAACACAGGTTAAGGAATTTTCTTAAGTGTTTCTGCAATCTACAGCTTGAGCCAAAGGAAACAGAAGTGAGCATGGTGGTTGAAAGACGAGGGCTTTAATGTTTTTTCTTTCCTTTTTTCTTTTTTCTTTTTTCTTTTTTTACAGTAAAAGATACAATGAGTGCTGGAAAGTTTCTAAATAAAAAGATGAAATTGTCAAGGGAAGGGATGGTGAAAAATGGGTCCTTTATTTCGCGAGGTCCTAGTGGCAGATGATTAGCTATGTACGCCTGCCCTATTTGTCATGGGCAAAGCGGCCCAAACTGAGTAGGAACCACCGATGGCTGTAAACAATTTGTACGCAAACAGTTTAATTTTTGATCTGAAAACTCTCACTAACTAAATTACCCCAAATTCAGGGATCCATCGTTCATTATTATACATAGCAAAATTAGGGCACACACACCTCCCCAGGTAAGTGTAGGCGGAAGACTGGATCGTTCATCCTTAGGACAACATTCACAGATGGCTTTTCTCGGGTTCCAGGAGCTCAGAGCTTGTCAAATCTGCATTGATTTGGGGAACAGGGTTATTTTAACATCCAACTCCACAGGTTGCAGGGTGATTTTGGCCCTCATAGACGGAGCCTGATTAAGCACAGGCATGGTATTCTTACAGCCCTGCCATTGCTTTCAAGGGTCCAAGCAGTCTGTACTCTGGCACTGGTGAGCTTTTCAGTGGTCATTATTGTTGCTGTTTCTCCTTTAAAGTAAAAATCATGAGGAGCAGAGAAATAAGAAGCTGGGGGTCTAGTGACGTGGTGAGTAGTACTGGTGAATGTGTGCCCAGACGCTTTACCGGATTTCAAGGGCTGCAACAGAAGTCACACGTCTCACCCCAGGCTCGCCAAGATGCCGTCATCTGCATATTGTCTGGAGACGTATTGTTTCTGTTATGACGAGCAGATCAGATGATGCTTGTCTTCAGTAGAAAGTTCCAGACAGATTTGTTTCCCATTAGTGTGTGTGTTCTTGCCCTGGACCTTCCTGTATGCAGCCTATTATGCGGGGCAACTTGGTTTTTGCTACTGACTTTGTGGTAGACCTAATTACTTTTATCACAGTTCCAGGTGGGCAATTTCCCAGCTCCGAGTTGAGAGTTCTTTGGGGAACAGCCGAGGGGAGGCACACTAATCCATACAGGGATGTGACAGCAGCCACCGGACTTAGCCAGGGCCACACACAGCCCGTTCAGTGAGCACCTCCTGCCATCTAGGAGGGAAATGAGTGCAGTTTATGAGGACCCCGGCCCGGAGTATTAGTGCTGCCGTATCTCATACAGACTCGGGGTCTCACAGCCACAGGCTTCACGAAGCCAAGAATCCCTCTGTAAGGGAAACTCGTTTGATTGCTGTAATGAACGTGAATATAAAAGGGCATAAGCAACACAGGAATGTATTTCTTCTCGTGTACCAGTGTGAGTATAAGCTGTCTATCAAGGACCTACGGTCTTGTATTCTTGTTGCTCTGCCTTCCCCGCACATGGTTTTCACCTTGAAGTCTACGGTGGCAAAAAAGAAGAGGGTTCCCTCTCCCGTTGTTTACGGGCACATATCACATCTGCTCATACGCCCTGGCCCAGGCCTGGGGTATGGTCACAGCCCATGCAATCAAGGCAGAAGCATGCCGCCGTCAGCTGGGAGACGCACCGGAGTCCTGATGCATCTCTCTGCTTTTCTTCCTAGGGGAGGCTCCGCAGATCCTGTGGACTACCTGATGGCAGCACCCCGAGGGCGCTACAATGAAAGAGAGCTTCCATACTACCCCGGGCCTCATCCTGTACACCCCCCAAGAGGGGGCTATCCCCACCCCTCAGATCTGAGGGTGGCAGATCTCCAGCATCCTCAGTACTACCCACGCCCACCAGCGCATCAGCACAGAGGACCCTTCAGACAAGATGTTCCACCTTCCCCACCGCAGCACCACAGAGTTCCGGTCTATCAGGAGATGGGCAGAGCAGGGCCCCGAGCGGGCAGCCCTGACCGGCACCGCTATCGTAACCAGGATCCCAGGCAGAAAAACCCCATGACTGCGGCCGTATAGCTGAACAGCGCAGAGATCTCCCAATACCACCTTTGCCCTTGCTAGACCCTAAGGCCTCTCTAGGTTAAGGTGCTCTATGGTACAGAGTGGCCCTTGCTCACTGAGGATGTTGATACTTGATTGCTAATCAGAAGAGGGACAAAAGGGACAGGAGGTTTGGGGATGTGGATTCAAAAGGAAGAAGGGGGAGGGGTCATAAAATACAGTACTTCCTGATACTTGAAAGGCTGGTTGATTAACACTCAGTGGAGTTACACTGTAGTAAACCCTGGCTAGAAAACCAGAGCTGGTTACAACCCTTCCCCCACCTCATCACCACGCATAGAGGAAGCAGCACAGAGGTGGCTGTCTGGGCCAGGCCCCGTCACCCTTTCAGAGATGGAGCTGGGAGGTCCACACAGTGACAAAGTGGAGAGGCTGCGAATATGGGCGTCTTCATAAGAGCGGTGTTTTCACTGAGAACCAAGTGACAATAATCGCGACCAGTGACCCCTGTGAGACGCTGGACCCGAAGGAAGGCTGCGTTTATTTATAGTCTACCTTGGTACCTGGTACTGCTTGTTTGATATAAAGCGTTCACATTTCCTTGCTTTTGATATAAAAGCCAGTAGAATCTGAGTGCAGCATTAGCGTCCTGAGAGGATGTGCAAAGTTATCAGAGCTTCCAGAAGGAACTCATTCCCACCAAGCACCACAGTGAGCAGGTGAAGAGGGCTGGCTGTCCCATGGTCCTTGCTGGCCTCTCTCCCAAGCCCTGGCATGCATGCTTGGACAGACAGCTGATTTCAGAGTCCTCCCTACATGCCTGTCATTAGCTTCACTGAGACCTCTACTTTTAGACTCCCACTTAACGGGGAAAGTATACTTGTGAGTAGGGTGGTTAAAGGAATGAGAGCCTGCTGGTCAGGCCACACAGAGAGCAATGTCCTACGGATGTCAGTTCCAGACTCAGTGCCAAACAGTACCCATCTGCCTCTGCCGCAGGGTCAGTGAGGAAGCTGGTCACCAGAAAGTAGATGGAAGAGTGTGTGTGTGTGTGTGTGTGTGTGTGTGTGTGTGTGTGTGTGTGTGTGGTGTGTTTCCAAACACATGTGATTACCAGTATGGAGAGTAAAAGAGAAAATTGCCTTCTGGATGTTTGATGAGGAAGAAATCAGAGGAAGTAAAAGGAGAAGCTGCATAAGATTAAGTCAGTCTGCATCTGCTCTATCTCATTAACAAATGTCAGGGCCAAGCCAAAGCCTCCACCTGATTTAAAAAACAAAACAGAAAAAGTATCTGGCTCTGGTATAAGAAGCTGAAAAGCCACTCTTGCTACCTTTGAGCTTTTCTTCACAACAGAGGATCTGAAGCTTCCAAACTGATCCAAATGGGAACACAAGCAAAACACTGAGAAGTGGCAGGCACAGCGGCTCTCTGAATTTCTCAGTGCCTGCTAAGCCCTTCACATTCCCTCTTCACCCCTGTCTCCAAAAGGTCTTTAGTTCAATATAGGCATATTTTGGCTGAGAGTAGAATACCACTGACCGACAGAATTTATTGCATTATAGTATTCTAAAATACATAGAGTAGCCGTCTGGCCCAATTTAGTCTTTTTATTTTTTCTTAGTTTTGTTACCAAGAATGATGCAACCGCTGGCTTTAGCCGTAAATAGTGTCATTTGCTGGACTTCAAGAGAGATCATTATCTAAACCTCAATTATCGTGACCCTCTGAAGAATTGACTGTCAAGTTGCTTTTTGTCCCCTGCCATTTCTCTTCAGCCAGAACCCTTACATCATGTGTAATTTGTTCAGTGGGGTGGAGGAGCTCAGGATCTACCCAGAAAGGTGCTGCGTCTTTACCACCAGGTCCCTGGCCACCAGGCTGAAAGGGCCTTTCCTTTGGAGAAAAGGAAAAAAGACACAATGAAGGAAATGCAGCTTTGGGGGTGCGGCGAGCATTAGACCAAGCTTAAGCCAGATATGGAAGCACATGCCTAAAATCCCGGCAGGCAGACTTCAAGGTGGAGGCTAGCCTGGACTGCAGGGTGAGTTTGAGACCAGCCTAGACTTTATAACAAGACCCTGTGGTTCGTGGGGGGAGGGTTGTTGATTTTTTTTTTTAAGACACTCTTTGGTGTGGTCTATATTTTACTCAAATTTCTGTAAAGCACTGATTCTGTCCAAGGCTGGTTTCCCCTGGCAGGAAGGCTGGACCACTTGGTGGGCCATGGGTGGGCCACAGTGGTGGGCTGTGGAGAAGTGTGCCTGCAGATGACTGCTTGTGTTTCCAGCTCCGGCACTGACACCTGAGGCACACACCACCCTATATGCAGGCTTCAGAAAAGCTGCTTCAGACCTTGGCTTCGTGCTGTGTATACAGTCCATCCAATGGCTACTGTTCCTGAGAGGCCCTCGGAGGATCAAAGGTATTATTAAAGAAAACCAACAAACAAAAAAGAAATGATAACAGCTTTCTTTTCTTGCTTAAAAGTATAGCAGTCTCTGCATCTGATCCTGCCCTAAAGAACTAGCGTTCTATTTGTGACAGAGGCTGCATCGAGCCAGGCAATGATTAAGAACAGCTCGGACAGTAAGCGTTATAAGTGCCTGAGTACTGTCCCTCCAAATGTCTCCTCTCCACATCATCAGCACCATTTTCCGGTGCCCTGGGAGAGCAGGTGGAAGTCCAAGCTCTGATCAGCAGGTCCCCTGAAGAAGGAAAGAGCTCCTTTACAACCTTGGGGAAACTCACTTGGGTAGCTCTCTGCATCTGGAAACTGAGAGAGGGCTTATCAAGACCTGTAAACCTGCCACTGGGCCCCCCAGTTTCATGGGTCCTCTTTCCTCCCTTTCGTCTATGACTAGACTAGAAAGATAAGAGAAAGAGTCCACCAAAAACCTTTAGTCCCTAGAGGATTCAGTCTTCTCCAGGAGAGAGAAACACAGCTCACTGGTCTATCACTCCCCTGGACTGAGGCAATCATCCCTCTTGGCTTAATACTGTTTCCCTCCAAAGTCACATCAGTGGACAAAGGAACGTTTTCTTAAATCATGATTTCAGAGTAAACAAAGCTTGGGGGGAAATTATTCTAAAACTCTTTATTCTTAGACTTTTCAGAACATCTGTTTTGACCCCACAGGACCCCATGGAGGAAAAGTCTGATGTATTCAATAGAATCAGAGAGAAACAGAGCCTTGGGGGCTCCATTGGAGCCTTATTTCCGCTACCAACAGAATAAAGTTAAAACAAGATCCACTGCCTTGAATTTTCTTAGCTAAACCTACCTTGTGAAGGAAATCCTCCTGCAACTTCAGGATCTGAGAGCTGGTTCCTCTGTTCCCTGGTCCTCAGAGAGACCAAGACTATAATGAGCAATTACCATTCCCCTAACTAAAAATCAACAGCATTCGGTTTTGTGTGCTTGCTGTATAGTGTTTGAGCAGTGTTACTGAGTTTCAGACCTATGGAAGGAATTGAAAAGTAGTTGATAAAGGAATGTGTCGCTATAAAATTCCCATCAGCCTTAAACACAAGATGCACTGAGAGCAGCTTTCAAATTGGTGTTAAATTGGGTAGACATCCCACTGCCTCCCCAGTCCATGTGAACAGAAAGGCCAAGTTTCACACAATGAGGCAGGAGGGAGTTCCATTCAGAAAAGTCCATTATAGTGTTTCTTCGTTCTCAGTTCATTCCAACCTTGCATAGAGACGAGGCTACCGTGAGATGGGGAAGGGGATTCTTCATAAGTTATCCCTACAGAGTCAGCTTTCTAGTAAAAGGGAGGGCAAAAAGTTAGAAATCTAAAAATAAGCCAGGATGATCACATGAAACTATGGATTCCAAGTGTAACTTTCTCCCCCTCTCCTTAAATAGACATGCAGTCACCCACAGCCTGGCTTTTGAAGTCGGGTTTGGCTACTAAGCTCAAAGGGAACCATTCCCAAAAGCCTCGGCCCACTCTTCAGAAAGTGTTCCATTTCATCTGCAATGCTGGTGATGGCTGGAACACAACACGAACCTTGTTCTTTATGCCCTCACTTTCTCTAGTCTCTCCCCTTCTTTTGTGATCACCAAGTCACCTCTTCACACCTTCTAAAGATAAATTATGGGAAATCATATTTTGGCATATGGGGATGGAGAGTGAATTCTTTGCAAACTTTTTAATATGATTCCATTTATATCACTGAAGACATTTTGGATGTTATTGTATATGAGTATATAAATTTTTCATGTTTTATTTTGCATTAAAATAAAGCTTTATTCAATCAGTGATGCATCGGTATCTGATTTGTCTGGGGAATCTGATGAGTGATTAGGTGAGCTTGTGCCTGCTCACTCTGCAGCAGCAAATCTAACGCAGCGGTTCTCAGAATTTCTAAGGCTGCGACCCTTTAGTGGCGTTCCTCGAGTTGTGGTGACACCAACCATAAATTATTTCCATATTAAAAGAGGCATTAACTTGTATATTCCCTCTTACTGTCTCAAGAAAACCACTCAATCTCAATAAAGTGGAAAAGTTCTCCAAAAAGAAAATTATTTCCATTGCCACTTCATAACTGTAATTTTGCTACAGTTAGGAATAGTTGCATAAATATTTTTGGAGGTTTGTCAAAGAAGTTGAGACCGACACGTGGAGGACACTGGTCTAATAGTTAAGCGCTGCACAGCGACACCTAAGAAGAGCATCAGAGCACAGGGGCTTCTGCTGCATGAAGACGGGAGTGGACAGAGAGAGGCTGCACTGCAATGCGCTCACAGTACTAATGCCAGCCAAGTACGGAGAACATTGGACACTCGGAGCTTCCTGGAGTGAGGATGAGAGAGCAGGTCTTTATGCCACATGGCTACTCTAGGAAGAGAAAAAACCTAAGGTCAGGCAATTTTCTTAGGCTCAGGCGTGTTATAACAAGGCTCAGCCCCAAAATAATCACACAGAAACCATATCATTTGCAATACTGTTTGGCCAATAGCTTAAGCGTATTTCTGGCTAACTCATATCTTAAATTAACCCATCTCCATTAATCTGTGTATTGCCACAAGGCTGTGGCTTACTGGGTAAAGTTGTGGTATTTGTCTCCAGCGGGGCTACATGGCTTCTCCTTGACTCCGCCTTCTTTCTCCCAGCATTCAGCCTAGCTTTCCCCACCTGGTTCTGTTCTACCCTGTCATAGGCTCAAAGCAGTTCTTTATTAATCAATGCTAATCATAGCATACAGAGGGGACTCCCACATCAGAGGCACCCCCAAAGAGTCCTAGCAGCTGGGACCAATTTTGGTTCTCACAGCGGCTGAGAAGGTTTTTCTTTTATGGAGGGAGACCAAAGGCCCTCCTCATGGTATCTACATCATTCAACACATTCTAGAACCGCTCTCCCCTCATCTTCAGAAGGTCATCCTCAACAACATCACTCTCTCTCTCTCTCTCTCTCTCTCTCTCTCTCTCTCTCTCTTTCTCTTTCTCTCTCACTTCTTTTTAGCCCTTCCCATATTTCTAGCAAGTTCATCTACTTGGCAAGTTCAGCAAGGTTTCATTAATCTCCCAACTCTTTCTAGGCTGTCTGCTGTAACCCACATCTTATTCTGAACATCCCTTCTTTCTGTCTGGGCATCAAGACAGTAATGACCCAATGACCCCACAAGACCTCTAAACTCAGCGTGCTCAAGCTTTCTCCCGATATACCTGTTCTCACAATCCTGTTTGTGTACTACTGCATCCAGTTACAGGGCAGAAATCCGGAACTTACCACCCAACCACACCCATGCACTGTATACACTCTGTAGACACTGCACATCAGTCCTCAGACATGCCCACACTCCCCGGTGCCGTGGCATAGCTAGGCTCAACCTGGTCGCTTTCTCTCCTCAGCCTCTTCCATAGCCATCTATAGTGTCTCCTTCATCTCTGAGCTTACTCTCTGCAGCCCACCTCTGTTCTCCAAGGCCTGCAACCTGCTTTCGTGAATACAGCTTCTGTAGTGATGAGCTGCGGGCTGCATTCCTGCCTGACTCCCAGCCGCCTGACTAGCTTAAACCCCGAAATAATTACATGGAAACTATTCATTTAAACACTGCCTGGCCCTTTAGTTTCAGCCTCTTACTCACATCTTGATTAACCCATATCTAATACTCTGTGTAGCACCACGAAGTGGTGCCTTACAGGGAAGATTCTAGCATACGTCCATCTTGGGCAGGAGCTTCATCACGTCTGGCTCAGAGAGGAGAGGCATAGCATCTGTCTCACTTAGGAGAGGCGTGGCATCTGACTGAGCCATCTACCTCACTTCCTTCTTCCTGTTCTGTTTACTCCACCCACCTAAGGGCTGGCCAATCAAATGAGCCAGGCAGTTTCTTTATCAACCAATGAAATCAACTCAAACAGAAGACCCTCCCACATCAAGCTTCCCAGAATTACACCCACGCCCGCTCATTTTTGTAGTGGTTTAGAATTCTTTCACACACTATCACCCACCTCTAACTCTATTCTTGGCAGGGTTTTTGTTGTTTTTGTTTTGGTTTATTTTTTTCTGAAACAAAGAACTGGCCATACTACCCAGCTTAAGACAGCAAAGTCTTTTAAGAAAAAAAAAATATTGAAAATTGGTAGACGTGGATTTAAAACATTGATTAGGTGTTAGCTACTAATTCACTGTGTAACCTTGGGCAAAATACTCCTCTCTCTGGCATTTCCTGTGAAATGAACTCCGTATCTCACAGAGGAGCTCGCTGTGTGCTGCTCGCCCCAGCACTGCTCTGAGTCACGGGTGTTGGCAGCTTAAGACGGATCAAGTTGGAAGTATCTTCTAGTCTGGAGAATAAGGTATCAGACTTTATCAGAATGCTGTGGTGATAACCCTCAAGAGAGGGATGGCAAGGCTTTATCATCAGTGGGTAAAAGCACTTGCCAAGCAAGCCTGATTACCTGAGCTCAATCCCTGGAATCCACAGGGGGCTTAGAAAATGACTCCCAATGTTGCCATCAAACTTCCACAAGTCTACTGTTGCAAGTACATGAGCATGTATGCATGCATATGCACGCGCACGCGCACACACACACACAGTAAATCTTTTAAAAAATAGTCACCACTGGGTGGTGGTGGCACACTCCTTTAATCCCAGCCCTTGGGAGGCAGAGGCAGGAGGATCTCTGTGAGTTGGAAGCCAGCCTGGTCTACAAAAGCTAGTTCCAGGACAGTCTTCAAAGCTGTACAGAGAAGCCCTGTCTCAAAAAACCAAATCATCATCATCATCATCATCATCATCATCATCATCACCACCACCACCACCACCAGAAACACAATCTCTTCCTTCTTGTTTACACAGGTGTGCGCACACAAACCTCTCTGGGACCACTTGCAAGCTTATTCTGTAAGCAGCCCCATCTTTCCTCCTGTTGCTCATTTTCCACCCGTACTACTATTATTGTGATGTCTTAAATCTAGTCTGGGCATACGGAGCCATGGCTGTGACAACAGAAGCATGGCTCTCTCTGCTTAACTGCCCCAGAATGGACTTTTCCTAGGCCCTGAATTCCCGGGGCTGGCAGCTCTTTCTCTAAAAGTCTTGAAGTTGTAGCCGAGCGAATGCTCTCCTGACCTGCATCTCGCCTTCGAAACCAGAGAGTCCTACCAGCTGGATGACCTGGTGCTGGAGAACACATTTCTTCACAACATGGCTTCTACACAGGGCCCAGCTTTGACAAGGAAGGCTACACAGCTGAGAGAGAGACAAGCAGGTTAGCCATGCTTCTGCTCCAAACCTGGTCACAGAGCCATTAGGCTGTGCTGCAGGAACACACAGACCGCAGCTGTACGGGGACCCACGACCATGGAGGGTAATCTGGGGTTAGCATGGGTCCCACCTGAGGGAATGTGATTCATTCCTGTACACTGGAGTCTCTGACTTTCTGCTCATCCCAAGAATAGCAGCCCCAGAGGGCTAGATCTGTTACTGTGACCTTATTCCTGGAAGCGGTACACGGAGGTACAAGGAGCTCAGTTATCTGCCATTGAACAGAACAAGACGTGGTCCGAGCCCCTCCTCCCAGCACAGAGTGGGTAATTCCACACTGTATGTTACTGAGATACCTTGTGCAGATCCTCAATAAAACTTTTATGGCCCGTATTACGGTGATTAGTTTCCAAGTCTGTGTGGCCATCTAAGGTGTACCGTATTTGTAACACATTGCCTGGCTCTGGCTTTACGTTCTAGAAATATTTGTTGAATTCATTTGAATGAAGAAATGAGGTGTGAGGCTCTTTCCCTGAATTTCTAGGAAGCTGACATTCCTCCTCGAAGCCCAGACCATAAATCTCTAAGCTCTGTTGTTAAAGGTCGCCTGGCAGTATTCTTGAAGGGAAGGGTGTTAGCTCACGTGGGCATGCCGGAGCCTAATTTAAAACACGGAAAAGCAGGCCGGGAGATGTGAATGCAAGCAGTGGCACATTATTTAGATAGAGGGTAAAGGAGACTTACGTAGAGGAAGTGTGTTACTTACGAGCGACTGAGACGGAAAGACTGTTAGTCACACATGATTACTATTATGATTGTATAATTCCTGGATGTTAGCAAGATCTTTGCAGTCACTCGCATTGCTTGTTCCTTTCAACAGTCCTGGACGGTGAGATCTACGAACAACTCTCCCGCCTTCCACACAGAAGTCAAGTACTGCATACAATGTTACTAAAATAAAGGCATAATGGAAGCTGTTTAGACACTTCCAGAGAAACCATAGGCTACTTTGTCTTAGCAACTGAAATTCCCTTTTAGTGGCCATGCTTTTTCTAATTATTGTTTACATCTCATGCTGAATATTTTATGATCACAGTAATTTGGCTTCTCATGTACTCAAAGTATATCAGGTTCTTACTTATTTTACACACGAGGAAACTGAGGCGTCCAGAAGCCAGCAACTCGTATCCTGGGGCTGCAAAGGAAGATGGGAAAGCTGAGTCGGCTCCATCCCTTCTCTTTCTGAGAGCCTCCTATGTTGTGGGCACTGTGCTAGGTGCTCTCTCTGCAGCTTGAGTGGGCACGCCACCACACTTATTAAAAGATCCTCGGAAACCGACCACCCACGCTTCCCATGTGTGCTTCCCTCCTCACTGGACTCTCAGAGGTCACACAGGTCATGGTGAAAATGCTTCTGCTGTTGCCATCTCCAAGACTGTTGTGTTGGCTACCCTCGCTGCTGCGACAAGAGCAACCTAAGAGCAACCTAAAGGAAGAGGATTCTGCTTTGCTCGTTTTGATGGTGGTTTTCCACGCTCTAAGGAGACAGAGTCCATCGTGGCTGGGGAGGTGGCAAGACTATGAGTCAGAGCAAGCCGTGCAGTGGCTCATCGTGTAGGGCGCTTGTGAGTGAGTGCGTGTGTTGTTGGCGAGTTCGAATCCCGTGTTGTGTTGTGCGTGTGCTGCTTGTGCGAACTGTCCGTCCCTCCCACGGCTTCTTGTGGAAAAAAAAAAGTTTTTAGCCGGGCGGTGGTGGCACACGCCTGTAATCCTAGCACTCGGGAGGCAGAGGCAGGCGGATCTCTGAGTTCGAGGCCAGCCTGGTCTACAAGAGCTAGTTCCAGGACAGGCTCTAGAAACTACAGGGAAACCCTGTCTCAAAAAAAAAAAAAAAAAAAAAAAAAAAAAACAATAAGACTATGAGGCAGCCAGGCAGAGAGAAATAGATGCTGGCTCCTGGATGTCGTCCTGCTTTTCCCATTCTATTCCAGATCACAGGACGACGCTCTCCATATGTGTGAAGTGGGTCTTCCCTGCTCCAGTAAACGTCTCTGAAAATGCCCTCCAGACATCCCCAGAGGTGTGTTCTCCATGACTCCAAATCCTGAAGAGCTGACATGAGGATTCACCATCGCACCATTTTAAAAACCGCCCGTTGAACTTGAACCTTTGGCTACTTCAGAACAACCCTCCCTACACAAGCCTAAATACTCAGGTTTACTGAAGGAGAGCTAATGTATGCGACACCCTTACTGTTAACCCTTGCTTAATTTCTGAGTCCTTCTGCCCACTCAGTCTCATAAGAAATACAGCAATGAAATGGTAATACCAACAGATCTCAGCACAGGCAGCCTCGAGTTTGAACTGGCAGGCTCTGGGAGGAGAAAGCCACGCGCGCAAGCGCGGAGACAGGGCTGAAGGTGAAGTGCAGTTGAGGGAACGACAGCGCCAGAAGGAATCCGACTCTGACCATAGAGTCAGAGTCAAGGAGTTACTATGAAGATACAGTGTCTGAATCACGCTCAAGGACAGGAAGAATAGAAACAGGGCTGACAAAGGGGGACATTGTCTTTCCAGATAAAGAGCAGAATGGGTGTGTCTAGGTGGGGCCAGGAAGCTCCCAAATAGATGTGAGCAAGAAGCAGAGGAGGTTTATAGTTGTTGGTAGTAGTCAATAGCTTCTAGTACTGAATCAGAGCCTGAATGCTTTTTCCTAACTTACCCATCAGATCCCCAGATTTACAATGTGTAAATCAGAGCCATAAATGAAGGCAACTTGCCTTTAGGATTTCAGAGCCAACAAAAACAAGCTACTGGGTTTCTTGAAGGAATCCCTCACACAAATGAATGCTTAAGAAATAATGGCCTTGTAAAAGCACCGTGCACACAGAGCTGGAAAAATGCCAAAGTCAGTTTGTCCTGGAAAGGGAGCCAGCTCAGTCAGTGTGCAAAGCTGATGATAGTTTCCATGTTCACCAGGTGGACACAACCCCTTTCTACAGATGAGAAGACTGAGGCTGTAGGAGTCAGTGAATGAAGCGAGCTAGTGCAGACCTATACCCTATATTCTCTTTTTTGTTGTTGTTGTTGTTGTTATTTTGTTTTTTGAGACAGGGTTTCTCTGAGTAACAGCCCTAGCTGTCCTGGAACTCGCTCTGTAGACCAGGCTAGTCTCAAACTCACAGAGATCCACCTACCTCTGCCTCCTGAGTGCTGGGATTAAAGGTGAGCACCACCACCACCTGGTGTACACCCTGTATTCTCTCTGCAATGATGGAAAGACAGTGGGGATTAAAGGTAAATCCCACTGTTCTTTCTTTTAATTATTCACATCTTCCATGACGATTACCATTTAAACTGTGTGCGACGTAATTCCGGATGTGCAAATGCAGATTTTGACATTTCGGTCTTAGGCACAGTCGGCTTCATGTTAGTTCCACTATATATTAAATTATAATCTATATAGACAGCAGTTTTGAACGGTATCCAGGCAAGTAAGTTGCACTTCTGGTTGAAGTCAGACAGGTAGGTGAACCGTTGATGACTTAATCCCTCCAGCGATTAAAGGTATAAGCAGACCAGGGCCGTGTGCTGCAAAGAGGCTGACAGAAAATTTATTAAGAGTCATAAAGTGCAAGGCCATAATTTCAACAGGTTATCTGCTTCCACAGCTAATTGTTTTCCAAGGCTTCCCAGCTCAGACCCATTCAGCATTCTTATCACCTGGGAAATGCTCACTCCCTGGGATATTTTCCAGCAGGAGGCCACCTCTGTCCCTGCAATCACAGTGGTATTTTTGCTCAAAGAGTTGCGGATTAGATTTAAGGGCCGTCCCAGTCACAATGCGCAGCCTTGCTGATCTTCAGTGAGAGCTGTGGCGTCGCCCTTTGATTTATGGAGAGAGCTGCTCAAACCAGCCCTCTGCTTTATTAAAGCAGCTTTTACTCAGCATTAAGCCTCCCCAGCTTCCAGACTCCCAGGAGCTCCACTACCCTACAGTCAATGTCCCTTTGATATGCAGCATTCTGGGTGATTGCAAGCCCAGCGACTGCTTTGGGCCCGCCCACAGTCTTGCCTCCCTTGACCTTCCAGGTGTGAGCAGGGGGGTTCCAGGGGAGGTAGGCTAAGCACAGGCCCAGCCTTCCTCATCAAGTGGTCTCTCAATATCCGTTTTCTGACCCCAGCTTGACCTTCTCAGTATGGCAGTGTTTGGCCTGAGGCTATACCTCTTCATGGTGGATTTCTTTTTCTCTGTTGCCCGTTCAGGCTTTAAAGGGGAAGCCTCAGAGAGAAGCAGACACCCGGCTTTGGGACCTGCTTTCAAAGGCACTTGCTCTCTGAACTGTGTTTTTGAGAAACCAAGTGAAAGGATGGAGGACCTCCTGCCCCCAATAAAGGGAACCGTTAGATCAAAGGGCATTTACACGCCCATCGGTGAACAGTCATTTGAGGGTCTCAAATGTGCAAGGCATGTTATGAGCATGGGAACTTCACTGGTGCCGCTGTCTTACCTCTTCCCGCAACACACAGCCTGGGCCTGTGCAGGGGAGGCTGAGAAGGGACAGCATTCACTATAGATGACAGCCAGGCTCAGTGCCCGCACTTTTACCAAGCGCTTCCCCAAGATTCCCCTCCTCTTTGTCACTCCAGGGAATTCCGTGCAGCAGGGCAGAGAAGCATGGCCAGCTTGGGCCAGGATGGAGCAGGAATCCCTAGCAGAGAGTTCCTCCGCTTTTTCTCATTGCAGTTGAGGAAGAACCAATCAGGACACTCTGCTGAACCGGTTTGCAAGGAACTCTGGCACAGAAAAGCTGGGTGGCCCAGCCAGTGACTGACCATCTGCCAGCCTCTGCTAACTACTACCTACCTGTAAAGTGCGGACAGTCATGGGGACATCGAGGGTCCAGTGAAGACCACAGGAAGCGTTTAGCACTGCAGCCGAGGAGGAGGACTCCATGTTACTTACCATCCCCAGCCTTGGTTTTCACAAAAAATCTGAATGAGAGGGCAAACAGCATGCAATTGCCAGGAGAACACAGTTTCCTCTCGATATTCTACTTAAGGCAGCATGAAGAGCATTGGTCAGCCCAGATAATCTGGCCCTACCACCAACTAGGACTCAGTCAGGTTTCTTCAACACCCAGCTATGCAAACATGCAGCTGGCATATTTCCTCTCCGTTAGTGACGGGCCTCTGACTGTGCGGTCTCCATCTTTTCGTTACTTTGTTACAGGAGGTCTCAGCCTCTGTCTACTGGTTCTAGTTTTGGCCTCTTCAAGGAATTGAAGTAAAGGCTTGCAGAGATGAAAAGATAGAAAGGAAATTTGCTTCAAAAGCAAAGGGTGGGGAGGGTGTGGGGGGACACGGACACGACAACAGACAGATCAGGAAACCACACGAGTTAAGGTACTCAAGGGCCCTGATTATTGCTGGGCCTTCCTTTGATGGAGTTCAAGAGAAAGGGGACTTTGGTTGCCACAGGGCATACACAGCACAGTGGTCTTTTGTTGTTGTTCACAGACTTGAATTAAGCCTTTGCTCCCTACACATCAACCTGTGTCCTTCCCCAGCATACACATGCCTAAGTATGCATAGGCATAGGACAGTAACAATAGATTCTCTCTAAAAGTTCTCTGGGAGATACAAATAACTTCATTGTGCACATACCCCAACCCAGTTAAGCACAGATCAGCCTCCTTGTTCTCCTACCAGGTTCTAACTAGGAATATGATTGAATAAAAACTGCCTAGGAAAGAGAATTTTTGATGGTTTGTCAGGGGGGAAGGAATGTCCATGCACCTTGAAACATGTGGAATCCCAGGTTGCCAGATGTATAGTCAGGAGAGGCGTGTGTGTGCATAGTGGCTAAAAGTGGTGATCCTGGGTAGCCCAGTGCATTGTCAGGAGATGTTTATAGCCTGAGCCAATCAGCATCCCAACTGTACCTCCTCCCTGATTCACTGCCTCAGCCCTGCTTTCTGTGCTAATCGTATTACCATTTCCTTAGAACAAAATGATCTTGATTTTTCCCCCAGGTACTGCAGTGAATCTTAATTAAAAATAAAATATACAGATAAATATAAGTGAATGCCCGTACAAACGGACGCAGGAATAATTACAGTGTGGTTTCTGAGAGTCTCTGGGGCTTCTGGCAGGTAGAGCCACTCCTGAGAGACATCTGTTGTGCCGCGGAATGCTAGAACTGCAAGAACAGTGAAGGCTGGGCTGGGCTGGTGTGTGAATCAGGGTCAGGACGTTCTCAGTCTGACACGCTACGTTCTAGGAGGTTTGCTCCACAAGGAGGGCTGGCTTGGTTCCAGCTTCCACCTGCCCATGGGTCCTTGGCTCTGGCTCCCCAGCACCAGGGGGCTGATGGTTCTCCTGGAAGCACCAAAGACAAACCGGACTGTAAGCAAAAGTGATTGCTCCGTAGTCCTTTCCCAAAGTCTGAGAATTGCATTAGCATCAGAAGAGACAGCAAAGTTCACCCCCTTCCAGTGTCTTTCAAGTAGATCTTGACCTTGGCCCAGACTAAGACATACAAGTTACATCTCAGCCTATTACATATGTACATTTATGCATTAAAAATCAGGTTCATAAAATAGTACTGACTTGTGTCATTCTATATTCCGCTTCTTTTTCATCAAAAATACCCCCATAAAAAGGTTCTTGTGACCTGTATGAATTGAAACTCAGAATGTTAAAAAAGACACCCCCACCCCCACATGACATGATTTGCTTAATGTCACCCAACTAACTGGCATCAAAATTATCAAGGGTTACCACACAAAATACCAAATGCTAGGTAGCTAAAAACTTAAACAACGTACTGGCCCACACCCATAGATAATAGAAGATGAAAGTTGTCATCTTTTACTATCATGTCAATAGTCATGATTCCCCTTATTGGGGAATCTAGTCCATGTATCTCTCCTACATTTGATGATCCTTGACATTTCTTGGCTTTAAAATACTCCAATCTGATCCCTACCTCTACCACTAAGTAACATTCTGTCACTGTGTTCAAAAATTCCCTTTTTGATGGAGGACTCTCATTGGTTAATAAAGAAACTGCCTTGGCTTTTTGATAGGGCAGGATTTAGATAGGTGGAGTAGACAGAACAGAATGCTAGGAAGAAGGAAGTGAGGCAGATGGCTCAGGCAGACGCCTCGGGCAGTCACCATGACGCTCCTCTCCGACATGGATGCAGGCTAGAATCTTCCCGGTAAGCCACTCCTTGTGGTACTACACAGATTACTAAAATGGGGATAATCAAGATGTGAGAATTAGACAATAAGAGGCTGGAACTAATGGACCAGGCAGTGTTTAAATGAATACAGTTTGTGTGTTGTTATTTCTGGGGCTAAGCTAGCTATGCAGGAGCTGGGTGGGATGAAAAGCAGGCTCCTCACTACACCTTTTTATAAAGCTGCTAGGCTTAGCACACCTGTAAGCAGGGGTTTTGGAAGGGAGAAGAAGGGAGATCAGGAGTTCAAGATCAACTTCGCTATATAGTGAGATCAAACCTAACTAAGGCTATCAGAGACGCTGGTTCAACCTTCCTCCCTACAACCCCAATATAACTTCATTTTAACTGAATTATATTGGCAAAGACCCGATTTCTAAATGAGGTTACTGTTAGGAATTTTTCATAGTGTCAGCTTTCTGCCGACACAAAATCTCAATCAAGCCAAATCAAAACAAGCCAAATTAAGAAATATCCAGGTTTAATGGGATTCCTGCGCTTTCAGGTGGCCCCAAGGGGGAATTGGGAGGCTGCTAACGCAACCACCAGGAGGAAGGAAAAGAGACCATATGTTCCTCTTTTTGGGAGTTCACTTAAATACCCTGTGGGAGTGGTCCTGACCCCACCCCCAGGGAGGGGTCAGGACCTGGAATGTTGGGATTTGGAGTCCAGACCAATACAGCTCTCAGGCCTGGGTGCTAGGATAGATGCAAGGGACTGGGGTCTACGCTCCCAACATTTACAAATGCCAGCAGTTAGGTCTTAAAAATAACTTCAGTGAAACCCTGTCTTGAAAAACCAATAATAATAATAATAATAACAATAACAATAACCTTTGGGACAAACCATCACAAACCAAACAGTAGCTAATATTCAGAGAATCACCCTGTTGTATGTCCCTTGTGCCAGTCCCTCAGCCAAAGTCTTTGCCTAGGGTGCAGCAAAGACTCTTGCAGGTTGAACTTCAGTGACTGCTGTGCAGAACCTGCTGGTGTCTTCTCAAGGTCAGGGGCGGGGCTGGGCGTGATTGCTTGTTCTCCTTTACAGAAAAAGAAATCCTAGGTTTTTAGAGGGTGCTGGAGAGAGTCATGAAGAAACTGGGTACAATGCATGTCTACCCTCCCAAACCCTTGCTTGTGCAGAAACAAGATATTTGCTCTCCCTTCCAGACAACACGAAATCACACAGCAGAAGAGACTGAGGGTTTCTGGGAAGGGTTTCTGATGCAGATAGCACACTTGCTTCTTGCTTCTTCCTTCTCTGTGTCCTTTCCCACCTACAGTCTGCACAGGATGGCTACACGTACAACAGCCACCTTGCATGCACAGGTAACAAAATACCAGGCCAAGCCCAGCACGCCAAGCATGATGGAGCAAAAGGAACACTAAAAGCAGTCAGCGTTGGCTGAGAGAGAAGCTCCGTGAGTCGAGCGCCTGAGACAAGAGCATAAAGATCTGCACTCTGCTCCCAGCACCTACGCAGAAGGGCTGCACACGGCACGATCCCAGCACAAGGAAAGACAGTGATGGAGAAAGACTGACTGTCAACCTCTCCACCAACAAAGCTATACATGTGCGTGTAAACCCACACACTTGCACACACCACACACACATGCATAAAAATAAAGATAATTTAAAGAGCAAATATTAAACATGTGATATGTAACAGGTACAGTTATGGGCATAGGAGATGCATTAGCCATATTGGCTAAATACAGTAGTATACTCATTCATGCCTGCAATCCAAAAAAAATGAAACTTAAGTGCTTTTAGGGTCCATGCTATTAGCTACTAGAGCAGTGGTTCACAACCTTCCTAATGCTGCGACCCTTTAAATACAGTTCCTCATGTGATAATCACCCCAACCATAAAATTATTTTCATACTGCTGCACTGGAGAAAGGAACCTGGGGTCCTGGTGGCACCATTTAAATGTGAGATGGCTCATTTTGGTTTGGTTGGTATGAATATTTGCAGTTGATTTCATTCTTGGCTGACATGTGGATATTACATCAAGAGGAGTTGATGCGATAATACAGAGGAAGGAAAATGATGGCAGTCAGTTAAAACAACTAAACTCCTGTGGTTCTCTGCAAATACCTGGGTTTAATGTTTAACAATTTCAAGAAGCAGGTCAGTTAAATGAATAATGTGGCAGGCAGATAGCATCATCACAAAGATACCCACACCCTAGGAACCTATGAATGTGTCGTTGTTACCTGGCAGAGGAGACCCTGTAGCTATGGTGAAGTTTATTGACCTCAAGATAGAGAATTGAGTTTGGATTAACCATGTGAGCCCATTCCAATCACAGGGGTCCTGAAATCCAGGAAAACACACACAGCCCTCCCCCATCCCCCCCCCCAACTCCAATGAGGGAGAATTAACGGCAGTCACTTAGCAAGGTGGCAGCAAGAGAAACTTCCAGTGTTCTGCTGCTGTTTGTGAGCTATAGCGAGGAGGCTGAGTGTAGGACCAGAGAGGTCTCAGGAGTAGCCAATCAACAACAACAACAACAACAACAAAAAAGGAGTGGCTGCTGGAGCTGATTTCTGCTAACACCTGAGTAAGAGGAGGAACTAACTCTCGTCGAGGGCCCAAGGAAAAGGGCAAGCCCTGCCTGAACATCACAGAGCCACGCTGGACTTCTGACCTAAACTGTGATGAGGTAGTTCAATAATTTAAGCCTTTAAGTTTGTGCTATTATGTTATAGTTACAGTAGGAAGAAACCTGAAATCAATCAGACATGATCCAGAAATTTAACAACATTTGGAAGCTAAGACCATAGCTTAGCATAAGGCAACAAAGTCTGGGGTACAATGCTGTAGTTCATCTTGTTTTAAGGCCAAGTGCAGGCTCTTCGAACATCCCATTCACCTCATCCCAGAGGAACCACAATCAGATTGGAAACAGGGCCTGATACATTGGAGAGAAGAAGACAGGGGACTCCCTGGGCATTGCTGGCTACCCAGTCCAGCCCAGTATTGTAGGAGACAAGAGCGTTGCTAGGTAGCAGGGATGCAGACCACAGTGGGAAAGCTGGCTGGAGCTGGGAGGGCTGGGGTTAAACTGGGCAAATGTCTGTGCAGGTGTCCACAGTGGCCTCTCTGAAAGCACCCAACTTGCAGCCCAGTGATGCTGGTATTTGATAATGAGTACAAAATGCCACCATCTAATGTCAGAAACTCCATTTAAAAAGAGAAAAAAAAGAAAGCTCCTTGTGATTCTCTCTCCCACTCAACCTCTGCAGTGAGTAAGTTGGGGTCACTGTGGACATTGTGTGGCCCAGTTGCTGTCTCTCTCAAGGCTAATGAGCAAGTCAGTCAGGTTTCAGTCTGAAGGTTAAATTGAGGGCAAAGTTGACTTTGAGGTGACAAGGGTCTGCCTGTATTTTGAATCAAAATTTGATAACAGAAATATTCCAGATCTCAAGAGAAATGGCTGTCCTTCGTTAACATGCTTCTTAGGGCAAGCATCCTTCTAATTAGAGATTTGGAAAGCTACGGACGCTGCGACCTGCAGCGATATAGATTACAGAGCTGGTTTGTCAAACACAGGTACATCTGCTGACAAGAAACCAGCTCTGTAAAGATGCGAGAAATGGAGATGCCGCACCAATTTTCCATAACCAAATCTACCTCTAAAAAGGTGTAACTCCATGCAAAATCTGCTTCATCATTTGAATAACAAAATAAGATATGCAAAAGAAAATAAGACTCCTCAAAGAGAATTTGTATTCAGGTCACAGTGATTACAAGCAGGGGGATGAATATTTCTGGTGCTGTATTCAAATGTTTTATGAAGAAAGAATGCGTTTTCGAAATGGAGCTGAGATAATTCCAGGGACTTTGCTTCTGTGACTATAAAGGAAGTTCCCAGGCAGGTTTTTGTTTTTTTTTTTCTGTTTCTTATAAATTCCTGGAGGTAATGGCAAAAGCGGCCATTAAAATTCATTAGTTGAAAAGTAAACCTCTTTTGCAATTGATGGCGCTCTCCTCTAAACTGTTAGCCCCGCTACGGAGACACCTCTGTCTCCCAAACTCTATCTCTGCTGCCTGTTTCTTTCTAAACAGTTCTCTTGCTCTTTAATCTTAGGAATGTCCTTCCAGTATAAACGTTCCTTCATGCACCACCTATCACTCTCCCGGGCATTCCAGGAACTCGCCTCAAGATGCTTCTCTGCTCTTACAGTTTTGAGGTTATGAGGAAATTTCTCTGTCCTCAGCATCAAAGTTGGAAATTAAGAATGACAGAAAAGGAGACTTGCTATATTTTAGTGTGTGTGTGTGTGTGTGTGTGTGTGTGTGTGTGTGTTTACATGGAGACCAGAAAGCAGCACTGGGTACTGTCTTCAGGAATCTACCTGCTTTAAGACAGGATCTCTCATTGGCCTACAACTTACCAATCAGGGAAGAACAACTAGCCAAGCATCAGGAATCGTCCTGCCCCTACCTCCCCAACGGTGTGCTCCCCCATATCCACCTGGCTTCTCTCCTCCCCACCCCCAAGACAGGGTTTCTCTGTAGCTTTGGAGCCTGTTCTGGAACTAGCGCTTGTAGACTAGGTTGGCCTCAAATTCACAGAGATCTATAGGCCTGCCTCTGCCTCCGGAGTGCTGGGATTAAAGGCCCTGCCCACCTGGCTTCTTATGTAGGTGTTGGGAACCCAGACTCAGATCCACTGGTCAGAGTACTTCCCTGTCCATGAAATTCAGCTGCACCAAAAGCTGGAAGCAAAGAAATGGAACAGAAAGACCTCTCTGACAGTGCCCAGAGGAAAATCCCTGCAGCAGGTACTGGGGGAGGGGGTGGAATCCTCCTATGCGACCACCTGCTTTGTGAGCTGAATGAATAATTGAACCTTTTGAGCTGCAGTGTCCTCATTTATGCGAAGGTGTTAATTTCTGCCTAAGGACATGTTGAAGAAGGTGAATGATATCTTTTTAAGGGCTAGCCTCCCATGCTCTTGAGGCCCAAGGTTCAATCTCCAGGAAGGGGGAGGGGAATATACACTTACTATTTGGGGAACACTATGGGAGAGGGATAACATAAACTTAGAACACGTATAAGTTTTAAAATGCCATACTGAAATCTGTTACTCTATATGCTAGCTTTTAAAGAGTACGTTTAAAAGCTGTCCATGTAAGTTCACCTGACAGAGCGTCCAGCAAGTCTCCAACCTCTCCCTTCCTCCTTTTTTGGGCCTCCCTCTGAACAGCCTAGCAGCTCCCAGAGGTGGTGGCTGGGGTCTTTCTGAAATTACCTGGTGTGAGTGAGAAAGAACCACAAAACATGCAAGAAACCCGCTTAGTTTATTAGAGGGGGTGTGCACAAGCCTGGGAAGTCAGTGTGCAGAGAGAGAGGGAGGAAGATGGTGCTTCCAGCTTTTAAAACCTGCCTAGCGCAAGCGCACAGTGGGTTGACGTGGCTACGTCATACGCAGATGGACTCATGCATGCGCACAAGGGCTTAGCTGAGTCGTGGATACAACCACTCATGTGGGTCACACGGGGCTCTTTAACATTCAGACCCTTCTGCCTGAGGGCATGTCTGCATGTATGTGGCTCTAGATCCTGGACGGTCAGCCTTATTTGTGGCCGAATAATTACACTCTCCCTGTGTTACCTCCACCATTCTTTCTAAACTGTGCGTCAGGAGTTCAGACATAGTGAGAGAGCAGCTCCCCTGAGGGAGAAGTTGATCGTTGCTTGGTGGGACATTCATGGGAAGATACCCTGTCTCCACTCTCCTGAGATTTAGCTCAAGAGAAAGCAGCATAAACAATAAATACTACACTAAAGGGAACAAGAGGGGATCAGCGCACAGCCAGGCACCATCATGTGCACCTGTAATCTAAGTAGTCAGAAACTGAGACCGGAGGACCAGGATCTGAGACCAGTCTGGATATACAGCAAGGCCCTGCCTCAGAGTTAACAGATAAGTAAGCAAACTGACAAGAACTACTACAAATTCATGAGCGCAGAGGTTTTTTTTGGCCTTGGAAAACAGAAAGTTGGTTGTAGGTAACTTGGCTTAAAGAGAGTGAGCACTTTGCTCTCTGCCTGCTGAGACAGTTGAGAAGTTCGGGCCCTTGGTATTAGCTTCACACTGAAAGTGAAATTGATTTCAAGTCTGTTCATAAGCCAGCTCCGCATCTCACCCTCCCAGAACCTGCGGCAATAAAAATAATAAAAATAAACACAAGAGAAGCAACTCAACTTATTTCATTACCTTAGATTTTTACACTTCATGTTTGGTAGCTTGACAAGGAATGCCACGATCTTTTATGATATCAATCTTTTGTGATATTCTTTTTATTACACTAGATGGCAGGGGAATTGCCCCAAATTAATAAAAACCATATGCTGGGTTTTGATTAGAGATCGCTTTGGAATAATGATGGAGCTGGCTGGGGAGTGAGCTAGGCACTTCCCCTCCTGTCTCAGTCAGCCTTCCAGGGTCCCTCTGGCTGTCGTTCCTCCCCCATCTGTAAGATAATGAAAGGTCTTGTAAACCTCTGGTGCACAGACTGGTTACCAAAAGTCGCGCTGTACTCTGCGCCATTTGTAGCGCTGGGGGCCATACTAGCAATGTTTCATGGCTATAACTAGACAGTGGCATATGTGATACAACGGGTCCTCTGAGCACTCAATATGTGGCACTGGCAGAGACCATTCCTTCAGTGTCTAGAGAAAATGGGGAATTTCTCCTGTGGGGGAAAATAAAGTTTCCTACATGTCATACATACATGTCTCCAAGTGTCTCCCTGCTCTTTGGCACCAACCTACCTAGAAACTGAATTTTAGCCTTTGAGGATGCTGCTAGCAACGCAAATAACTGCAACCCAGCAAGACAGTCCATCTTTCTTTCCTTCCCTACTTCAGATCCACTCCAGCTGTAAAGGTAACCTAAGAAATGCATTAAAATTCTGGTTCTGGGGGCTGAGAGATGGTTCAGCTGTTAAAAGCCCATAATACTCTTTGGAGAGGATCCAGATTCTGGTCCAGCCCTCTCATGGCAGCCCGCAAATGTCCGTAACTCCAGGTACAAGAGAAGTGACTCCTTCCACCGGCCTCCATAAGCACCAAACACATCCACAGCACACATACATCCAAGTAAAATACTCATTCCTGTGGAATAACAATAAATAACAAAAAAATCTCTATTTTTTAAAATAATGATTCCTGAATCTGTCTCCAACCATTCAGTCACTAAGGCTGGACCCGGGCCCAGGAATCTGCATTGACAACAAGTGATCCTATACGGGTAAGCTAGATATCACTTTTGAGAAGAAGCCCAGCAGGAGCCTTCAAAATGTCTTAGTGCGACTCAAATCACTGTTTCTGAAATGAAGTCTAAACCCAAATCCTAGCCCTGCCAAGAACAAGCCCTGTGATCCTGGGAAGTCATCCACTGTAAATTTGGTTTCCTACTATTGAAAACGACTCCAAAACACCTACGTCGTGTGGATGTTACGGTTATTTGAATTCTATAAATTTTGTTTAGTGCTGTGTTTGGTATTTCACATATCCCACATCTAGGTAAATAATCCTGAAGTCAAAACATGCTTCAGAGAAGGGAGTGTAAGTCCCAAGTCCCATTCTCTGGCCTCCAACTTTGTAGGCCCTGTCCCTGTGCCCCCCAAGCCTTGACTCCTCCCCAGAGGAGTGTCAAGACTAGCTGGCCAAAATCTTGACCACTCCTCCAGTTTACTTAAACTGCTTCCCCAGAAGGTCCCCTTGTGGTCTCTTTCTTCTCCCCTCACTCTGCCCCAGTGGTTGCCTTTGCAGCCTCCAGGTTCCCCCTTGGGGCCACCCAAGAGTGCAGGAATCCCGTTAAACCTGGATATTTTTTAATTTGGCTTGTTGTGATTTGGCTTGATTGGGATTTCTGTGTCGGCAGAGAGCTCACGTTAGGAAAAATTCCTAACAGGGAGTTCTTAAGGTTTAGGTCTAAATGCCTCCCGCAGGATCTTTGGGTGTGAACACCTGTTCACCAGGTAGTGGTGCTGTTTGGGCAAGTTGTAGAACCTTCCAGAGTTAGAGCCTAGCTGACAGAGACGGCCTCTAGAGTCCAGCCACTGAAGTTTGTGGTCATTTGGTCCTGTTCTACAGCCATAGTGTGAACAAGCCTCTACCACACACACCTACTACCTTGTCCACTGTGCCAGACTGTGGCTCTTAAGGAGTGGACTAAGGGAAATCTTTCCTAAGTTGCTATGGAATGTAGTGAGAAGCTGAGCAGGCCTGCTTTTTGTCCCGCCCAGCTCCCTCATGACTAGCTTTACACCCGAAATAACAACACACAAACTGTATTCATTTAAACACTGCCTAGCCCATTAGTTTCAGCTTCTTATTAGCTAATTCCCACATCTTGCTTAACCCATATTTAGTAATGTGTGTAGCACCACAAGGTGGTGGCTTACCGGGAAAGGTTCAGCATGTAAGACCTGGTGGCTGGCTTCATTGTGACTGTCTCAGAGCGAAGAGGCATGGTGATTGACTAACTTCCCTTCTTCCCAGCATTCTGTTCTGTCTACTCCACCTATCTAAATCCTGTCCTATAAAAAAGCCAAGGCAGTTTCTTTATTAACCAATGAGAGTCCTCCATCAATGGAAGGTATGGTATCACCACGATAAGAAAAGTGACTAATACAAAAATTGTAAATGAACAAATAATGGAGCTTAACCAAGAAAAATCTTAGGATGATCTTAGGTAAAAACTTGAGGAAAATGAAAGCAAACAAATAAGGGAAGGTAAAAATATGATAGACTATAAAATGTTGCAGTAAATTGAGAAGAAATTCGTAATTGTTCTCATTGGATTCTGGACAGTTGTGTTGTGCTAGGTAGGAATATGCCTTAGTCCTTACTTGAAGACCAAGTATGGTTCTGGGTTTTTTGTGGTTTTTTTTTTTCTTTTCTTTTTTTCTTTTTCTGAGACAGGGGCTCTCTGTGTAACTTTGTAGCCTGTCCTGGAACTTGCTTTGCAGACAAGACTAGCCTCAAACTCACAGAGATCCGCCTGCCTCTTCCTCCTGAGTGCTGGAATTAAAGGCGAGAGCCACCACCACTCAGTCCAAGACCAAGTATGTTTTAAAGAGATTCGAATGGGTAATAAATAAATTATTAAGAAATGGACCATGACGACATTTTGATATGTCAACTTAACTATGTTATAGTCTCTGCTCATTCGAACGCTAACTTAGGCGGCTCCATTAAAGGGAAGTAGCAAACGTAACTGAGGTCCTGATCAATGGCTTGAACTTAGAGTTTGCCCTGCTGGCCCTGCCAAGCAGATGGTCCCAAAAGCTAGCTGAAGCTTTCCTAAGCCTGTGGGCTTCTAACTTGCTCGTAATTTTCCTTTCCTGTTGACCTGGCATACCTATAATGCAGTACATAGCAGTCCATACCTAGTACCTTTGTTGTGAGTGAAACCACATGAGTATACAAGAGAATTATATGACAATTACTGGTTGCCTCTGTCTCCTGCCCTATTTGCAGCCAGTGTCAAGTCACCATAGCGTCTAAAAGAAATGATAAAAGATACAGCTCCAAAGAAGCACGGACAATGTTTAGAAAGACACTCTCTCTTCACCTTGAAAGTGACTAACTGTTAAAATCCACCTTGGACAGTAGCTTGGAAATCTGTGATAAGGTACTGAGGAGATGACAGTGTAGTCGTGGGGTTTTTGTTGTTGTTGTTGCTGCTGTTGTGATTTTTTTTTGGGGGGGGTTGTTCATTCTACTATTAATCAAAAGAAATTCACGATTTTATTCTGCTATATCCCTGGAAATATCTCTCTGAGAGATTATGACAGGCATTAGTGGCCTCATGGTATGTAAAGAAACAAAAGTTAGAGGAATGTTGAGCTGCTCCCCCACGGCTCAGCAGCCACTGTGTAAGGCGTGTTCTGGGAGCATTCAGTCTAAATCACTCACACCCGGTTTGTGGGAGAAAGGGTTGAGAAGGGGAGTGTGTTTTATACTTTACTTGAAGTAAAAAGAGAAATACTCATGAACGGTAGATTTTAAAGAGAAAAATACATGAGTATGACATGAGATTCACATTAAAGAGTTTCTCAATGCACCATAGACTGTAAAAGGATTAAAGTACAATTCCTATTGGGCTCCACCTTCATTTCTAGAAGCATGGGGAACATTCATATTGAACTAACTGAGTGAATTCTATTCTGGTTTCGCTTCTTCCTACTCTCAGTTTCCCTGCTGACGTATGTGCTCCGTGCGTGCATGCGTGCATGAGTGCATGAGTGCATGTATAAAAATTATTTCCTGGTAGTCCTTATGGCTCTGGTAAGAATCAAGAAAGAACATTAAGACCTAAGGATCTAATGTTTTGTCTACTTCAATGAGCACAAGAATCCCCGGGAAAGTTAAGAGTGCTCAGTCCCTCCATCACTCTCTGCCTCGACTCCCGACATCAGAGGTCACATGAGGTGGGGTAGGGATAAGGATGACTTAAAGTAAGTTTATCCAGAGTAGGAAACATAGACGATGCTCACCCTCCTGAGTTAGCAGAACTGGATGAAACCTCAGACCATCCATCTCTGACACACTCCCACCGTGACTCTTTCATAACCAACCCTGGGACAACATTTTGATGAGTCACTTGACAAGTGCTATTCCATACCGACAAGAAATCTATCTCTATGGTTACAAAATACCCAATGTGTTGACCGTGAGTGATTATAGGAAACAAAGTGGCGGTTACCAGAGGCAAGCAGGGATCAGGTGCAAAGATGCTGAATGAGTTAACTCACAGGTAGAAGCAAGAACACTGGTGTTTAGTCATGAAGCAGATTAATTGCAGATTGTAATGTACCACATATTTCAAAAAGCTAGAAGAGGGGCTGGAGAGATTACTCAGTGGTTAAGAGCACCGGCTGCTCTTCCAGAGGTTCTGAGTTCAATTCCCAGCAACCACATGGTGGCTCACAACCTTCTGTAATGAGATCTGGTGCCCTCTTCTGGCATGCAGGCATACATGAAGGCAGAATGTTGTATACATAATAAATAAATAAAATCCTTTTTAAAAAAAAGCTAGAAGAAAAGATTTTTTGAATGGTCTTACTGTAAATAAATAATAATTATTTGAGGCTATTGAGGAAACCCTGATTTAAACATTATATAATAAATAGACGAAGCATATCAATACTTCACATACGGCCCATTAGCGTCACAAGTTTCATGTTCTTATGTGCCATTTAAAGTTAAGTTAATAAAGGTTAAATGTCAAATCAAGAAAAGAAAACCAAATGTTAACTTTTGCTGTCTCCAAAGAACAAAACAGCACTGCCCACGCCTGGTGCCCCTGAATCTCATGTATGCACTTCTGTTTTTGAGCTAAACGCTTCTGTCCAAAGTGTGGTCTCAGACCGCAGCAGCCACCTGAGTCAGTTGGCGATGGAGACTCCTGGTTCACATCCCAGACCTCTGTTTGGTGCTGATGGAGATTTACAGCCATGGCAATGCAGGGTTCAAACTCCCCAGAGAGGTCTTTCCCAGAAAGCCCTGTGAAGAGGCTTGTTCCCATACCTCCCACGCTCCCTGACCACAGGGCAAGCCGCAACCCCCCCCCCTCCCCCAGCTGAGGTCTGAAGGCCAGGTCAAGGCCATCCTTCCCGTGTGGACAAGTCTGTTGTCTGTCTAGGCCAGCAACTTCCTCCAGTGGCTTCCCTTGCCCAACCAGCCAGCTCATCAAGTCTGGAGACACCCATCAAAGCTGTTGCCCTGTGGCTGAGCAGAGGGTGGGCTCAGTCCATTCATTTCCCAGGCCCCTCCCTTTAGCATCCTGAATAAACTCAGACAATTTAAGTCATCCTTATCGTCACACTAGCAAATGTGGCCCTATGAGGACAGAAACACAGGAAAAGGCCAAGACAGAGAGGAAGAGGGCATAAACCAGCACACCACACCCTTGTCTCTGCGAGGCCAGATGCTCTTTCCTCTTGCCCAGCAGGATGCAACACCTCTGGCTATTTTCCCTCCTCTTTGTGCTCTTTTCTCCTTCTCTTTTCAAACAGACACATTTCAAATGTCAGTGGGTGAAGGTGGGGCCAAGTCAAATGGGAGGAGACCAAATAGCTAAAGGATCTGATCTTTGCAGTAAAGTTGCTTCAAGGGAAACCCGGGACCCTGCCCCATGCAGAGAATGGAGAATTCATGAGTAGCTCAAGTGGGCATTTGTTGTGCTAACTCAGGCTCTCTTCAGCTAACCTTCATTTACAGACCTGAACCAAAGTGGTTAAATGCCTGAAGAAAATTCCTCCCGTTCCCCACTTCCCCTTACCCGCCCCACCCCCCGGGAATGAAAGAGAACAGAACAGAGGTTAACTGAGGCAGACAGTACAAACGAAGGGGGTTCCCATCTAAATCCCCAGTCACTGACTCTCAGTTTTTCATGGCTTTCTTCAAAAAGACCCTGAGAGAGACTTAGGCAAACTGGTTCTCTCCTTACCGAGACAGCCAAGTGAAAATCAGAGTCCAAACATTGCCCTCCCCTGAGAGAGGTCAAGGCTGCTCAGGTATCTTCTCAGAGGGCCTGAGAGTCAAGGGACATTCCATATTTTAGATGAGTAATACAGACTTACTTGTCTAATGCCTTACTGAATCTCGTCAACACAGCAGCCAAGTAGAAATTATGTCTGCATGCTGTGCAGGGCCATAAATCCAAGGTGCTCTGACGTTCTCGGTCCGTCCATATTTCAAGGCAAGGAAGTTTATTCCTACAAGGAGGTTAATAAAAAACGTGAATGCACAAGAAGGGGAAGTTTCTTCTACGACAGGCCTCTCACAGACCCATCCTCGAGTCAGAGAATTTGAGGCATTTAGGATAGGATTCCCAGTGGAACACTTATTAGTCACTATGCTTATCATAATGTCCTGTCTGAAATTACCTGGCACGAGTGAGAAGGAACCACAAAACACACAACAAACCCGCTTAGGAGATTATTAGAGGGGACGTGAACAGGCCTGGGAAGTCAGTGTGGAGAGAGAGGGAGGAAGATGGCGCGTCCAGCATTTAAAACCTTCCTAGCGCACGCGAACAGGGGGTTGGCATGGCTACATCATACGCAGATGACAGGGCTCACGCATGTGTGTAAGGGCTTAGCTGAGTCCTGCCTGAATGTAACCAACCACGCATGCGCGCACGTGGATCACGCCGGCCCTTTAACATTCAGGCACTTCTTCCTGAGGTCTTGTCTGCATGTGCTGCAGCCTTATTTGTGGCTGAATAATTACACTGTCTCTTCAAAACCTAGCCCCTCTCCACCCATACAAGCTGGTCTTACCCTCCTCTGTGTTTCCCAACAACTCTTAGTAAACTGAGATCTCATACTCCTCCCACCTTAGAAAGGAGTCTAGGGCCAAGGGAAAAAGCACAGCCTAGGATCCAAGCCACTACCTCCGGTTGCAAGCCTGGCTGCCCACTTACAAGCCGAACTCACTTGGACAAGCTTTCTAGCTCATAGCGCCCGTTCATAGCGCCCGTTCATAGCGCCCATGGAACGAGACCCACAGCACCACCTACAGCAGTGGTCACAAGAAAGACGTTTCTATGGCTCACTTCAACTTTCAAAAAAAAATTGACAAATTGCTATTGAAAATAGATTGACCACCAGTGCTACATTGTTGAGAAATTTCCATTTCTCTAGCAGACAAAATTTCCATAATTAAAAATATATATACAGGAAGAAATTCTGTTTTCCTCCATTCCCAAACGCAGTGGTTCACAAGTCTTAAGTTTCTGATGTCTAAAGGAGAGAGCGGAAGGGAGGTTGAAGGAGGGAGGGAAGGAGGAAGGAAGGGAGGGAGGGAGGAAGAGAGGGAGGGAAGGAGGGAGGGAGAGAAGGGGAAGAAGGAGCCCTGCCTAACCTGGTATTTTCCAATTTTATTTGACCATGAGGTCATTCTCTCTCTTGTAAAGCCCTTTCACCAGCCCAGCGAATTGTCTGAGGTTCTAAGGGACGCACAGCAACACTTAAGTGTTTTTCTTCTTATTTGTCTTTAAAACCCAGAGAGGAATATATTGACTTTCTTTGAAGGAGTGTGAGCACACTCACATGTGTACCTAAAGGCTGCACAGCTCAGTAGTGTGCCAGATGTTCATGTATCAGCTGCTCAGTGAGATTTTAAGAGCTGAATACTTTACACAAAGATATAAAAGGCACACCTTACACTTAGTTGTACACACATTAATTAATGTTTCTTCATGCCCCATTTAATCTGTGCATAGGCTGTTTTGGAGGCTAAATGTTTAATTAAAGCCTTCTGTTTTGACCATAGATATACCTAGTACAGATGTCTGCTTAGCCTGGGATGTCAAGCCTTGCTGCTCTTGCCTGGCTTCGCTCCCTCTCAGTTTGTGTGAGCTTCCCAGGCCTCCATTTCCTTCCTCAGTGTGAAAAGCACTGGGCCGGATCACCTTGAGAGCCTACTCAGCATCGACACCTATTTCAGACCCCTTGCCCCAGCCAGCCTCACTCACCATGACTGCCGCTCTGTGATCCAAATATTTGACTTGTAAAATGCGAACAGATTTCATTTACTAAAAGCCTCTAATCAAAACCAAAACCTTTTACTTAAACAATTAGAAAACAATTAGCCAGGGGAATAAAAACAATTTTAATTTGCTAAATGGGCTTCTTCCCTCCTAATAGATATGGACAAGACCCTCACCGATGCTTCTGACCACACGTTAACCACCCAGCCATCACGGAGTCTGTGGATGGAGATTGTGTTGGCTCCATTTCCTATTAGGAAAAGGGAAAGTGTCCACATTAACCTCGGGCTACCACGCTGATTCATGTTTAAACATGTGCCTAACGTTAGCAAGGTTAGTGCTTTCTGTGCATCGATCTGCCCTGAAGCTGAAGCGCAGATGGATCTCACACCAGCCCCGCATCCTGCATACCTTTGTCCTCATACTTGCAGCAACGGCTGGGGACTAATGAACCTCTCCTGAGACACGATCTCCCTGAGGGTACTGTTGAGCCCAGTTGAGATGAACAATCAGGGCCCCTTTTAATTAATGAAACTTGAGGGCAGTTAGCCAAAGTTCTAGTAGATTCTGTGCAGGGAAAAAAAGTGTCTTTATTTTGCACAACACTCAAAGGGATCAATAAGGAAACCTTCTGTTTGCAACATGACCCAGCAGCAGCATGGACTATATCTAACAGACTACCTTATCTTTATTTGGTGGAAAGCAAATTTCTTAGTTTAGAGCTCAGAGGGAGCCCTTTCTATTTGCAAAGTCCTCATAAACTGACCTTTTCTCAGTTCCTTTACTTAGCCTCTGATATCCGCAGATTTTAATTTGGCAGATTATTTCATCCCTCTAAATTGTATATTTCTGTTTATAAAGCAAAATAAAGATGTGAGCCGTCTCAGTTCTGGAGAGTCTTTGTGTTCACCTTCCTTTATCCTCTCAGAATACACCTACTTTCATCCAAAGCAAGTGCTTCACCTTTCCGAGGCCCAGTTTGTTTCCTTATGAAATGAGGAGGATGGATTCAAGTTCTTGTGACTAAGTGAATTTGCCCGTAAACACTGGGCTCTGAGGGCCTGGCTTGGTCTAGTCATAGCAGACCCCGCGTTGCCACACGAAACAGTGTGAACGACAGAATTATGTTGCTGCGGTTCTGACGGTCAGAGGTCCAGAGTCAAGGCGTGGGGCGGAATGGTTGCTTCTGGGGACTCTCTCCTTCTCACGCCCACCACACTGTCATTTCTACTCTGTGCTCTGTGTGCCCCAACCCTTCCTTAACAGGACACCAGGTATACTGGAGTCCAGCACATTCACCCAGTCCTCTTTTTTCCTTATGACTTCTAGAAAGCTCTCCCTCTCAACAGTCACAATACTGGCAGGTAGGGCTTCAACGTGTGATTTGGGGGGCAACTACATGCATTTAACTTTTCTTTTGTTTTTCTGTCCTTTTCGACCTCTCTCGTATTTTCCTCCCCTCTTCTCTTCCCCATATCAGTCCAAGTGGGATGAAGAGGGCCAGCAGGGCCCAGACCACCTGGATCTGAAGGCAGCTCCGTGTCTGACTCTAAAGCTATAGAGGCCATAGCCTGGCCATGAACTGTTAACTAAGACATAAATTCCTATGTTACAGAATTCTTGGGCGAATCCCCTGGCTTCATTCAGATGAAGCTGTCCAGTAGAGTCAGGGTCAGTAAATGTTGGCTCTTAGCATTCTCTTTATCTGGACATGACCACAAGGCTGGCCATGAGGGACCAACTTGTACAGAAAAATTTTGTGAGCCATTCTAGTTGAAGGAGGCTGAGATGGGCCAAGAGCAGCACCCTGAGATAAGAAGACAGTCGAATATTAGTGCTAGATTGCATCTCTCGGTCAGCGGGATAAAAGCCTGTGGAGAAAGATGGTTTGGAAGGAGAGAGTGGCTTTAGGTGACTTTCTGAGTAATAAACCAGCATTTAGGGTGCAAAGTAGGGATCTTCCTGTTGCTTCTGCCCAAGGCCCAGGATAAAATCTTTGTAGTGAGCCCCACAGGAAGCCTGCCAACTTTGGATGCCCATAAAGATGAAGATGAGGGACACCAGGAGCTGGAATCCTGGGCACAGACATCAGCCTTCTGAGGGGATTCCAGACCCATGAGTAGTACTGGGGAACTGATTAAGCAGTGAATACCATCAGGTAGATGAAAGTTTTAAGTACACAGGCCATAAAAAAGAACAAGAGAGTTGCCTCTTGGGGGTCTCTTTAGCCAGGAAGATGTCATTTTACACCAGGAATGAGCCCTCCATTGCAGCTGGGCAACCCTGACGAACGCCTTTAGTTCCTGCACATAAGAGGCAGAGGCAGGCAAATCTCTGTGAGTTAGAGGTCAACCCGGTCTGCAGAGTGAGTTCCAGAATGGCCAGAGCTACACAGAGAAATCCTGTCTCAAAAAAACTGAAGAGGGAGAAGAGGAGGAAGAGGAAGAAGAAAAGGAAGGGGAGGAGGAGAATGAGAAGCCCTCCATCATTCGGGACAGGATTGGCTAATGAAATTTGGATAGTGAAATACTGTGACCGTGGGTATGCCAGGGCGTCGGGTAGCACTCTAACTTGGGTAGCACTTGGAAGTAAAGAGTGGCTGCTCGTCCCAGGCCTAGATGCACATTGCACACATTATCCAGACCAGAAACTCCACCTCTGAAACACCAAACACACATCGGCAGGTTCCTCATGGATGCCTGGTAAGTCCAAGTGGAGCACAGGGCTTTGACATTATAGCCCATCAGCTTTCTCCACCCCTTAACCAAGCATGAGTAAGCAGTGTTGGAGTGTGGGTATAAAAAGGCACTCCCAAACTCATGTGTTAATGTCGGTCCACAGCACTATTGGGGGGGGGGGACTGAACCATGAAGATGTTAACATCTGTTATGTTTTCACTGACAAGAAACATTATACAAGTGAGCAGGTTGTATTTATGTTTTTAAGAATATATATATATTTCATATGTATGTAATGATAATTGTAAAAGAGGTCATGGATTTGAAAGGGGAGGTTTGGAAGGAGGAAAGGGAATGGGTAAATGACCTAGATATAATCTCAAAAAAATTAAATCTATTCATGATTTTAGAGATGAATGCGCTATTAGGAAGTAGTATCTGGATGGAGGAAGCAGGTTGCTGGGAGCAGTGGGGATGCGTCTTTCCCTGCCTCCTTCCTGTTGCTTTCTGTTTCTGCTTCTGACCGCTGTCTGGTAAAGGCCTTGCTCACCCGCATTCTTCTCCTATAATGTTTGTGTTGTCAGAGGCCGATAGCCGCGGAGCCAAATGGCCATGGACTGAATCCTCTGAAACACATAAGCCAGAGTAAACATTGTCACAGTGATAAAAACTAATACCACAGAAAAGGACAGCCTGAACGGTGCCACAGAGAGGGGTCCTTACATCTACGCTAGAGTTGAGGAGATACGAATACTCCTGCAGGCGGGCAAGGGCTAAACTGAGCATCTCTGATGCTGCTTCTCAATCTATGACGTCAAGGGAAGAAACGAGGCTAGGAATGTTACACGAAGGTTTCGTCACACGAAAGGAAAAAGATGAGGCGTCTGGCTCCCTAAAGAGCCTCATCTGGAGTAACACACGGGAACACTTGGATACAAGAGTATAAGCATGTTGAGCTTATAGTATAGCAGTGAGCAAATTTAGGGTCTAAGAAACGACTAACAGAGTTTGCATTCAGACTGCAAAATGTCCCTGCCCTATCTGAATATCTCAAGGCACAGCCCAGACTCAACTTCTGCCAGTTGTAACAATGCAGGCCTGGGTACCAGCCAAGCTCCTGAATTACGATTCTTTTTGAAATGTGAGGTCTGACTGTTAATAATAAACGCTGACATGGGACTGGGGATTCAGCTTAGTGGTAGGGCGCTCACCTAGCATGTACAAAGCCTCACGTTCAGTCTCTGGCATCTCAACAAACTAATGAAAGAGAACTCCGTGTTTAAACCGGATGTGAACTTCACAGATCTCACTCGGGGGTCACCAACTGTGCCCTAAGAGAATGTACCTCAAAGACAGTGGACACCCAGCACCCTTCAATAAAGGGCAGAGGAAAACAGGGAGGACCTTCAACAATAAGGATCCAGGAAGGCTAGGGACAGGAAGCAGGGTTTTAGAGGACCTTAAAGTCCTGCAGATCTGAGAGACAGCGTCATAGCCCCAAACAGAATCGTGGACTTTTATTCATACATAAGGGGAGATAAAGGTTTTTCATTGCTTGCCAGCCTCGTCCTGCTTCCCCGAGCTCACACTCTCTGTTGTCCTTAGCGGTCACACTTTAAAGCAGAGAAACTGAGCAGCTGAGTCACCAGTCTGGGAGGACATCCTTGTCCTTCCTTCCTTCCTTCCCCTTGGCTCCCCTTCACTCACTAATTGTTTCCAGGGCTAGCGCTGGGGGCAGAGTCGTCCAAAGGCCTGCTCTGTTCTCCACCCTGCTAGTTCAAGGGGCCTTTTACCCCCTTCTTATTCCAAGCACCAAAACCTCAGAAGGAAAGAGATTTCAAAGTGCTAGGGCCCAGTTTGGTTTCCAGACATGGCAGGTCTCTTACTCAGCAGTGGGCGCTGGAAGAAAGTGTGAGTCCACCATCCCTGGTGCTCCTCGGGTTCTGCTCCTGCCGGTGGAGTTGCCAGCTGCTCATCAGAGCACTCCACTCAGCTGTGAGCCTTCCCTTTGGGGATCCTTCCATCCCGGCTTCAAGGCAGAGCTCCCCTGCAGCTCTGACACACCCTCCTGCTCTGTGGGGGGTTCCCTTGGTGCAACACAAACAACAAGGCTGCTGACTTGCGCTTCCTTTGGGTCTTGAGACCCAGAAGTCAATCCCTGGCCCAGCTCCTGGATTTTCCCTTCTTCTTGCCCCTCCCGGTTAGAGGCCAATTTCCTATAGCATACATACCTAAGAAGGGTCTCTTCTACAAACCAGGTGCCAAAGTGACTTATCCTCCTGCTGATGACAAAGTGATTGAAATGGGGACATGACCACTCCAAGGTATGGTTGAACGGGAGGTTTTTATTGTAGCTACGAGGGAGAGTATAGTCGGAGGCATCTGGGAAAGTCCAGAGCAGGGAGAGAAAGTAGTAGAATAAACATGGCCAGCGGACTGAACCAGGCCATGAAAAGGGGTGAATGAAAAAGAGAAGAGAAGAGAGAGAGAGCAAAGGAGACTGAGTGTGTGTGGACCTAAAGGACCAAGAGACTGCACGGCCGAAATGGCCAGGTTATATAAGAACGAGAAGCTGGGGGAACAAAAGGCCATGAACTGGAGAAGTTTAGGGTAGGGGGTGGGATGAGAAGCACTGAGAGGAGCCACTCTGGGAGCCCGAGGGACTGAGCCTGAAGGCCAACATGTGCTTTGGAAAGGTAATAGTCAGCACACTTAGTCATTTCTCTGAGCTTCTGTTGGACCCGATACAAAGATCACATTAAAGCCATCTGATTTTTTTTTTGTTTTATTCAGTCTATTCTGCACATTGAAATTGAGATGAATTTTCAGTGTATAGATTTTAAAACATTCATAGCGTGGTCCCATTAGAACTACATGCTGAACATCAGCCACGGTTTTTTGCGTATCATCACCTTCTCATTTTCTTAGGTGAGAGACGGGGCGGAATCCCTGGACAGAAGCATGTCCTTAGCCTGCCTAGGTCAAGCACAAACAAGAAGCAGCGTGGGGCATCAAGCATGGATGTGTAAGCTGTCCACCGAATGACTGCAAATCGGCTAGATTTTTGAGCAATGCGTTTCTGATCCATTTAGAATCATTATTTGCAACATTAGCTACCGGAGACCCGAAGGTGATCAGTCATGAGGAGGAACTGTTCATGAATCAACCAAAGAACTGATTAGTTATTTCTGAGTTTTGTTTGCTTGCTTGCTTTCTGATTTTTTTTTTCTGCCCTAAATGTGTTTTGGTTTCTGCTTGAGGACAGTGAGTGAACTTGAGCAAAATGGTATAGCTCTTCCTTTCCTCTCAACCAACTTCCCAAGAGCCAAGACATAGCATGTCTCCTGCTCTCACCTCTCCCACCGCTACCCCACCACACCTAGCACATTCAGCAAGGCCACGTTGGTACAGGAGAATTGTCTATAATCTGTCAATCATGTTTTAAGTAAACGCTGATTGACCAGGCAGGAAGTATAGGCGGGAAAACCAGACAGGAAGTAGAAATGATGCAATGAGAACAGGAGAATTCTGGGAAGGAGGAAGCTGATTCCTCCCACTCCTGCCTAGATCACCGAAGCAGCAGGATGTGATCTGCCCCACTGAAAAAGGTACTGAGCCACATGGCTAACATAGATCAGAAAAATGGGTTAATATAAGCTACAAGAGCTAATAAGGAGCCTGACCTAATGGGCCAATCAGCTTTATAACTTAGAGAGAGCTCTGTGTGATTTTCTTTGGGGCTAAACAGCTGGGGGTACCGGGCAGGACAGAAACCCCCAACAAGCAGGCCCCCTTCATGTTAAGCCATGTGGTGGACACCTTTGCAAACGTGTCACACCATCTCTCTAACCTCAAGGGCCTCATTCAGGGTCATGCAGATACCACCTGAAGTGTACACTCCTTCCAATATATCAGGCCGAGTTTAGATACACGGGAACTGACATGGAAGTCCAATGACCGATTCAGGCCTGAACTCTTCTACTGTATAACATAGGCCCATTTCCTTACCAAATAGGCAAGTTATTTATTTAACCTCTAAACTGGAGATAGTAAATCTGGTGTTTATGGAGGGTTGTAAGTTTTCAAAGACCTTGAAGTGACAGTGGACAGTTCTGTGCCTGCCCACATCTCCCTTATTGTCTTTACTGAGAGAAGCCACCATCTGGTTGTCGGGCTCGACACTGACTTCCTGGATGAGAGCAGCTTTGCAGCAGCAGCCTCCACCCCTGCTCTTTGTTACTCAGCGCCAGTGAACGCTGAGTCTGAAGAAACATCAGCACCAAGATGTTTAGACCAGAATCTGCCTATCAATATGGGTATTTTAACTTTTTTCTCTTTATTTTTTTATTGTATGTGTGTGGGTATTTTATCTCATGCATGTCTGTGTACCATACATGTACCACAGAGACCAAAAGAGGTCTTCTGTCATGACAACAGCCTTACCTCTGTGTATAGTGATGAAGAAATCAGTCTTTAGACTCAGGCTCATAGGCTACACAATAATGAACAGGTTGTGACTTCAGTGTTTCTTCCCCTGTTTACTCATCTGGTAACCAGCCAGTAGAACAGTGTTTTTCAACTTTTTCATATCATGACACACAGAGAAGGTGAAAATAGCTGTAGAACATTCAAAGGGAAACATGACTGTCTCAGGTGCTTCATCCATCTCAAGAGAAGAGCCAATCACTACCACACACACTTCCCTTGCTTCCAAGGCCTGCTGGTTGAGGGTTTGATAAAAAGAGCAAGTTGGGAAATTTGTGTCAAACCAGTCTCTAATTACAAAGTAGAGCTAACAGGAAACAACATGCTCCCATCTTCTCATTGCACAGAAGAAACTGAGGCCACCCAGGTGGAATAGCTCACTCAGAACATACCAGACTGGTACGAGCCATAGCCTTCAGTCATAATCAGATGCAAGGTCCAGAGGCTGCCAGCCTTATTGATCACAGGCAGTCATGAGAGAGAACACTCCCATCCCTGTCAGGCTTCCATCCCCACGGATGACACATTGATTCATTGGCGCCACACTCTTGCAGCCCAGGAGGCTGGCCAAAAGACAGCTGTCTTGGAGCACAGACGCCTGTGGGGGGGGGGGGGGGCGGTAACAGCAGGCAAGTCGCTTTCTTCCTCTTCAATCTGGAAAAGCTGCAGTGAATGAACGTATGCAGAATTAAAGCCAGGATTTGGGGACAAGAGCATCCTCAGAGCGCCATTCAGAACAGACAAGCCAGCCATCAGCAGGCTGAAGTCATCCGTCTAATCGGAGGATCATTTTTCTCCTTTGGTTTATTTCAGATGTGGAATGGCCAGGGTTCCGGAGAGTTGTTTGGGTCCTGACACTTCCGCTGCTTCTGCAACAGCCCCTTCATGCTGGAAATGCTGGTTGCCTTTTTGTATGCGTCTCAGACTCCTTACTTACCCATCCCCAATTCTGTTTCCCCAGCGCTGCATGGAGATGAAAAGCCAGAATATAAAATGTGAAATCTGCTGGTAACAAAGAGAGGCCAGGAAGCCACTGGTTACAGGGGTTTGAAAGTGGAAGCCAGGTGCATTCTCTCCAGTATAGCTGCAGACTGTCTTTGAAACAGATGTCGCCTGCCTTTCCCCTACCCCCTCTGCACCATTCTCTTTGCATAGAGGAGACGCAGAGTTCCCGAATGGGAGACAATAGGCATTAATATCCATTGGAATGACAGCTGCTTATGACGAGCTTTGCTCAGGACACGTGTCCCCCAAGCAAAATGATTAGCGCTCCAGCAGAATACGATATTTGTGGATAATCAAAAGTGAATGGCAGATAGTTTGGACTAATGGAAAGCACGGTTCACATCAACCTTTCTGGAAGTTCCCACCAAGAATAAATATTAAAGTTAGTTCATCGCAGTAGCCTCCTTCCCACTCATAATATGGTGGATTTGTTTAGTGTATCCTGGGAAAACATACCTGCCTTGCTGGAGTGTTATGAGGATTAATTAATGTTTGTAAAGTGCTTGGAATTCCACTAAAGAAATGTACCTTGTCGACGCAAATTATTATCATTATATAGTGCCTTTCATCCCAGAATCTCAAAGTGCCTCCCCAACAATTAATTAAGCCTCACTACACCCCTGTGAGAGAGATAAGCATCATTCTGCCCTCACTAATACAGGCAGCGTCTGCACCTGAGTCACAGGGCCTAATGTTCAAGTCACTCTCCAGGAGGGAGTGAGGCTCCATTAGCAACCACCCCTAAGAGCTTCATAACGCACTGCACTGCACTCTCACTAACAATGCAAGGTAAATACCATGGCCCTAAGAACTTGTTTCATTTTGTTTAATCTTTAATTGTCTGGACGACTTGTTTCATTTTTCTCCCTCCCTGTAAAGCAATAAGGTGTTTGTTGAATGAGAGCCCAATTAACCAATATAACCAGTTATATTGTACTAACGACACCTTCTAATCCCTTTCTTTAGCATCTGAAACTCCAGGCATATATTTCATCCCTTCCCTCACTATTCATACCCCTCCAAAGGAGTTAACTTACCTTTCCCAAGATTTTTATGGCCTCATGAACAGAATGAACGTTTGGGTATGTGTTTGCAATCTGGGACAAGCATGTCTGCCTCACATGGGAGCAACTCAAGTAGGTATAGTAATTCTCTTATCAAGGCAAGTGCAGTAATTCATAAACACAAATCCCTTGTGTTGACTCCTTTAAATGGAGCCCAAAAATCAAGTGAGCGTGTGTAGCATTCCAGGGTGCAGTTGTGCTTGAGACAACTCTGCTCCACAGTCTTTACAAAATGCATTTCGAAACAACCTTTCGACATTGTTTCTTGACAGGAGATTCCTGGGTAGGAATCTCCTTGGGAAGCTGACTAGCTAGTCTTGAAAACTCAGGAATAAAATCACAGTTTCCGGTTCCCTGAGAGCTCCATGGAACCCTGCCATACATCCTGCACCCAAACTTGGGGAACTTGGGGGACATAGGTGAACCTTCGTCCAACAACAGATAGGAACAGAGGCAACGACCCACATCAGAGCACTGGACTGAGCTCCCAAAATCCAGTTGAAGAGTGGAGGGAGTGCGAGTATGAGCAAGGAATCCAAGACCATGAGGGGTTCATCCACTGAGACAGTTTGCTTGAACTCACCAACTCCAACTGGACTGGAAGCCAACTCTGAAGGGGGTGGACAATTGGGGCAGACTGGGGGGCCGTTGATAGTGACACTGGGATTTGTCTCTACGGCATGTACTGGCTTCTTGGGATCCTATTCTCTTCAGCTGTAAGCCTTGCTCAACCTGGATGTAGTAGGGAGGGCCTTGGACTTTCCACAGGGTGGGGTGCATGGCCCTCTCTTAAGATTGGAGGGGGGGTGGGAGGGTCTGTGGAGGGGATGAGAGGGGAATGGGAGGAGGGGAGGGAGTAGGAATTTGGATTGGTATTTTAAGTAATAAAATAATAATGATGATGATGATGATGATGAAGAAGAAGAAGAAGAAGAAGAAGAAGAAGAAAGAAAATCACAGTTTCCAACCCCACTCCTATCTTAGTGGTGGAGCCGCCGCATGGTATCAGCACCATCTCCTAAGGTCCTTGAGGCTCCACCTTCTTCTAGTCCAGATCCTGGGAACGGGAATGATGGCGGCAGCCCTATGCCTTTCCATGTTGCTATGTAAATGGAATGCAGTCATTTTTGTGTAGGAGCCTTCTGTCCAGCGTGGAAGCTCTCCAGGTGTAAGTAGCTGACGACAGCTGCTGTCATGTCACTGTTCGGCCCCTGGGTCACCACTCTACCTCACACTGAAGCAGCTAACCTCATAAGCTGTGGGGTCACCACTCTACCTCACACTGAAGCAGCTAACCTCATAAGCTGTGCTTATCATGTGCACCGGCCAGCACTGAGAAGGAAAATCAAGACTGAAAACCTGAGTTGCTGGTTTTATTGGTCTAACTTCCCCCACCCCACCCTATCTGGTCTCCTAATTCTGTTCAGGAATCCTCCCCTTGCACCGTATAATTTGGTTGGGCTTCCATACATGGTATCTCACCTACTCCTGCAAACAAAGTGAGTAGGAGACCCAGGTGAGCCAATCAGATTATTCTGTCCTTTGGTCTAAGGGCTGGGTATTAACCCTGGCATAGCCATTTAGATTTTTTTCCGATGATTTATGTATAAGTGTGAGTAGAAAGAAGTCCAGTTTTCAAGATATTGCTAAACTGAGAGGGTGTGAGTGGCTTGTCACTTGAACAAAACCTGCTTGGGAATGCTGTTGTGGAATATTGTTTTGAGATGTGTTACATTCATTTATGCTGTGGAATATTTGTTTAATGATGCAGAGATGGGTCACATTCTTAATGTCGCATTTATTTAACTCTGAAGCTGTCTTACTTTGCATCATAAAACATCGGATAGGTCTAATGAAGAGCTGAACGGCCAATAGCCAGGTAGAAGAAAAACCAACAGCTAGGGTGGGACTGGCAGGCAGAGAGAATAAATAGGAGGAGAGATCTGGGAAGAGAAGATCTGGGAGTGAAAAAGACGGAGAGGAGGATTCCAGGGGCAGCCAACGGGCTACACAGCAAGTCATGGAGACAGAAGGAAAAGAAAGGCCAGAGGAAAAAGGCAGACAGAATAATGTAAGAAAAGCTGTCTAGAAATAAGACAAGCTAAGCCTCAGTGTGGATGATTATTTGGAAGCTGGATGATGGAACCCCCCCCCAAGAGAAAAGAACAAAACAAACCTACAGAATGCCACCAAGCAAAGACACGCCAAGGAAGGAGACAGTCATTTAGAACACACATGTGCTCTGGGACACGAATTCAGTGCTTTGACATCATTTATGTTCCTGGATAAGCTGTGCTTTAACTCCTACTTCTCATAAGAATCAATGAATTCCCCTCTACTTAAGGTGACTTCAGTTGAATATCTACTTCTCCCAGTCGTGAAAGGCTTAACTAACACTGTCACAAATCAGTGAACAACAGATAAGACTCACCAGTTTGCTTGAGGGAGAAAGCAAGCCATAGAACCCCAGCCTCTGACTGGAGGAGACAACTTTCTGAATGGCTTCACAATTCCTGTGAAGCAGAAAGAAAAGGCGATTTGAAATCAGCCTGTTCTTCAAAGGCTATAATATAGTAGACCTCCTCATATGCTGGAGTTTCAGTAGAAGCTGGAGATTGGCGGGATATGATGGTAAACACTTTTAATCCCAGCACTAGAGCGGTAGAGGCAGACAGATCTCTGTGAGTTCAAGGGTAACCTGATCTACATAGCAAGTTCCAGTTCAACCAAGGCTTCACAGTGAGACCCTGTCAGAAACAAACACACACACACACACACACACACACACACACACACAAGCCTGAGATGCGTTTTTCCAGTCTGCTTCTTCTACTTAACCCCTATTGCCAACTACTAACCCTTCTGATATGAGTGCTTTCATTTGGGTGCTCTCTTCTGCTCCCGCCCCATCAGAGTCTCTTCACACCCCGTTGTTCTGCCTCTTCTATCAGGATTCTGAATAGGATTCAGTACTGTTCTATCTGCAGAATAGAAACTCTTTAAATACAAGGTCAGAAATCCCGAATACTTAGTCCCCTACTTGGTTGTGCCAGCTTGTTGCTGTGCTGAAACACCTGAGAAAAACGACCAAAGGGTTTTCCTTTGGATGGGGGTCTATAGTTTCAGATGTGCCGATGCACTGTCAGTTGGCAACCGTGAGTGCATGTGACGGCAGAAGGGCAGGGTGGAGGGAAGCTGCTCGCCTTCTGGAAGTCAGAAAGTGGATAGAGATGAACCATTTTTGGCATAAGAGAGCACCCTCAAGGGTGCTGGAGAGATGGCTCAGCGGTTAAGAGCATTGCCTGCTCTTCCAAAGGCCCTGAGTTCAATTCCCGGCAACCACATGGTGGCTCACAGCCATCTGCAATGAGGTCTGGTGCCCTCTTCTGGCCTTCAGGCATACACACAGACAGAATATTGTATACATAAAAAATAAATAAATATTTTTAAAAAACAAACAAAAAAAGAGAGAGCACCCTCAAGACAGCCTCAGTGACTCACTTTTCTTAATCAGTTCTACCTCCTAAGCCCCTATTTAGCCATGAACTTAATTAAGGATTAATTCACCAGCGATGCTAATACCCCTGCAACCCAATTGCCTCCCATTGTCACCAGCTGCAGGTGGAGCCTTCAACAGATGAGCCTTGGCGGACATCTTGTATCCAAGGAAAACCTGATCCATTGTGGGAGTCGTGCATGTGTTAAACTGTCATTGGCTGTGACACGTTACTTACTACGTTACTTACTATATTGAAGGGAAAGCTAAGCACAAAAGTCTCTCTCTCTCTCTCTCTCTCTCGTGTGTGTGTGTGTGTGTGTGTGTGTGTGTGTGTTTGTGTGTGTTCACTCACAGATTTTTCTTGACTGGATTGGGATATGTATATACAAGAGTACATGGCTATGCCCTGTCCATGCCCAATGGCTTGGATTTTAATACTAGCAAACTGCATGACTTTGGGCTAAGTAATAGCTCTGTGTGCTTGACTCTTCTTATCTGTAAAGGGGAAGGCAAAACTAAAACTCCAACATCATTAGTGTGAAAATTAAATAGACTGCTCTAGTAGAGTATTGGAACAGTGCCTGGACTGTAGCAAATTCTCAATTGATGTAAGCTGGTGTTATTATGAATGACATCCAGCCTTCAGAACACTTTCAGCTGTAAGGATATACATGAATCAATCAGCAATTCTCTACCACTCAAGATACACTTCATATTTTTTCTTTATTGTTTGTCCAAGAAATTCAGATACTGTTTCTACACACTGAACCACTGTCCTATGGAGTTGGGCAGCAAGTGGCATGCTCATGTAAGGTGATCATTTTGTCTGACCACCAACGGCAAGTCATAGTGGCACCCTGAGGTGCACACTGAATGGAGCCCTCAAGATGAAATTGGCACTGCTCATTAAGCTCCCATCAAGAATCACAGTGCTCTTTTCTTCTTCTTCCCTCTCTCTCTCTCTCTCTCTCTCTCTCTCTCTCTCTCTGTGTGTGTGTGTGTGTGTGTGTGTGTGTGTGTGTGTGTTTGCCAATAATCCCCTCTGGCTTGCTATTTTGTGAACATTTGCTTTTCCTTACCACGCTCCCATGCCTGATTTGAGGTCTCCATTTTTGGGTACACACTTTTCCCCTTCACCCAGTTGCCTTCTCCACCAGCATTCATTTAATCTTTTCCCACAGCCCTTTTGCCTGCATGAGAAACATAGTTTGATGTGAGTGTCTAATGGATGAAAGGTTTCTCCTAGTAAGGCGAGTTTATGTGTCCTTGGGGGTCTCCCTCAAGGTGCCTTCTGACCTACATGCACTCTATTCCTAGAGCTTTGAAATTTGTTCAGCTTGCTAACAAGTCGGAGAATATTTACAGAGCAGAGATGAGTCAAATGGGGAACATGAACAGATGGAGGAGAGCCAGTTGTTGCGCTTCAAGTACATTTCCCACGTTGGAATGTGTCAATGCCTGGCGGTACACACCGCCGACAAGTCACCCACATAGTATAAAACTGATTTCATTTACTAACAAGCACCTTTGTTTTGCCATTACATAATCATAAATGTGCCCCAAAGAGGAGCCATTAGAATGTAAGCCAGGGAAAGCAGCCAGCCAGACGTGAGTTCTAGTCCTCTTATGGAACAGGGCCTACCATGTTCCTACAAATCCTCAGTGGCCTTTCAGACCTGGGACAGGGCCATGCTGTGAGGACTCTCTTGTCAGATGGCTCATCTTCTGTCTAATTGTCTGGCGAGGCAGCTTCCCAAGCATATTGGGAAGGATATGTGAAGGATAATTGACATTGTTGCCCTGAGGTGTCCAGACCTATCCCAACCCCTACACCATGCCTATTCCAGTAAAAACACTGCTCCAAGAACAGAGCTCAGCACAGCTTGAGAAGAGCTGAAGAGGAACCCTTGCCCCATTTCCCCCTAAGGCCTTGCTGTTAATCTCCACAAACTGAAAGAGCAAATTGTCAGCCATCCACTTAGCAGGCTCTAAACACCTCAGTCGCATCCACCCAGAGGAAGGAAATTGCTTTCAGGGGATAGATGCATCTCAAGAAAGTTGGCTACAAAATGGATTTCTATAAAAGAGAATTCCATTTTCTCTTGGCTTCCATTACAAAATTGGAAAATTTGTCACACTGGAGGGAAGAATCCTCACAGGAGATTTTTAAAAAATGAACATTTTGGATGAGAGGAAATTAAGAAAAAGCTATCACATTGGCATTCTCTCCTTGGAAAACGCTGGAGCCAGTTGGGAGCACAGACTTGACCTCTCACCTCAGTCATTTGTAGCGTGGAGAAGAAATGTCAGGACTCATGGACCTTACCAGCACCTTCCATCCCCCTCATCTCTTGTAGGACTTCCTAATAAGTGGGAGTCCCAGGTCTGTGTTCTTACACCTCACAAGGCTTGCCATTGCTCACCCATATTGACCAAGGATGGCTTTCGTCTGGAGCATGACTTGGCACTCACTCACTCACTTCTACCCCACTTCATTTCAGAGATAATGTGATGTGGCTGACAGGCGAAAATGGGACATTTGGGTTTCATTTTTCCATGCATTTTAAGCCTAAGCCTATTTATTTGACCTAATTCAGTCAATTTTGACATTTTAATATCATGAGCCCTAAACACTAAATACTAAATTTCAATTGATTTTTTTTTTTGGAAGAGTCCGAGAGTGATGGAGGAGTGTCTATGTCATGAGAGGTCATGACGTCTATGTCACACCCAGTTCGGCTCCTACCATCCCCATTCCTGGAAACAGCCATTCCTGTACTGGCTCTGAAATGACTTCCTGAGAGGCTGCATAGAGCTTCCTTTGTGGACTGGCCCATGAGATGTCCTCACTGAAAACAAAGCCATTGAGTTTCTCAGTAGGTGAAGTTCACGTCACTGGGAAGACACTCACCTACTGCTAACAGAAAAGAGAAATTTATTTCCCCAAGACCTGAGGCATTTCCAGCTTCTCTTTCAGCTTGTCTGTGCATGCGGCAGCAGCAGGAGTTTGCTCTTTGGACCCCAACCTGATACCACTTCCCCACCTCCAGATGAAAGCTTCTCATTCTTTATCACTCACTCTCTGAATCAGTGGAATCTGGAGCCAGTCCACAGGATCTCCAGCCCTCAAACTTCCTTTGTTGTCATCTATTTCTACTTATTTCTGCTTTTTAAGAGAATAATGCCATAGAAAACCTTCTCTTGGGTCCCTAGGCATTGACTATCGTTGTCCTTTGAGAAGGGCGAAGATGTGGTCCAGGACATTTGGCTAGCAGATTAGCTTAGCTGACATCCTGAGCCAGACACCTCTGATCTCTCCCTAGACACCATGTAGGTGAGGTGAGGTCAAGAGCACCTTCTGCTGCTGGTCTGCTTCAGACTTCTAGCGAATGGCACCTGTCACTTCATCCCCGGCCCCATAGAACGCGAAACTGGAGGGGTGTGATTTGCTCACTCAAGATGACTGACTCCTGAATCCCAGAGGCTCTTACCACAGAGGTCTTGCATGGCTCACCTACAGCCAGGCCCTTGGCCTGGCATGTGCCATTCTTGTGGAGACAGCACAGAGCAATAACCAGACTCCATGATGCTTTCCTGGTATCCACTGATGTCGGCAATGCTACCTCCACTCACATCCCACTTCTGATGTCAAAGGTGTTGACATTAACACTGCTCCTGGGAGAAGGGCTGTATGTGGAGCACATACAGCAATAAGACAATCCATTTCCATTGGTGACCTTCCAGCTTTAGGGCTGCCACTGAGGACCTAACTTGTTTATACCAAGTATACATAAGCTATTGGGTTTCTCTGACTAAATTGGTGGAACGCTGACTTACCTCCATTTCTTCTTCTTCATGCCATACCATCCCCCTTCTGCCTCCCCAGCCCTGCATTTCTCAGCACCCGAGCCCTCATTGTCAGGTTGTCCTGTGTGTGCTACCTGCTGGCCCTCAAAGGCTTCCTCTAATGCCAAAAGGAAGAAGTGGTGATATTCTCACGAGCTTGCCAGCTTGCGTGTTCTCTGCTAGGGAAGCTTCAAAGCCACTTGGTGAAAGGGAAAACAAAGAAAGACCGAATGGTCTAGACTTCAGGGAGAACTTTACTTTTGTTCTTTCTCTCTCTCTCTCTCTCTCTCTCTCTCTCTCTCTCTCTCTCTCTCTCTCTCTGTGTGTGTGTGTGTGTGTGTGTGTTCTGTACTTGTCTTTGCTTTGACCTCAGTGGGTAGGGCAGCTAGTTTCCACACATGATCCCTTGCCATCCTCAGAAGGATACCATTCAAACCCACTGAGCTGACCGACTCATCCCACCTTCCCTATTTCTCCTCCACATTTTCCCCTCAATCCCTAAAGTACCACTACTTCAGTATAATGCTTAGGCCCATCCTTCTTCTAGGAGAAGCCTGGTTGAGAGAAACACTCTTAGATACTACTCCCAGCATTGCATTCTTCCTTAGCATTTGATGGAGGACTCTCACTGGTTAATAAATTGCCTTGTCTTTTTGATAGGGCAGGATTTAGATAGGTGGAGTAGACAGAACAGAATGCTGGGAAGAAGGGAAGTTAGTCAGATGCCATGCCTCTCCTCAGTGAGACAGACGCCATGGAGCCAGCCACCAGGTCAGACGTGCTGAATATTTCCCGGTAAGACACCACCTTGTGGTGCTACACACATTACTAAATATGGGTTAAAGCAAGATGTGAGAATCAGCTAATAAGAGGCTGAAACTAATGGGCCAGGCAGTGTTTAAATGAATACAGTTTGTGTGTTGTTATTTCGGGGAATAAGCTAGCCAGGCGGCTGGGAGCGGGGCAGCAGGAATGCCACCCACTGCTCATTCTACAGAATGGTGCCCCCGTGGATAACTGAATCCACAGAAAGCCTGAGAAAGCTTGGGAAAGAAGAGAGTAAAGCATGTTTTCTTTGTAGCAGCAATTTCTTGGGTCTGCTCTGCTTACTAGAGGCAAGCAAGCGCTCTCATCTAAGAGAGGCTTCCTTACTCAGCTTTAGCTGCAAAACCCTGCAGCTCTTTTAAGAGGTCCTGCCAGAAAACACTTAAACAGTCTTGATGAAAAGCTGAACGCATGTTTTTCGGTTTTCAGCCATAGCAGGAAAAAAGCTGTGCCATTTTAAAATGCTGACTTTCTGGGCCGTCCTGCCAGGGCAAACTCTGACTCTTTCAGGCAGGTGGTCCAACTGACTGTGGTCTGTGAGCAGAATGCTGCAGCTTGCTTGCTAGCAAGTACCTTGAAATGCCATAGAGTTGTGGCAATAAAAATGGCTACAGCCAGTACCTCTGCCATGAGGCTGGAATGCTAAGGAATGGGCTGGATCCAGCCGCCAAAGTCACGGCTTTAGTCCTACCTATATTGTTTGGTAAATTAAAGACTCATGTGGTCACAAAAAGAGAGATATACAGTAAAAGAAAGATTCAAAGTCAAAGAAAATGTCTAAATGGTATACAGTGTATTAAAAATATATGCAGGCTAAAGGTTAAAGTTCTTAAAAGTAAAAAAAAAGAGAAAAAAGAAAGAGAGAAGTTGGGTGTGCTGGTACACACCTTTAATCCCAATGCCTGGGAGGCAGAGACAGATAGATCTCTGTGAGTTCAAGGTGTTGTAACACACACCTTCAATCCCTATACCTGGGAGGCAGAGACAGACGGATCTCTGGGACAGCCTGGTCTACAGAGTTATTCCAGGACAAAGATATACAGAGTTCAAGGACAGCCTGGTCTACAGAGTTATTCCAGGACAAAGATATACAGAGAACCTGTCTCAAAAAATAAAAGTAAAAATAAATGAAATAGAGGTTAAAATAAAGCTGCACAAAGATGGAAAATACACAGAGAATCTTGATACTGTATGCTATTATGCTCTCTTTGAATTGTTTGAATGCTGAGGAAGGAGCAACAGCTGCTAAAAGATATTTATTTATAAATGCTGCTGAACTAATCCAAGATAGATATTTTGAAAATACCTTGAGTTCAAAATTTGGATCTAAGGTTATGATGCTTTGGAAAAGTTCTTTTGTTTTCACAGAGGATGAGACCCTGTGGATTGCATCTATCCCAATATGGTATGATAGACCACACCCTCCTGAAAGATTGCTGTGAACACCTTCAAAAAATTACTTTGCTCAACTGCCAACTGAGATTTATCTAGCACACAGGTTACACCATGAAAGACCTAAATAACAGCGCCCCCATTCAATATGAAGTAGTTTGGAGAGAAATAACTACGTCCATATTCCCAAATATTGTTTATAAATGTTCTTTTACATTTAAAAGGGGAAATAATATAGATATAAATAATTTGTATTGATATGAATCTTGGTTTACTGATACTAATTTAAGGTTAATCTTGTTATATGTATTTCTGATATTGATTAAGGTGTTGTGATTGTGTAGTTCATTTAAAAATGTAATGTATAATCAGGAAATATAGGTTGTTAATGGATAATCATTGATAATAGTCAAGCTTGTAGTCATCTTAGATTTTCTAGATATATAGAGATATATTTTAGTTAAATATGCATTCTTCACATCTTTCAAAGACTACAGAATATGGCATTTAATGTTTTAATAACTTAGGGCTTTTCATGACAGTGAGACACATCTGCTCCTGACAGCACCAATCTACTTCAAGAGGAAGATGGGCATCAAAGAGGATCCTTATGGAGTTTGACAGCCAACTGGGCAAGAAACTGCTCTTGTCTGGACTGTTGCATAAACTGGACACAAAGAACCCACAGAGAGAGGACTGCTGAACTTTCCTAAAGGTGAGATGGTCTTTCAGGGTTCCTGATTCATAAAATAGTCTGCGAGACATTCTGCAGGACACAGCAGAAAGTGACCAAACTGTCTTTGAAATTTCCTGCTTCATGGAAGCCTGATGGATACTGTGGGCCTATAGGCTGAAGATGGATGCCCCAACGGTACAGAGGAACTTTGGGTGACTATCCAGGCAGCGAGATGTCTCTGTGATTTCTAGAGTTTTGTAAGTTGCTTACTTCTCATTTACTTAGGTAATATTAAATCCTTCTGGAGTCTTTGATGGAGCTGAAGAATAGATAGATAGTTACGGTTTTCCTTAGATATGATAAAAGATAAAATAGATATAAATATTGTAACTGTAATTCTTGCTTGATAACTGTTTTGTTATATGAAATTTTACTATGTTAAAGTTAAAGCCTTTCTTTTTTGTTTAAACAGAAAAAGGGGAAATGATGAAGGACTTTCATTGGTTAATAAAGAAATTGCCTTGGCTTTTTGATAGGGCAGGATTTAGATAGGTGGAGTAGACAGAACAGAATGCTGGGAAGAAAGGAAGTTAGTCAATTGCCGTGCCTCTCCTCAGTGAGACAGACGCCATGGAGCCAGGTACCAGGTCAGACATGCCGAATCTTTCCTGGTAAGACACCACCTCGTGGTGCTACACAGATTATTAGAAATGGGTTAAAGCAAGATGTGAGAATTAGCTAATAAGAGGCTGAAACTAATGGGCCAGGCAGTGTTTACATGAATACAGTTTGTGTGTTGTTATTTTGGATTTAAAGCTAGCCGTGCTGAAGCCAGGCAGGACGAAAAGCAGACCTGCCTGCAGCTCCTACTACAAGCATTGACTGATTATTTCAGATCACTGTGTACCCCAACCCCAAGTCCCATGAGGCCATGTATTTCAGAGGATTAGCCTGGAGTTATTGTCATACAACGACACCCCTAGATCAGTCACAATAAAAACTTACATGTTCCAGGACTTGCTCCTGTGTACTAACGGTCTTCCTCTAGTCACATAAAGAAATCCAGTGTGGACTCCTCTCAACCCACCCTCTCTTAGAAGCCCCCAGACCATATGACTCACAGAGTACTAGAGTAATAAGGAATGTTGCCATTGGCCCAGCTCAAGAACCTACATAAGCTCAGGTATGCAGTTGTCTTGGTTTCCACCCAAAAATGTTGTGACCTTTTAACTCTTATGATGTGTGCGTGCCTATCCTTGTGCCTAATCCTGCATCTTTGGGATAAAAGATGCTCACCTACAAATTGCCAGGCTCTTTCTTCCAAAAGATAGACAAAGCCAAGCACTTTGAACAATGAAAAAGCATGCCCCGAGAGAAGCCTATTGATCCGGAGGTCCAGAACATCTGGAGAAGTGTGAAGTGAAAACAGCAGTCGTCCAAGAAGACCAACCCATGCCCCCCATTTCATAGAAACAGAAACCCAAAGACTTACGCAAAGTATGCGGTTGCCTTCCAACGACTGTGACAAGTTACCTGAGCAAGTCCATCCAAAAGGAGGGTGTACTATGCTTCAGTCCCCAGTTGCTCGGCCTCATCTCTTCGGGCCTGTGGAGATAGCGGTTCTCACGGTAGGAGCAAAGTGCAGAGGGAACATTCAGAAGATAAAGAGAAATAGTAGAATTTCCAGGGTCCCACATCTCCACAGGCATTGCCCCGGTGGTTCTACATGTCTCCTCTGGACCCCACCTGCCAGTAGCAGGCTGGCCACCAAGCCCTTAGCATGTGACCCTTTGGAGGACATTTCAAGTCTAAACTAAAACAGGTGAATGAATGATAATCTTTCTAATTGCCAAGCCCCTTTATAGCTAAGCACAGAAAAAAAATAAAATTAAAAAATTAAAAACTGAGGAAACAGCAATCCATAAGAAAATACTATCTTAATTCTGAATGATAAACAATGGGAACTTTCCCCACTGTTATGCGTTTACTTCACTTAGCTCCTACAGGAACTAGCAGAGATAGCAATCAGTGCTTCTCTCTATGACCAAGCACAACCTATCTGTGTGATTTTTGGATGAGATCCTCCAGTAGACATGCTACAACTCCAGAGGCTAACCATGGACAGACTATCTGACACTTGCCCCCTGCTGTGTCTACAGTTGCTGTGTCTACAGATGTTTATGATATACATATGCTATCTGTGGAACATATGGGAGCTTACTGTCAGGTGACATATTTGTATTATGGCGTTGATAACTTCTCTTCTTTTTTCTTTCCTTTTTGAATCAACATTCTGGCGACAGATCCCAGCTTGATCAGTTGATGATAATTTGTGGTTGTGTTACAAGATTTCTTTTCAAATCTATTACCAAGTTCTTCTATTGGTTTGTATGTAAACAGACATGCAGAAAAAATGTGGGGAGAGACAGAGCTGGGATCGGAACACTGTCCTGTGGTGAGAGCACAGAACTTGGTGTCAGACGTTTAGAGTTATATTTCCTGCTCAGCCAGCAGCTCCTCATGTGGTAAATAAACTGACGTCCCTGTACCTGTGGCAGACAGATTGTCTAAACTACTCCAGAACAGGGGAGATCTGTTTATTTTGCAATTAACAAAAGGTAAAGGGTCTTGTCTGGAGCCTTTAGTTGGGATTCCAGACTTGACACTCATTCCACTGACTGTACAAAGCCTTTAAACAAACCCGCCACCACTGCCTTTTAAGGTCATCCTAAGACTTTTCCATTTCATGCTAGCAAACACTGTCATGCTGTTGTAAAGAAGCCTGAGTACGGCTTCCCGGGAATTCGCTGGCCTGCAAGCTGTCGAGTGACCTGCTGGGAGTGAGCGAGGACAGTCAGCTTTAGCTCCCCTCAGGTTGTAGCATATTTCACCAGAACGTGACTGATAACTCGGTTCTCTACAAGATTCTGAGATGAAAAACACACTCTCCAAAAGCTGGAATGACTTAGGGAAGGACCCGGGATGAGTTTTCATTTCACATGCCTTTCTGTGGGTAATGTACTAAAATAAAATAAAAAATAAAATATGACTGTATTGAATTCCCCTGACCTGAGCAAATTTGCCTTGTTAACAGAAATAACAGTAACAATAGCAATATAGACAACACCATAGACCAACGCAAGAGTCTTTCACTGCTCTGCAAGTTTGATCTAAACAGTGGCTTTAGAACCAATTCTGAGAAAATACACTTTATTTCATTTTATGTCAATCTAAACTCAGAAGGTAGATCAACTGTAGACTCCATATTCACTTTAAATTATAGGCTTCCAATTCAAATATACTTTGATTTACGTGAATATGATCTCCCATATTAAATTCTGAGTATGAGCATGTTTATTTGAGAAACAAGGTGGGCTGTATTGGAAACAGGACCCCTGTCATTGGCGTATACTGGGTGAGAAGATGTTGTGCAGTTGGCTGGCTGATGCCTCCTCATGGCATGGGTATCTCTGCCCTTCTTCGGAAACGGCAGGAAAACGTGGTTATTGGGTGCAGCAATCCTAACTCTGAGACAATTTGCCTGGTCATGGATTTTGAGGCAATTAAGGAAATGGACTTGAAAATTAACTCACAGAGATGTTGGTTGGGCTCTCAGCGGGGTCCATTGCCTCTTGTCTTTCTTGAGGATAATGTATCATTGGTTCTTCAATAGGATCTGCACGGTCCAGTTCTTCCTTCCCAATGGAGTCAACAAGGGTTCCCAAGAGGAGAGATGGAAAGCCTGGGTCATCTATTTCTAATCAAATGTGTAATTTAGGAAAATGATCCTAAGATGAAAGAGCTAGAACAGGGGTTGGGGGGGTGAGGAAAAGATTACAACTTCTCTGAGAAAGATGATTTAAGAAATTATAGTTCAGGAGATCAGAAGAATTTTCAGAAGGCAGAGTTACTTGGGTCCCGAAGGACAAGAAACAGAAGAAAGGAAGAAAAAACACCGTAGTAATTCTTTTCTTTTTGAGACAATCCAAAGGGTTTGGGGGGGCTACAGTTATAAGATGGTAGTTTGATCTATTTGGGGTAAAACATTTGAAGTCTCCTCTTCTAATATTAATACCATTTCTGAAAATTCCAAGAAAAGATAGTTTCTAGTGTCATGAGATGGTAGGCCACTGTAATTTTGAGTTTGCTTCATGTGGCTGGCATTTGGAAAAAAATAAAATAAATTACTTTGTTATGTCAACTCATAAGGTTTTTAATGATTCACATTAGGTTGCTGGATTTATTAAAAAGTCTAGTATGTAAATCTAATTCTCATTAATTTTAGAAACTTTTATCAAGAGTCGTCAGTCATAGTGCCTGAAACTAAGTTCAACAGTTGGATTCTCTGGTGGGCAATACTATTTATTTAATGATAGTAAAATCAAACAAAAATGATACTATATTTGACTTTTGCTATAAAAATGAATAGAATCAGGGAAAAAAAGCTTACTTTCACAAAGGCCATATAAACCATGACAACCCATGAGGAGGGACACATCTTCTACATAACCTCATGGGTGTTTATGTGTTTATAAAATACACACGTGAGTTTCTACATATGTGTATGTGTGGAAATTAGCTCAAAAATCAATACCCTTCTGATTAACTGTGGTTTTTAAACGTGGATCATGTTCCATTAAACTGACTTTATAACCTACTGATGGGTCTCAGTTTAAACCTTGACAAACAGGATTACGTCAGAAATCCTAATCGTAAAGATAGAGGTTCCTTACTTGTTTTACAGCCTTGGTGAAAAGAAAGGCCCAAGCAGGCTTCCTGCCTGATGGTTTACCAGTCTCTGGCACATTCTCTTGTGTTATTTTCTTCTTAGAATTTACTCTCTCCAGCTGTGCTAATCCAGGTTTCTGCCCAGATTCTTATTGGCCCCTCTGCTAGGAAATAATGTCCCTGACAACACTGTCTCTAGGCTACTCCCAGATGTTTCTCTACCCCTGCAGAGTTTGGCATATAATACATGCTCAATAAATGTATGTTTTTAATGGGTGGAAAGCTCTAAACTGGACCCTGCTTCCACTGAGTGTAGATTCAGTTAAGGGGTGATGGGGAGCCATTGTTGAAGAATGTCTTTTAGGATGAGAAGACAGAATTCTAAAAAAGGATTTGACCCAAGTTACCACGAAGCCAGAAGCAGACACTAGGTGTAGTGGGAAGCGGTGGGGCTGCATCCCGCCACCCAGCCACCGGCTAGCTTTACACCCCAAATAATTACACGGAAACTGTATTCTTTTAAAACACTGCCTGGCCCATAGTTTCAGCCTCTTATTGGTTAATTCTCACATCTTCCTTTAACACATATTTAGTAATCTGGGTAGCACCACGAGGTGTGGCTTACCAGGAGAGATCTTAACCTGCGTCCATCTCGGAGAGGAGCAGCATGGAGACTCTCCAGGCGACTGCCTGAAGCATCTCCCCCACTCTACTTCCTTGTTCCCACAATTCTGTTCTGTCTACTCCACCTACCTAATTTTCTGTCTCTTAAAGGGCCAAGGCAGTTTTCTTTATTAATTAACCAATGAAAGAAACATAGACAGATAACTCTCCTCCATCACACTAGGTGATTGGGTTCTGGGTGCCCCATGATCTATGTTTTCATGGTGTTAACCTAAATATAACGTGACTAGGCAGGGGCATCTAGAATATACTCCTTTCCTTTAAATATCACTGGCCCTATTTTCTGGGGGCTGGGGCTCCCATGTGGCAGAGGCCACGTTATTTCCGCCAAGATACTCCATCTCCATCAGCCACAGCCAAAGGGAAACATACTTCCAGTTGTACTGCAAAGACAAAATAGCACTGACTTCCTCTGCATTATGATGAAATGAATGGGAAATCAAATATGTTCCATGTTTGCAACCAGCATCCTCGCCAGAGTCGAACAGAGAGACACAAAAATTAAGTCAACTTGTAATTAAGTGGGGATCTTGTTTAAGAGGGGTTTTTTGTTATTGTTGTTTGGCCAACTATGAATTAGAAAATTTCTTAGGAATTAAACTCTCAAGAATGTGTGTGACACCAAATAAGGGGATCTACAGAAAGGTTGGAGTGAATTTCTTATCCCAAGTTCCAGGGGAAGCTCAGAATTCTGCAAAACGACCAGTTTCCAAAAGCTGAGTCCCACCATGTTGAGGTGGTTGAGAACCAAGACTGTGCCTAGTGGGGGCGTTTGTTCTGGTTGTGAAGAGCAGCGCTCAGTGGAAAACTCAGCCTAGCGTGGGAGCCATGACCCTTCTGAATCTTGTGTAGCAAAACATAGGCAGAGGCTGCCCAAGCATTGCTGGTTTATCTGGGTATTCTAGACAGGAGATTCCTAGAGTTCTTGTCTCTTTTAAAGTTGGGGTCGGGACATTTGGATTAAAGACACAAAAACATTAACTAAAGTGATAGAATTCATTGGGCTCTAGAAGCTCTAGAAGCAAGTCTCCATTTACTGTCACTGGAATTAACTGTTGCCCCTGCATTCCACTCCACAATGCAAAACATCAGGGAACAGAACTCCCATGAGGGTTTGTTTCTGTTTAATGTACCCGGAGGTGGGGGTGGGGGGGCTCCGGAACATTAAAGCACAAGCTAGGAGCGTTAATGAAGTTAACCTGGCAAAGCCAGGGAGGTTTGCCCAAAGTGCACCTGAAAGCACTTTGATTATGGCATCGGCTTCAAAAGAAACCGTTCCCGGTGTCTGAGCTCGGCTGCACTGAGAAACAGAATTACACCTTCAGATTCAGGCTAATTCCACGGTCTTGCTGAGGGCTGAAAGCATAGAGAAGTAAGGGAGGGGGATGCTTCTCCCCCCCCCCATCACAAACCCAAAAGGACAGAAAATGCTTAGAAGTTCTAAGAATGTAAGGTCTTAGCAAATGCCTTCGGGTTCAGAAAGAGATGAGGCCCTGCTTTCTGCTAACAGTAAACTGATTCAGGTTACACAGATTGGTTTTAAACACCACACACATACACACACACACACACACACACACACATATCATGCACACTACACACACACACCGCACACACCCATCATGCACACCACACACATTCATCATGCACACACAACACACACCCATCATGGACACCACACACACACACCACACACCCATCATGCACACCACACACACATACACACACCGCACACACCACACACCACACACCCATCATGCACACCACACACACACACCACACACCCATCATGCACACCACACACACACACATACACACACCGCACACACCCATCAGGCACACCACACACACACATACACACACCGCACACACCCATCATGCACACCACACATTCACACATATTGCACACACTCATCATGCACACCACACACACACACCACACACACCCATCATGCACACACCATACATATGTACACACAACACACACTCACGTGCACACACTTCCTTTAGCTTTTTAATGCTATTACCTCATCTCCCGTTTCCTTTGATTTTGTGATGCTTCCGTTAATTTTCTCCTTTTTTCCTTTCCTCTGTGGCTGATTTCTCTCCTTAGCATTTTTTCCCTTTTCTTTTGCACCCTAAAGACTTTAGCGCGTCCCTTTTCCTTGAGGTTTTCTTTTTTGGTCACAGCTGCCCCCTAATGGTATTCAAGCCCATTACTGCTGTGTGGAGGGGAGAAGCTGGGGGAAAACATCGGCAATGCCTTTACTTTCCACTTGTAATACACTCTCAATATATGGAATGGTTCCAGCAACTTACAGCAATGGACAAAATGGGGGGGGGGTGACGTTTTTATTAATTATCTTTTCATGCTATTTGAATTTGAGAATGTGTATGTAAAAATGTATTCTTTCTTTGCAAATTTAGAAACAAAATAGAATCGTAGTATAGAATAGAGAACTGAAAAGGAGGTTGCCTCTGTCTATGCTTCCCTGATTCTTGCAGAAAGCCAGCCTGTTCCAAGCCCCTCCCCGGTCAGTGCGCTCACCCAATACTAAGGGTTGATTGGCAGTTCAGTAAACTGTGTAGGAGTCGATATGAAGGAGGAGAGTGAGAATAACCCACCCTGGAGCACCCTCAGTAGCAAAAGGTCAGCTCCCTGGCTCCTGCCTTTCCATCACGACTCTCATGCTCAAATTAGCAGCTCTTGCCACCGTAATGGAACGTGTAGATGCCTAATTAAGGCACTGGAAGTCACGGGTTACAAATTCGAAAACAGCAATACTAAACGACAACAACAGCAAACTCCTTTACAATTCTGTGGGGGATCCATAGGGTGTGCCTGCACGCCAGCGAGAGAAAGGCAAAGCGCTCTCAGGGAGGCGGGAGTCAAACTCCCAGAGAAAACTAGCCCACAGATTTAATAGGAGAATGAGAACTTTCAACTCCGAACAAAGTTTCTGAAATATATATATATTAATAAATATAATATATATAAATATATTATATTTATATATAATATTTATATTTATATTTATTATATATAAAATATATATTTATTTATATATAGTGCATGTATATATTGTACATGTATATATGTGTGTATGAAACATATGTGTATATGTATGTATGTAACTATGCATGTATGTATTTAAGATTGTAACCCTAACATTTCCAATCACACACACTGTGAAATTGCAAGCACATTCAACTTTGTAATGCTTGCATAATACCCCCATTCATACATTTCAGTATTAGGGACAAATAGTAATTTATGGAGTTACCCCAGGATTCTGCTGCCCTACCTGCTCCCTTACAGTGTCTTCATGGGCTGGAGTTCCAGGGAGGAGGTCACAGAGTACTGGGATAACCTTGATTTCCCATGAATGTTCTGGAAAACTCATCTGAGAAAGCTGAACAAAGGCACTTATTAGATAATATGAGCTGGGCCTTCTCTGGTCAAACAGACCCCTCCCTGCATTTTCAAACCATGCCTTGGCAGCCAGAACTTCCACAAGTGCTGAGATTCCCCATGGCAAATGCCCAGCTCCCCATCAAAGGCTGCTCTGTCCACACGGTAGGTGGTAAACACAAATCAAATGTAGATTAGCAGGATGAAATACAACCTACGATTGACCTAGTCCCTTGGTCATGCTAGCTACGGTTCATATACAGAAGAGCCGACTAGTGTGTAACAAAACTTGTTCTGGGAAGAGACAACACACAGGTATATTCACCCCAGACAGGGACCCCACAATAGATAAGGATATAAAGTAAGGATACCAACCAAGTTCATCTTGGTGAACCAATGAGTTTTAGCAGGTTTTCTTACGGGAGTACTGGTGAGGGGTTACTTACAGGACCAGAAATGACTCAAACACAGCTGTAGCATCAAAGCTCACTCCAGCGTGGGACAGCTCCCAGAGCTGGGAACCAGGAGCTCCCTGCACAGCCTGCGGGCTGTTCAACAGGTCGGCGAGGGTCCTTTCCAAGCTGCTCTGGCCGAAACCTCTTCCAGCAGCACTGTCTGATTTCGGAGTCTTCACTGCAGCTCAGCTTCCTGCACTCTTAGAAGGCCTCTCTCAGGGTTCTTTTGTTTACTCTGGCAGGGAGAGTCCTAGCAAATCTGGTCAGTTTCAGGGCCTTCCGGAAGTGGTTTCAAGTTGTTCCCTTCTGGTTTAAAGAACTTCCCCACCAGCGTGTTTTGATCTCAGAGGGAACCATTACACAACACAGATGAAAAGCACAGGTTCTCCATTATGGTGAGGAGTTGCTTTGGAAAAATCCTCCTTTAAAGGAAAGGGTTGGTGGGCTGGGTCTTTGTGATGTTCCAAAGCTTCAAATGTACATAAATTATCATAGCAGAGGGAACCTTGCATTTTGAGGAAGTAAGGAGATGGAGGAAGCAGACTGGCTTCAAGAACTCAGCTTGCCAAGGGATATTGGGGTATATTTTGCATTTTGTTGTTGCTTTCTTGTTCTTGTTTTCATTTACAAAGTTCCCTCCTATCAGATTTAGGTCTACGACTGAAGAAGACCCAAGATACATAAACACAACAATTAGGAATAGAGAAGATTTCAATACTTCATCAAAACCTTCAAGGATTCCGGGAACTCACCAAATACAGTATCAAAAAAGAAACAACTTGATGGTGCTCAAGAATGTTAGGAAATACAAATGATTGTTTTCCAAGTAAGTGTGTTGAGCATGGTGCGGGGGGCGCCTATTGATCGAACCCAGAGTTCAACATTAAACAAGAGAGAGAATACAAAATGAGCATCTATTACATTTTAACCAAAGGTTTGCTTCTGGGACAGCTGCAGCTAAGCATTAACTGGGACAGAGCAGTAAATTACAGATTAAGATGCAATTATGCCTCCTATCTCCCCCTTTCAGGGTGAGAGCTTGTCGATACGAGGGCTCCAATAAGGGAGCACCGTGTGACAGGTGCTGTCTATTGTGGAAACACGAAACTTCTGGAGCCTTTAAATGCTGCGTTCCCAGGAGGCAGAACTCCATGCCTGTCTGGTTTCATGCCCCCTGCATAGTCACACATCTCTGAACAGTTAATACGATCTGATGAACACAAACCAAAAACCGGACCTGAGAGGCAGCTAGCAGCAACCAAGGGCTGTGTGGTGAAAGAGCTGAATCCAGAGCCACAGACCCCACTGATGGGCCCTCCTCTACTCCAGGTCAACTTTCAGGTGGTTTCCAAGTAGTCTAGACCCACGGCTTCTCAAAGTCACAAGGAAAGCCAGGACCCCTCTGCCATTCCGGCACTTTAGTGGATATGTTCTTAGTGGGGCTCTCGAGAAATCCGAAACATCAGACCCCATCTGAAAAGTATTCAAAGAGGAAGTGTGAAGGGAATAATTCTCCAAATATCCTTCAATAGAGGATATATTGAAGGCTGTTCAGTAAATGTCATACATCAGAATCATTGCTCAGTTGGCCTATGGGTCTTGGCAACAGAATCACCTAAAATGTGTGTGGGGAAAAATTCCGGATGCCCAGAAATCCTTCCAGACTAAGGGAATCCCAGCTGCAGTAAGCTGATGTCCAAGGACCTGAATTTTTAACACCTGCCTTCTGTGAGTCTGATGCCCACCAGTTTGGGACTGTATGGCTGGGAATATCCTAATGTCCCGCAGGGGACGGCCCCATGGCAGCTTTCTTTAGCATCATCTTGAAATTTTCTTTGTGTTCCCCCAACCCACCCTCTCCACCAAAGAAATATATGGTATGACTCTCTATTATTATTCCACAATTAAGGAAAATCATATGAGCATCCCAGGTGAGTGAGAGACGTGGTCAGGAATCCGGCTTCACTATTAGCTGTTTGGGGCCAGTTCTGTGTTTCTGTTCACAAAACTGTCCAGGCCTTTTCATAATCTAGAATCGGGGATGTGGACGCACACAGAGGACTCTGGAACCTGGTTCTTCAACCACCTCTGATTAAAGCCATACCCAGGGCAGCAGAGACTCCACCCTAGATAAAAGCAGTGTAGACAGGCAGAGCCACATGGGTTCTGCTCTGGAATCCTAAGTGAAAGCAGTTCTAAGCCGTCCCCAGACCAATGAGATGTTGCTCAGAGTGGGCCAGAGGAGAGCAGCCTGATTCTTGAACTTTCCCTGCGCTGCCGAAGCCCTTTGAAAAGACAGGAGCTCATCACCACGTGTAGAGGCCTTTGTGGCATGGGCATTATTTATTCAGTGCTGCCGCCTAGAGGATTGGAAAAGACCTGGCCACTTGGAGTCCCCAGGGCGGGGAACCAAGGCTTTCTCCCTGAGGCCATCTGCAGAAAATGAGGCCTTCATTCCAGAGGGCTGCAGTGAGGTCTTACTTGAAGACACATGGAGGCTCCCAGAAAGCAAGTTAGCGCCCCCTTTAGGACACCTCTGAAAAAAACGAAGCTTCTTAATGACGGAAACATGATCCAGGAATGGAGCACTTAAAATTACTCTGACTTTTCCCAGAAGCCTGGAGAACCCTGGAAGTAGCCAGATGGGGGTCCTCAAGCCTGAGGTCCCAAGACCAGCAGTCCAGGGCTGTCGTCCTGACGGTTTCCCAATGTACTTTGGTTTTCTTTCTTTCCCGTCTTGTCCATGCCCCTTACCTAAACCCTTTTTGTAGTGTTCTCAGAAACCCAGTCGGGGCTGGACTGGTTTGGTTTGCCTGGAGAGCAGTGCCGGCGGTGACACTAAGTAACTCTTTCCTTGCAGGCCCTCTGAGTGCAGATAGCGTTATTTGTTCCTTAGATTAGAATTTTGGCAGCAGCTCAAACTGGGATCTGTGTTTGAGGTCCAAAATCCAGGCTTCCCTCTCCCTTCAACAAATAATTGGGACTAGGAGTCGTCCTTTACAATTGGACTTTAAACCAGGAAAGTAAATCCGGAGCTTTTAGTGATACGGATTTTTCTCGTAAACCTAGAAGAGCAAACAGGGAAAGGGAGAAGGAGGGGAATCAAAAGGTGTGTGTGTGTGTGTGTGTGTATGCGTGTGTGTGTGTGTGTGTGTGTGTGTGTTGCTTTCTGGCAGAACTCAGGGGGCCTCTGACACCTGCCTTTGTCTTCAGGTATCTAAGATTACTGCCCTGTGACACTCCTCAGCCTCTGGACTCCCACTGTAAAATCCCCTCTGTGGCATCACTCAACTAGTTGCGAATGGCTTCTGATTCGATTTTGTTTGGGTTTATCTCCATGTAAATAAGAGTGAAGTGAGAGTTACCTGGATGTGATCAACAAAGCTAGTGGCAGGTCCTGATAAGGAAAGAAACCACCCAGAAAAATCCTCAAGTGCAAACCAAGGAGAAAATGGTATAGTTGGATGGGTGTGTTCCTTGACACCCAGGCTTTATATTTCTTAATCTGCAGGCTTCTAGGGAAGGGATGGCAATGTTAGCCAGGTGTGTTCTATTGAGTCCTGATCACGGTAAAGCAATGATGTGGGGTGAGGGTGACAGTTGAGGATCACCAAACCACCCTTAGAAATAAGATGCAAGTGTTTCCCCAACGGTTAGCTTACAAGCACACGTTTAGACAGTTTTCATGCCTCCTCTTAAAAATAGTTACCATAATGCTATTTTCTTTCTGTCAACGCTGTGACCACATTTCCTTGGGGAAACATGAGTAGAAGCAGTTACAGTGGCATTTCCAGAGGCCTCCATCTACCTGTACTACGTGCTGAAGCTTGGAGGTGTGTTGGGGGGAACAATTTTATTGCCTGGAGACATTTTTTATTGAATAAAATCGTTCCTCGTCTTAAGATAACTACAAGTTAAGGGCGCAGAGGTAAGTAAACCCTTACCCAGGTAGCAGAGGAGTCTGTTTGGGACACAACAAAGGATCTAAGCAGTAAACACGGGAGTGTTTGGGATTTGCTTCAGCTAAGGCTGACAGTGTGTGTCGCTGCCACGCACTGCTGCCTCTGGGACCTCATGGCTGAGCCGCAAACTGGTTCCATACCCCAAACACACAGTCCGCCACCCAAACTCCTCCTGTAACGCCATTGCAGGTGGCATTGTGTTGAATTCTGCGTGTGTGGCATCAGAGTTTAGGAATTTAGGAGGAACAAGCATTTCCTGGGCTCTGCGGAGTTTCCCACCCGGCAGGGGTAGCGCGCCCTGAAGGGAGGGCGCTCCTTCCTCGGGGTGTGACACACCCGCAGCCCTGCACAGAGGTGCGCGGGGCGGGAAGAAGGTGCGGGGTGGGAGAGGTGCGGCGGTGTGCGAGGCACCTTAACTTTGATCGCGCGGCCGCGGGGTTGTGAGCCACCACCGCCCCGCCCGAGCTGGGTGCCGCGGCCCTCGGCTCTGCGCCGCGCGCCTCCGCCGCTGCCTCTTTAATCAGGAACACAGAAGGGGCGGGCCCTGAGCCGGCGCGTAATCGGATCGCTCTGCCGCGGCTCTGACATCCACATGCTGCTCGGCCTGAAAAGGCGAGGGGGGGAGCGGGAGGGGAGGCAGAGGAGGCGAGCGAGGCATCAGCCCGTAGCCCGCCCCCGGCACATCCTCAGAAGAGCAGACACTCGGCCGGCCACTGGGCGAGGTGGAGGTGAGGGCGGGCGCCAGCGAACTCGGAGAGCCGCGCGCACACTCGCGGGCGATCCCTGCCGCCGCCTCACCCGCAGCAGCACCAGCAGCACCGGCCGCCGCCGCTTCCTGCCTCGCACTCCCCTCGAGAGACTGGGCAAGCGGGTGTAGCTGCCTGGGGTGGCTCCCGCTAAGGGAACCGGGCGAGGACAAGAGCCGGGAGACTAGCTGCCTCCCACTCCGCCTGTCCAGCGGTCGGTGTCTCTGCCCGCGTGTGTGTCCCGGGTGCTGGGGGACCTGTGTCAGTTTGCGCCACTGAGATCACACAGCTGCCTAGGGGCCGTGTAATGCACAGGGCAAGTCTTGGCTTTCATTTTTATTATTATTACTATCTTACGCTTGGCTTTCGGGAAACCCTCGTGATGTTGTAGGATAAAGGAAATGACACTTTGAGGAACTGGAGAGAACATACAGCTTCTGGGTTTGAAGAGGAAACCGGTCCCCGCTTCCCCCAGCTTGCTCCCTCTTTGCTGATTTCGGGAGCTATCACCCAGTGAAGTGGGGATTCCAGCAAGAATTAAAGGTGAAGACAGACTGGCCACCAGGACCAAGGAGGGAAACGCTGATCATTAGAGACCTTTGCAGAAGACGCCACAAGGAAGAAAATTAGAGAGAGAAAAAACACAAAGACACAATTATACGAGATTCCACAAACCTGGCCCCGGAGAAAGCCTCTCTTTCAAAAAATGGATATGCTCCCTCTTACCTGGGTTTTCCTAGCTCTGTACTTTGCAGGACACAAAGTGAGAAGTCAACCAGGTAAGCCCTTCAAAGTTTTTTTTTTCTATATTTTTATGTGGTTCCCCTTTAAAGGCGACTGGTAATGCAGAGAAGCCACGCAAAACCGCTCTGGAGGAGGCTCCCTCAATGCTCAATAATTTAAAGAGAGATCTTTACACCACCAGGGCTGCGAAGCCCAACTTTTCTCTCTTGCTAGGAGTGTGTGTGTGTGTGTGTGTGTGTGTGTGTGTGTGTGTGTGTTGTAACAGAATTTGGCGGTGTTCAGATGTCACATATGGACTGAATCAAAGGTTTAAAAATACTACAAAGCCCTTGCATTACAGTTTTGGGGATTTTTTTTCCTGTCTTGAAGCAGAACACATCTCCCTTGAGTTTCCTCAACCTAGACAGTGAAATATAAATCATTTGCATTCCCTCCACTTCGGTACATTGAGCAATGTTGGCTGAAGGGCTTGGAGGGAAAGCGGGATCTAGCTTTGGTTTTCAGATGTGTGGATTCTTTTCAGGATGGGTGGGTACCTCTCGGAATCAGAGGACTGAAGTTAGCTTACAGCTGAGATGGGGCTTTCCTGTGGGCAGTTGGTGTTCCCCACTCTCTCTGGAATCCATGTGTTTTTCGGGAAAGCAAATCATGTTCTTTTATAAAAAAAAAATACTAAAAGATGAGAGAAACTGCACACCCCTGGAAGGTCTCTCCTTCTTGTGAAGTGGTTAGAAACTTTTGAGTGGAATTTGTTCCCAAGCACTGCCAAAAAGGGTGTGTGGACACAGGCTGCAGAGATAAGCACAGTGGGCCTAGGAGAGTCCAGGGCCGGCTTTTGTGGAGTGCGACAAGGGATACCTCCCTGAAAACAGGTCTCTGGTCTCAGGGAATGCGGTTCTTCCTCCCTGAAATTACTCCGGGGGTGGGGTGGGGGATGCCTTTCTCTACTCTGAGGTAGTATCAGGAACTAACTGACAAAACTCTTAGCAATCGTGGCTACAGGTGACTGTGGATGGGATTCCATCTACAGGGAAATGATAAGAGGAGGAAGGATAAAAGGCAAAGACACTTGGAGAAGTGTTTTTTCCTCGAGGCGCTTGGGCTGTGACAACCAGCCGCAGTGACGGGACTCACTCCCCACAGCCACCCTGGCATCCCGTGCTTAGCCTGTCCTGAGGAGAAAGCTAAATGCTTGCCAGGCTGCTTGTCTCTTCCCCAACACACACCTACAACCACTTGTGTGGGAGATATGTGGGTTTTATTTTTGCTATCTTTTGGATTTGTTTGTTTGTTTTGGGGGGTGGTGCCTTTGAGACTCAAATCCAAGCCTTTGCAGTTTCTTCCCTGCGGTAATTGGTTCTACAGGCATGAGCTAAGGGATGGGTGCAGGTCCGTCCTGGGGAAATTTTCTGGGCCTCGCATTAGGTCTTGCCTTAATTCTGAATTCCCAGCTTGAATTGAAATTAAATTATCTCCCACGGACCTGAATGCTGCGTAAATTATGTATGTGTGTGGTTTGCTGTGTATGTGTGTGTGTGTGAGTACGCGCGCGCGCACACACACACACACACACGAACGCACGCACGGGCGCGCTCCTTGAGAATACCCAAGGTATATTATGTATTCAGAAGCGGACTCCGGTAGGCCCGGGTGTGCGAGTGGGAGCACACTGGCACACACACCACACCAACAACTTCGGGTTCCCTGTAATGTGCAGAGCGAAATGGGTTGTGAGGACTCGGGGACCATCTCCTGTCCCAGATGTTCGCACATCTGTCCCTGAGCGCAGCATGGAGCATGTGTACGTGTGCGTATGTGTGAGTGTACAATACCAGGTCGGACCCACTCCTGCTCTGCCACCTGCCTCCCGCGCTCTCTGCAGAGCCCCCTCCCATCCCAATCCCTGGTCTCGCTGCGTCACTTCCAGAGAAGCTCTAAAGCGACGAGTGCGAAGCAGGTCACCCACTAAAAGACTGAGGGCAGCCTCGGACCCGGGATGGGATCCGCCCAGAGTAGATATTATCCCGCTCCCCGAAAAGGTGATCGATCTCCGGTCACAGTATCAACCTAGCAACTGACTGGTACCCGGAGACCTAGCCCGGGTGGCCAAGGGCGAGGCCAAACTAGACCTCTGACTCACCCTATGTGCGCCCGCCAGGAGGTGGGTTGGTCCCGACACTACGGCGGCAGCGGGAACCTATTCCGAGAAGGAAGTCAGGAAAGAAGGTGGCGGGCACACGTGGGGACAACTGAGCAAATACCCGGGCAGTCCCTGGCAGCTGGAAGGCGATGTGGGCACCGTGCACCCGGCTCCCAGACGCATAGCCTCCAGCCCGGGGCTGGCGAACTCTGGGTAGCTGGGCTGGGCCGGTTCGGTGCGCCCCCTCCTGCCCCCCACGCTGCACTAGGCGCTGCAAGCTTGCCGCAGCCCCTGGAGAACTGGCTTGTAAAAGCTGGGGGTCTGAGGCCGAAAGATCCCCGCGCTAGCCAGGCGGGGCGGCCGGAAGCCGGGGTGGGATTGCAGCACCGAGGGCGGAGAGAGCGGGAAGCAGCCAGGCAGCCTAAGCCGCAGGAATGCGCGCAACTCGCGCAGCCTGCGGGAGCACAGTGAGGCTAGCGCCCGCCTGAACGCACGAACAGGTGAAGAGCACGCGGCGCGGGCATCCACGTGGCCGAGACGTGGGCGCCCCCCAGCGCTCCCACACACACCCCCATCCCCCAGAGCCGTCCCTACAGCCGCATCGATTTGTTTGGGCTACGCAGCAGAAACAAAGCTGAATAATCCATAAACATTCTATTTCCAGCAAAAGCAGAACCAAGACTACAGCCTCCAGGCCGGTCCCCTTCTCCTCCAGACTAAGGACACCCCCGGGTAGGAGCCTGCGGCATTTCCCTGATGCTGCCCAGTGCCAGAAAGTTAGGTCGTGGCTGCGGCTGTCCTCCAGAGCAGGCACTGCAGTCGCCTGCTGGTGAATTGCCCTCCCCCCCCCCCCGCCGCGCTCCTGGCTGCCCGTGTACACGTGGAAAAAAAAAACGGTGTTCACGACCGATGCTTTAGTTTCCCTGATTGATTTCTTTTTAATATCGACACAAGTTAATGGAGGCGAGACGCGTTATGATTAAACGGCTGCCCCCACCCTTCGCCTCGGACTGACTGCGTCCCTAGTACGTCCCACCAAACCCCAGGCAGCTTCAGAGTGGAGGATGCAAGTCGACACACTGTCCTAAGGTGGGCGTTGCGTGTGTGAGGAGGCGGAGGATTAGGCGACAGTCGGGGAATCTCCGGGGCTCGGGGCACTGGGATCCTCTTTCCAGATCGCTTAACCGATCCTCCCACCCTTGCCGCAGCTTCTGCGGCTCTGGCTAAATTTCTTCTGGAAGGGAAGGAAGTGGACGCAGGGTTTATTGGCGTGGACTGCCAGCTTGGCTCGCTCCCTCTGCCTCCCTTCTCTTCAATTTCTAACAGAGAGGAGAGCCCCCTGGCGCTAGCCATTCCCCAGCAGCGCCCGGCCACGAAATTGCTGTGGTTGAATGGATCCGCTGGGGCTTTAATTCTACCAGGAAATGGCTCGGTCTCTGCTTTGGGTTCTTCAGAAGGTGGCAACTCCCGGACTTAAAGTCTACGCCCCCCTCCTCCCCCAGCCCCGTGAGACCCGTGGCTTGGGACCAAAAGAAGCCAGACCCCATAACTATCTCCCCCTTCCTTCTTAGTCCAGGAGAGCTTTGATCTGTGATGGCCCTTTAACACCATTGCCATGGACACGGGCTGACTCGGTCAATTCAACCTTCAGTCTGAGCTGAGTGATCAGATAAGAGGTGTAAATTGGCTGTGGGAGACAGGTCCGAGTTCAAATAAATCCACCAAGAGAAGCAGTGGTAGTCCACGGCCTTGATGCGGGGTTTGATGAGTGTTTTAGACTGTCTCCCCCAGAATGTTCCATGGCCACGGATGGGTATAATCATTTACAAATAAACAGTAAACTCCCAGATTACGAACAGACAGCCTACTCCGAGCTCTGGGGACGGTCTCCTGCCCTCATTGAGTAAGTGCCCAGTCACCTTTTCCCCGGAAGCAAGTACTGGAGGTGGTGAGGCTGTAACCAGTTGCCAACTGAGTACACGGTATACAACAGAGGAGAGCGCCCCTCGGGGCTTCAAGGCAGGCCCTTACTTGTCCAGGATGCACCAGGTAGAATAGTGAGGGCCCAGCAGCACCTCCAGTGTGAGGTTTTATGTCAGCCCATGGAGCCCTCAAAGCATTCATGGCAAAGTGTGAGATTGGAAAGCTGCCCGGACTGGGGACTGGGCTCTCCGGAAAGGGCCCCTGTTGTCTACCAAACGGCTCCAGCCCCCTGCTGTTCAGCGGATAGTGGGTACTCTTCTGCTTCTACCTTCGAGGTCTGGGGAAAGAGTGCAAAGACCAATTCCTAGGCAATGAGGCATGAAGGCAAGCAGCAGTTACTGGGGAGGGGGAGGTAGTGGGGGGGAGAAAGCGGGGTCCCAGATGTTTTTCATCTCTTTCAACTCTTCATTAAAGCAATTAAAAGAGTGAACCGACCAAGTGAGGGACGATTCCAGAGCCAGGCTTAGTGATGGTTTTCAGAACATGTTCCCCAAAGATCCAGCCTGGAAACAGAGGTGGGAGTTCGCTGTGCCGAAAGCACAAAGCCTGTGAAGTTAAATGGATGGGGCCCAGTCACAGCCACCAAGGAGAAGGTGGCTCTGTTATCTGAACAGTTGAATCTGAGTCCCCTTTGCCTCAAGCAGGTAAGGCCAATTATTGTTTCCTGGGGCCTCTTCTATAAAACACCCCACCCCCTTTTCTGATAGGAGCCTTGCTCCTTCTATAGAAAGACAAATCGCAAGATTGTGAATCAAACAGAAAAGCCAGTTTACCCAGAATCAAATTTACTGTTATTTTGTCTTTTGACAAGCATGACACATTTGAAATTCATTGAACAAAGGAGCACTAAAAAGTGACCTCGGGGCAGGAGTTCGTAGTGGCATGCACATATTCGAGGTATTTTTCTCCTTGGGCTATCCTTTGCCAGATGAAGTATCCACCTTGAGTGGCAGATGTGTTTTCTGAGCCCCAGGAGTTAGCCATTGTCCTGTTCCTTCCAGGAAAGAGGACTTGCTTACTGATAGCTTTTGAAAAAGATAACTAACCCATTTCTGGAAGACACTACGAAAGTTGTGTGTGTTCCACGCCCTCTTTCTCCCCCAACTCTGAGTTCCTACTGCGTTTCTCAAGACTATGTGCCCTGTAGAGAAAGGGCCCAGCATTTAACGGTTTCATTCCCAAGCAAGGTGTAGTGGATTTGGATTCCAGGACACACTGGCCTTGTCCTGTGGCTGGCCCAGGAGAAAGCTTCTAAAGGTTTAGGAAGCTGTCAAGTTTAGATAAGACTGAGCCCTTATCCTATGGGACCTTGGTTGTATTAATAAGGAGAAATTAATTTTTAACCACTGGGAATGTTGCCAAATTATGTGACCTTTGGCAGACCAGCTGTGCTATAAAAATAAATCCCCCATTTCTGAAAATGCTGTTTCTCTCCAGTGGAACAATAACCACGTGGCAGTTGGGACAGAGACGCGCAGGCTGGAGAAGAAAGGGGAGTTGACAAAAAAAGAAGCCTGTGATGCTATGAAACTACCAGACCTGGGCGTCCTACCACCCTCTCCCGTGGGAGGACTTCCACAATACAGGAAAGAGCCCTGGCCAAACAGGGAGCCAGGGGCCTGTGCGTATGCAAGCAATGGAGAAGGTGCTAAGTGCTTCCAGCCTGCTCACACCCAGTCTTGAACACATCCCTCATTGTTCACACTGGCCGGTTACTGGCATGGGCAGAGAAAAGGGGTACCGAACGGGGCAAAACATTTATCTTTCCCTAAATGCCACCAATAAGTGTCGCTGGAGTTTGAGAGCACTGGTATTGGATCGCTTAGCTTTTCCATACTTGGGAGCTGGGTTGTCCAGCTTAGCCATCGCTGTATTTTAAGTACTCTGTGCCAGCCACTAGAGCACTTAATTGGTTTTTGCCTCAGTTTCCTTATCTGTGAGGGGTGTGTTTGATAACAGTGCCTACCCAGGATGCTTTGCCACATGACATCGCATAGAACGGATGCTTGATGAGCCATTTCTGCTGTCACTCAGTCTTGGAGACAGCTACAGTGGGGTGGTGAGCCATCTCATGCTCACACAGCACTCTCCAACAACGCTGGGGGGGTTATTTCAATTTTATGAGATTTATTCATTCTCGGCTGCTCCCTCACTAACCCTTGTGTGTGTGTGTGTGTGTGTGTTGTAAGCACCAGTTTATCTCATTCACAAAGTTGTTCACAGGCCAGTAGCTCCTGCTGGATTTCATCTCCACAAAGGGTCATCTTCTCTTTGCATTCTTTTTCTCCCGTATTCTATTTTCCATGGTCTTGCTTTCACTCCTACTCCTTCAAATCTGTCTTTTTTTTTTCTTTCTGTCCCCCATCCCCACCCCTTCCATCCTTCCTGACTGGAAGTGTGCTCAGCAGGGAATGCTGTGTTTAAGGCACTGTTTCGAATTTGTAATAACTTCTTCTCGGGGCTTTAAGTCCCTTTAATAACTGAAGTTTTTTAAAAAAAAAGTCATCAGAAAAACAAAATAGCTTTTACCCAGCAAGACCCTTAATAATCCCATTTCCCTCTGGGTCTTTATAAAAGAGGCGAGATCTAATCCAGAGCAAAAGGGGGATGAGAGAGAGAGAGAGAGAGAGAGAGAGAGAGAGAGAGAGAGAGAGAGAGAAGAGTGTGTCTCTGGTACCCTGCTCCCACCCCCCAAAGATGTTCTGATAAGTATGATAAGTAGCGTTGGGTTCTGGAGAGAGCTAGTCCTCGAAGAAGATAAAAGGAATTGCAAATTACTGGCCCAAACGATAATAATAATTGTGAGAATAAATGGAGGGAAAATAAAGCAGATGTACCCTGAAGGCATAGTAGGAGCCAGAGATAAAGGCACAGGCCAGATTTAGTGGCGAGAGGCCAGTTGAAGACACGAAAGGAGACTACCCGCAGGGGCTCACTGATGACGTTGTGGTTTTGCATCTTGCCGATACTACTGATAAACAAATATTTGGAAGTTACCTTTTCAAATGAGAAGGGACAACTAATGATAAACAATCGACAAAAAGCTTCAAGGGAAATATTATGTTTGCTATTGCCAGACATAATGTGCGTCGCCACTGAACTTCCTCATTACCTAAGGTTAGGGTGTCCTTGGAGATCTAGTTCACATCAAGTCCTCCTTGATCTATGCCTGTGTGCTATTATCCCAGATGATTAATCTGCCATTTTAAAATCTGTATTTAATAGCAGTTGATGATAGAAAAGGAATGGTAGTGGCTGGTGTTTTATAATTTGTAGTAAAATGAATTTTTGATATCTGGTGATGCCCTATTGTGATAAAATATAGTTCTACTTCCATCTTAATCCCTTAATTGGCAAAAGTTCATTGAATCTGACTGTTGGGAAAAACTGTGGATTTGATCACATAGGGCTTGCCAAGGATGGGTGGGGAAGGATTCTTGGCTTTGGGTAGCTGGTGGTACAGCGAAGTGGATGAGGTCATCTAATGAACTTTTAAGTTCATTAGAAGATGCTCATGACTTTGGCTTTTGAGGTTGAGCAGGGAGGGGCAGTCCCTGGCACTCCTGGTGTGGAAGTGAAGAAGGGTCCAAGACAGGTGAGATTTCTAGCCAAGAAAGCATTCATGGGAAAGGGCAAGTGGCAGCAGAGACATGCTCATTGGGTTTGTTTAGGGAAGTTGTAGCTTAGAATATATGGTTAGAAATGGTTGCCAATAAAGTTAGAAATGGTGGCTTGGGCTTCATTCAAGACCCAATTTGCAAGGCCAGGAGTTCAAGTTTCATGTGCTAACCAAGGGGGAGCAATTGACATTTCAACCTAAGCTTTAGTTCATCCAAATAACTGAAAAAATATATTTTTTATGAGCTCCCCCTCCCTTCCTTTGGTTATTGGAGATACCTCAAAATTATTCTTCTTCTGTTTCCCTTCCCAAACGTCTGTTAAAATGGTCAGGATTTGTAATCCCAGATCTCTCATCAATGGCATCAAACCTGCATTTGCAATGAGGTCTGGAAGAGAGCAGACATAAAGACAAGGTAATGACGTTAAATCTGCTGCCCTATTGGAATTGCATTTGTCTATGATATAAGGTGACATATAACAAGGTTACCATAGGTGGCATGATTCGAGGTCAGGGGAGGCAATCACGTCAAACCCACATTTTCCCGACTAAGTGCCTGGTCATTTTTAGCATCCAGATTAAAGGGGAAGAGGCGTGCCAAAGGCCCTGCTTCAGCCCATCTCCCAATTGTGTTCTAGGCAAGCTGAGGGTATGGAACAAGAGGGTTTGCTCTGTTTCTCCCTGCCTTCCATACACACAGGCTTGCTTCCTCTCTCCTGCTTCCAGCTTCGCGTCTCCCTCCCTTCCCAGATGGTTCTTTTATTCAGATTGTGAACTTTATCATGACAAAGGTTCCAGGGGATTCTCATTTACTGTACCTTCAGGAGTGCATTGCTCACTGCCACCGCCCCATAAATTGAGTAGATTGCACACACACCTCACCCCCCCAGTTGCCTGAGGAAGTGGTCAAACGGCTGGCCACATTCCTGGGCTGATGGATTGGCTCATTTCTTCCCGGCTTAAGCCAAGACATGGATTTTATGAGACTGTTTTGTGACAGGCTGAAGTCACTTTGAATAAAGCAGCATCTCGACAAAGCTTATCCTGAGTCAGTGAGCAGAGTTTGGCTAAAAGCCCAAGCAAAGACGTAGATGTTCTAGACGAAGGATTTGATGCTGCTGCTCTTGGTCTTAGTTTTCGTGCATCCCTGTTGTTAACATGCTCACACAAGGAACTGTGTCTCCATAATATTTATAAACAAGCAGCCAGAGAGCCAGTGAGAAAGCTCCGATTGACACAGTTAATGAATGAAGAGAGACATTCAGCTCTCCATCATGCAGCACAGCCATGCTCCTGGCGTTTGTTTCAGCTTTACCAAGTAAATGAAGCCAAGGGTAACCTTGTAACACCTCGAACACGTGACTTGTTGTCTTGGAAGGACGTAACTCCTTAGAATTTAAGGTCGCTCTACAGGTTATAAGAACTTTCCCCCAACTCATGGCACAGCCTTTGAATTTTAGAACTAGAAATAACCTTTCAGAGGAGAGTCTGAGCACGGTGCGCTCACTTACCCAAGGCCCCACAGCTTGAGAGTGGTGAAATTAGATTTGATTTCGAGGCTCTTTATCCTCACCCAGCGCCATAACAGCCCCGAAACAGCAAGTGATATGAGAAGGTCGCAACCTCCTGTTTAAGGAGGGGAAGAAGAGCATCTTCTTTGCCTTGCTATGAGTAATTAGGTGGAAACAATGTTGTGGGATTCGGGGCAGGATGGAATTATGTTGTGAGTAAAGACTGAGTGGTAAAAAGTTTCCAAGGGAAGTGGATACAGTGGCCCTCAGGTAGATAGCAGCCCCTACGTGCCTGCAAGGAATAGTTCTGCACGCACTCCCAGCACATGCTTGAAACCATGAGTGGTGTCCAACCTAATGGACTTCACCTTGTGCTATGCTTATGTACTTGTGACAAAGTTTAACTTAAAAATGAAGCACAGTAAAATATTAACAATAGCTAATAATAAAGTATAGCAATTACAATTGCATGCCACCATAAAAGTTATGTGGATGTAGCCTATCTACCTATTATCTATCTATCTATCTACCTACATACCTATTATCTATCTGTAGCGAATGCATTCTCCTATTGATGATGCTGTATGCTATCACACAATGAAGCGAATAATTCAGAATGTCTGGACAGCAGTGTTAGGTTGCTGTTGACCTCCTAACCATGTGTCAGAAGGAGGATTATCAAGGTATGGGTGTCTTTGACCACAGGTAACTTAAACCACAGAGAAGTGGGGGTTACCCACATGAGAAATAGATGTCTCCAATCTGCCCTCTTGTCTCCTTGCCATGTTAAAATCACAGAGATCCAAGCTCAGTGGGTTTCAAGCAGAAAATCCAGGAGGTCCCAGAGAACCCCATGAGAAATGAGGGTAGAGCCTAGAAGCCAAAGTGACTTCCTTAGCTTTCTGATTCCTTTCCTTGGAACAACCAAGGTGAGTTTCTTTTTTACCTCTGTTGTTCTTTGGTATTCTGGGCAGAGTTTTTATCCAAAGGGAAAGAACATGACAACTACACACCTAATACAGTCCACACCTTGAATTAAATGTATAAAGGTGAGACCTCGAAAGGCTCCACTCACGTAAAAAGTAAGCTTCTCCCCTTGTTTGGCCAATGTCAAGTGCCCACCTCCACTTTTTATGGTAAGCACACATATGCACACACATGTACACACTTGCACGCATCAGCACGCACACCTCACTACTCCCAGAGTCGTTCAGCTACCAAGTGTTCCTGCTCATGCTTTCTTTCAGTTCAACTAACCTGGAGGTCTATATGGTCTTCACCTGTGGTCACAGGGCTCCAGCTGCTGAAGAAAACAATCAGAATTCTGATTATTTAAAAGTCCTCACCGCAGGGGCCTGGAGAGATGGCTAGTTAAGAAGACTCAGTGCTCTTACAGAGAGGGTTCAGGTTCTGTTCCCAGCACCCACATAGTCGCTCACAACCATCTATAGTTCCAGGAGAGTTCCCGGGGACCCCAGATATATATATATATATATATATATATATATATATATATATGTAGATAGATAGATATAGATATATAGATATATAGATAGATAGATAGATGATATAGATATAGATATATGAGAGAGAGAGTGAGTCTGCATACATATAGGCAAAGCTCTCACACATATAACACATGTAAAATAAATAAATCTAAAAAAAGACAAAATTCTCCCCACAGCCTGTTCTAGGTCTTTTCATCAAATTCAAGCAATACCCTTTTCCCTTTAAAACAGCTCCAATTAAATTTCATGGATGGAAAACTAATTTGTAGGGTTCTCCTTCTGCCATTTTCTGGTATCTCCTAGAGATCAACTACTACCAAGGAGCTCTGTCTAATTCAGGCTCTCTAGGAGGGCCTGAGTGAAGGGGTAGGAAATTCTTTCATCTTCAGTGGTAGAGAGGACTGAGGTTGTAGAGGGGTGGGGGGAGGTTGAGGGGAGGAGGTAGGGAGAGGTGGAGGGCACAGGAGGTAGGGGGTGGGAGTGGTGACAGAAAACCCATTGGCAGAATCAGATGGTGATTTGAGCAGGAACGTACAAATTTAGAAAAAAATATATTTGACATTTTACTTTTCAAATAAAAGTACTTAAGTATTTACTATGAGGGAAAAGTCTAAATTCCGCATTAGCTTTCTCTTCCCTAGAAGTTGTGTGGTGTAGAGATGTCTCATCGGGCTCTCTCACACACTGACCCCCACACCTGCCCGGATCACCCCTCAGGCTTCTCACCCACATGGATCTTGGTCCTTTTCTTTGGGAAATGAATTTGCCCTAGGTGAGGTGTGCACAAAATAGTTGCAAAATGAAATATCTTGTCATCTCACCAAACAGGCTCAGTGGCTCAGTCTTCATTGTGGTCCGGGACCCTCTGTGTGTGAGACTGGCCTCAAGGGGTTTGCCCCTGAGGGTCCCTCTGTGTGTGAGACTGGCCTCAAGGGGTTTGCCCCTGAGTTCAACTTTCTCTCCACTTGGTTTGATGCCTCTGAAGCAAGACAGAAAGCATTTATGAAGCTCTTTCAGAGCACAATAAAGGCCTACAAAGTAATGGATGATCTAGCTCTTCACAAGAAACTCTAGCTAATTCTTATTGGGACATGCAAGCCCCCCCCCCAACTAAAAATAAAAAGATCAATTATCAAGAAGAGATGTAGAAGGATTTAGTGTGTTTTCTTTACAGTTTTTACTGCTGTCTTTCAAGAATTCCGTTCTCTCCAAGAAAAATAGAGACAGAAATTCTAGTATTTATCTTTGTGGATCTATGTCTGTGCCAGTGATGTGTGATATTTTATGGGAGGGTGCAAACATGTGTACAGGACTGAAGTGTGAATAACTGACATGTATATGTAGTTGATGGGAGTATCTACGTGTGTTTCTGCGTGTGGGTGCAGTCTCAGCAAGAATGCCCATTTATAAATGTATTGGAAAGGTCACCCACACACAATGAGGCAGAGGCTAACAAGTCCACGGATATTTCATTAAGTGTCTCGATTTTCTTCTGATAAAGAAATGATGTGGGGAGTGGGGAGACAGAGGAAAGCAGTAGGGTTTTCCTTTCTTCTTTCAGTTAATAAATTTCAACAGCAGGAGTGCAGAATACTGGCTACAGAGCATGGTGGAGTTACAAAAAATCCCTTTCGTGGGGCAGTAGTTATACTGAGTACAGATAGGAGATGAAACCTTTCTGCAGGGAAGTTTTGCTCCGGCTCCGTTGCCGATCTGTGTGTATGGTCCAATTACTGAAAGCTCAACCCTGGGCTTCGGAAACTGAGGGGAGAAAGTCTTCTTTTAAGAGTAACTGACAGAAGCAGGGGCGGGGCTTCCATAATTGGGGAAACCATAAGGTTACTAAACAGGCGCTCTGCTCAGGTCCCGCCCCCCCCGCCCCCGTTAGTTCCAAGACACAAGGCGTGGTTTGAGGGTGAGGCCCGTCAGTTTTTTGCAAAAATAACTGGCAGGGGGCTAGCCCAGTAAAACATTCTTTCTTCTGCTCCTTTGGCAAAAGAGCTAGCAATCTAAGTACCTGCTTGTCTGCCTCTTCAGAGGGCTTCTACCAGCCCCTTCCCCCCACGGAACCCAAGACTAATGGGCCTCCGTATGACCAGCTGGAATATACTGGTGCCCGTGTTGGCGGAGTGCTTTGGGGCTCCTGGAAAGCCTGCAGGCAGGGGCTGCAGAGGCAAGGGAGGGGAGCTGGCTACATCTGGGTGGGAGGGATGGACCCCATTGTCCTTCAGGCCTGGGGAGGATGCAGGGTCATTAGGTAGAGGATGATTCTGTAGCTGTTAGCCTGAGGAAACGCCTCACTTTTGTTTTGCACCCAGTAGGAAATGGACCTGAATCCATTAGATTCTGGGCAGTTCAACCCGGCTCAACCCGGCACAGTTTGAGCCCTTGGAAACTAGATGCCAAAAAGGCTACTTGTGTGGATTTGTGCCCCACCACCATTGTGCAGCACGCCTATCATTTACGCGTTTAAAGCCTGTCAGGCTGGCAGTGTGCAGCAGAGGGCTGGGAGACGGTAATGCCAACAGACACGGGGGTTGGTAAAGTGCACCTGTAGAGTTAAAAATGCATGACCCATTCGCTCTTTGAGGGAACACAGGAGAGAGACCCCTGTCCTGGCCGGTGTCTGCTGAGATGTAATACATAATTCACGGGCCCATGCTGCTCCATGCAGATGGCGGCATTAAATCGTGATTGATGCTCAGAGACAAACAACGTTCACGAAGGGCTCCAAGAGGCTTCGGAATATTTCTGCGTCTCTTGTGCCCCTCTGCTCTAGCCGTGGTATTAAGCAAACCCCACTATTTCCCAAGAACCCCTGCTAGGGAGTGCAGAAGTTCCCTCCTGGATAGATGAGAATCTTGAAATGTCATCACCTACCTTTTCTGCCTTTGAAGGTTGTCCCTTCCCTTCTGACCCACTGTTTACTGCCAGCCAGGCACTGAGGAGAGGGGGAGCCAGTTCTACCCCTGCTTCTGCCTTTCCAGAAGCACCAGCACACTCTGGTGGCCACGGAGCCAGAGGGACAGTGGGCAGAAAACACAGAGAAGCTAAGGCGTCTGGTCTGCCCAACACAAAGCACAGTTGTGGAAATGCTGAGATTAGAGCCAGCAGATTCTCCGATAGAGATTCTTCCACTGGGTGTATATTGAAATAATAAATCAAATCTGTGGGGTGTGTGGAATTCAGTGTTTGGGGAGGTCTTTAAAATAAGCTTTAATCACTCTCCAGAGCCTGTTTTGGCCCAAAGCTGAAAGTGCCGCCCTGCACCTCTTGTAATTGTTGCCAGGCTTGCTTGTGGGTTGGTACCACAAAACCACCACCGTCAGTTCCTGGAGCCGGGCTGTTGGCTGACTGTGCTGGGCTAGGAGACACCGAATTAAGTGAAGGATTGATGATGAAGGCTTGAAGGGAGAAAGGAAGATAGCCAAGAAAGGGAGACAGGAAAAGGCAGGGAGAGTTCTTAAGAGCACACTCGTGTTTTAATAATCTCCAGCCTTGTAATTGTAATATTTATGACCATTTTCTGGATTATGCGTGTGTGTGTGTGTGTGTGTGTGTGTGTGTGTGTCTACAAGGAGTGAAGAGTTGAACTAATCTCTCCCACTGAATGAATAAATAGGTTAGTCTTTCCTGGGCTGCCATAAAAGGCTCGTAAAATAGCAGTGATGTTCACCGGGAGGGAGGCTGCTGGAGCTTATCTCAAGTTCATTGGTGGTGTTGCTCTCTCTTCCAGACCCACCCTGCGGAGGTCGACTGAATTCCAAGGATGCTGGCTACATCACCTCCCCAGGTTACCCCCAGGACTACCCCTCTCACCAGAACTGTGAGTGGGTTGTGTACGCCCCCGAACCCAACCAGAAGATTGTCCTCAACTTCAACCCTCACTTTGAAATCGAGAAGCATGACTGCAAGTGAGTACAGCCCTTCCGTCTGGGGACGTATACGTCGGCCACTAGCCTTATCTGTTGTCTTTTTGTCCATGAAGAACAACAGTGGATCCCAGCCGCAATGGGACACATAAAGATGACATTACCTTTTAGGAGAAACAGGGTGGAGCTGATTCTATGGTATTGTGAGAACTTTGTGTGGAATAAGGTACAGAAAAGAGTGGTGCCCTGCAAGGAGAAGTTGGCAGTGGAGAGAGTTTCCATGGGGGCGGGAAGTGGGCTACAAAATCCTACTTACTTGGCTCTATGATTTACGCTTCCTTGGAGAGCTCCTCCATTCCAACCGTTGCCTTATTAGGGAGCCCTGCCAGCTTCCCAAATAAAATAGTAGCTGGCCCTCAATATATCCAGCATTGGGGATTGGCTTCTGAAGGGGCTGCTCGTTACGTAAAAAGAGTAAGAAATACTGACTTGATGGAGGCAGGTTTGAGACTCCAATTGATTCTTGATGTCTGCGCTGCCCAGGTTACTATCAGAGATGCGGGTATGGATTTGTTCTACAAACACAGTTCCCATTGCTTTACAAATAACTAAGCCACTCAGTCCTCACTGTGGCCCTGGGAAGTTGGTGTCATCACAATCTCTGTTTTAACAGCAACGCACTAAAACAGAAGAGCGGTTAAGTCAGCCACTCAGGGCGACTCAGATGATCTTATCACAGGATATCATCTTTGGAGATGCTGTGCAGCGGGGCGGGGGGCAGGGAGCAAGCAGGGTAGTCTTGCAGACAGCAGAGATGACGGAGCTGTCATCAAAGCTCCGCCCTAAGGTGAGAGAAGATACCAGTGACAGTTTTGGTCTTTGTACCATAAGCCCCAGTAAGTGTTCTGTGTTTACGTTTTGGATAAGCATTCTAAGCATTACTATGACCAAGAACTTCTGAGTCCTGAATAATCGATAAAGGGACAACTTGTGGGGCAGGTATAAGAGAGCAGGCGACCGACACTCCTGGCCTCCATTGCAGAGCAGGCTTCAGTACAGACCAACACTTCCTCCTTAGGAAACGAGGCCTGTCTGTAACTAGCGCTAAACTCTAGGCCTGGTGAACTGTGGTCCTTATTACCCTCCCAGGACCACTTTGCACCTGCAGAATGGTTTCCTTCTCACAGGAGGTAGTCCCTGCTGAAAACCAAAAAGTTTCCCGGATGGAGGCTGCATGGGATCAGGAGTCACAGGATGGGATGGGGTTTCTAATTCCAGGGCCAGGCTGGCTGCCTGGATGACACAGCATGTGAATTCCCCTTTGTCTGTGTTACACAGACACGCAGGACACATTGACTCAGCATCCCTGGGTTCCCACTTCCCTAACAGAGGACTTTACAAAGACTCGGAGTTAGTACAGTTTCTGGAAAAGGTATTTTGGGTCCCAGAACCTTTGACTAGGCTACAGAAGGTTGGCACCAGCTGAAGCATAGCGTACAGGGTGCCTGAGAAGGAGATCCGAGAAATTTGACTAAGCATCTCTCTGGATGGAGGGCCAAATTCGGTCCTGCTGACACCAGCGGAATCTCTAGGGGGAATTGCTAAGAGACTATTTTATGGATATTCACGATGACAGAGGGGAAAGCCCTGGCTTTTTAGACCGTTGGGCCCAGATGTCAAGGAGCAAAGCTCCAATACATTGGGAAGCCTGAAAGACTAAGGAAGCACACTCAGGCCCCAGGACCATCCCCCAGGGTGGGGAGAGCCTGGTGTGGAGCCTGAAGGGAGGAAACAGGCAAGTTTCAGGCTATCTCCCAGCTTCTCCGCCTTCCTAAGCAGCTTCCTGTTTTCCTCTGCACTCCCCATCCGTGTTGCTGGCTTCAACCTAAAAGGTGAAGAGGTCAGAAAAAAAAGCCCTTTCTGGAATCTCTTTCCCCCAGTGCCAAATTGTCTGCAAGGCTCCTCTAAGGTTAAGCTTCTTCCACTTAGTCTTGCTCTCGGTCCCCCACCACTTCTCCACTTCCCATTGTCTGTCTCTCTCATTAGTTCTTATATTTAGAAGGTCATATCTGGTCTCCGTGTTTTAGTCATGGTCATTTGCATGCAGAATAAGGGGCTTGCCCCTCCCAACGCCTTCCTCTGCTCTCCTGGGTAAGAGCACATCACTTCACTAAATCCCTCAGTGTTATTCGGCTTCACACTCCTTGACTCCTCCCCCAACACTGCATTTTTTTTCCTGATAGCGAATGCTATCAGAAGATATCAACCTACTGTTAAAGAACATCTTGAGCACATGTTCAATTGTCTACCTCAAAATTGAAGCAGTAGATCCCTCACCCAACAGAAAACTGACTCAGTCGCCCTTCTGCGGCTGGGCAAAAGCTCTTTGCAGAAAGGGGAAACAAAGGCCTTCGTGCCTGCCCATGTTTTTTCTTCTGCCTTCCTTTCATGCAATTAACTACAGAAATTGCCCTTTGACCAAAGACCAGGGCCCTGACAGGAAGGATTATTCTGGTGTGTGGTACCTAAACCTTTGTCTTTCTGTAACTTGAAGTCTCTACCCCAAAGGTCAAGACTGTTACTGAGCAAACCCCAGACAGATCTTTTCCTGACCACTGCTTGTTCATTTTGCTCCACCTAAGCTTGCTGTCTGCTCGGAAAATTTCGTTCACGAGCGTCAGCCGTTCTGTGCCAGTGCAATCCAAAACCACCCTCTCTGTTAGCTTTGCCTGCCTCCTCCCTCAGGCTATCCACAGAGAGCCAAACCCTGAGCACCAGCATGCTGTCCTGGGGACCTGGTAACAGCCACAGGCAGAAGCAAAGGCTGCTGTGGCATTGTCAGCTGCCTGTGTCAAGGGACAAAAAGACAGGACTCAGGGCTGTCTGGGCAAACAAGAGAGAATCCAATTCATCCCTCCTGGGAGCAGAAGATACCAGGAGGCTGCTGCCTCGGCAGACAGAGAGGCCAATTGCTTGAGTCATCAGCCAGAGGGTTCAATGTTATGGTTTTAGAAACACACACACAAGGCTGAGTATTTTTCCATTTCTAAAGTTTGAACTGTATGTATTTTTTAAAGCACTTACCAACATGCCATCCTACAAACATCAGTCTTCAAGCAGGCGTGCACATGTGTACACACACACACACAGACACACACACCATTGTAGAGGCCCAACCAGAGGTAACTAAAATCAAAAGCTAGTTCTTTGAAAGAACAAGTACTTACCAAATAGGTATCTTGAAAATATTTTTAGGAAGTTCAAAAGCCACTAGGAAGCCATGAAAGTATGTTTCTTAGGCCAGCAGCCTCACATGTAAGTCTACATAGACTCAAAACAAAGTGACCTCATTCATATCAAAATGAGCACTATTGAGGAACGGTGGTTTTCTGGGTGGAGTTCCTTGGTGAAATGTCCCAGAATGTCTTAAATTACATGCCACACTTCCCTGTTTTCTTAGAGCCAACAGTTAAGAAAAGTGATTTTTCATTCTTGATAATTCAAAATAGTAATTGCTCACTTCTTCCTGAGCACTGGAGTCCAAGTAATGTCCTCTTTGGATGTGACTCACACTTAGGGATGTGAGCACTTGGATGCAGTACTGGCAGCGGCCAGGAGAGGGCGCAAGACCCCCATCATGAACTCCCTGATGTTGGTGCTGTGAGCAGAGCTCATGTGCGCCCTTAAACCCTGAGCCACCTCTTCAGTCCACATTGGGGTTCTTGTCGAGCTTTTAGACTTTAAGTCATCAGTTTACCCCTTTCTCAAAACCATGACAACAACTGCTTTGTTGTCTCTTGTTGATGTTATCACAGTAAGTTAACAAGCATCTTAAATGCCTTTGCACTGTGTCGTGGGAAACTTGAAACTATTTTCTCCCGTTATTTTTCTTTTTAAACTTTTTTACTTGTTTATATTTTATGTATGAGAAGTTCTATATATGTACCCACAGGACAGAAGAGGGCATCAGATGCTATTATAGATGGTTGTGAGCAACCATGTAGGTGCTGGGAACTGAACTCAGGACCTCTGGAAGAGCAGCTCTGAACTGCTGAGTCATCTCTCAGCCCCTTCTCCTGGTACACTTGCCATCACTTCTTGTTATGAGGAGCGTTTCTCCTACAACCTCCCTCTTCTGACTTTTTGTTTTTATTTTTCCTATGTATCAAATTTGCTATAGAAAATCTTTGCTGTCTGTGCTAAAAATTAGGTCCTGGTGTTCAAGATTTCAGCCCTAAGCCAGTGCAGATTCAAGATCAACATTTCTCATTTGCTTCGTTCGGCCAAGGTCACATCAGAGTAAGGCCTGCCTGAAAGTTGACCCCACCCTGACCGAGCATCAGACAGCACCCATAGATCTCCAGGCTTCTGCTCTCCCCAGTCTGCTACATTCTGGATGTGGGTATTTGACCTCTGGTCAAGCATCCTAGCTAAACAAGGTGCTCCTGTGTTTACTTACCTGCAGAGGGGTCCGTGCTCCAAGTCTTAGAACATGTGTCTGTCCCTCTCACAGTAGGAGACTATATTTTAAAACAAATAGCAGACTCCTGGGCTAATAAATTAACAATATGCTAAACAGAGGAAAGAAACCAGATCTCAATAATCTGGTCCCTCCCCGCTGAACAATTAGTGTTTCCCTGTACCCGGCAAACAACCAACACCTCCAGGAACCCAACACAGCCTTCCGTCTCTGAGGACGCCTGAGCTCTGACTGCACACACTGTCCCTCCTTCCCTGCCCACTCTTCCCCTGGGCTCCTCACTCCATCTTCTTGTCTTTATTGGCCCCAACTCCAAGCCACCTTAGCTCTTGGTCTGAGTGGGCAAGCTCTTCAATGGCAGAGGCCTCATACTTCATCTCTGAACTGCAGCAGCTAGCCCTAGAGGGGTCCGAGTGCTTGTGTGCCAATGCTTGATTTGTTGATATTTTCCCATTGATTGCACCAGGGCATAGATAAGTGTAGTATGAACCGTGTTGGTAGGCAGGCAGGGCTGTTTTTCCCATTCTCCCATCAGAGATTACAAAAAGATCATAAAATCTAGGCTATAAATGTTGCTAACTTCTCTAACTTGTGTCTGTCACCAACAAAATGACCCAGGCCATTCAGTCTATGCCCAGGAAGTTCTTAACAAGTGCCTACTTAGTACCAAGCTTGAGGACCCATTTTGGAAATATAGAGGTTAGTATACCATACCCTTTGACCTGGTAGACCTTGGGGTTCCAGAGTAGGAGGTGATGAGGTCATGCTGCCCCAGCTGGCATAGAACTTCTGAGCCTGGCACTTCACAATCTCTGTCCCAATTAATAGTGACAGGAAAGCACATGAAGTGGCTACCTTCTTTCCTGCTTACAGTGAAGAAACATAGCCTTGCAGGGCTCAAGCAAGTGGCCTTAGACCGGGCCCTCTGAAAGAGCTGGGGAGGGATTTGAACCCTACTTTTCAGTCTGCATTCTTTACTCTTAGGGTGTCTGCCTTCCCTCCCCAATGCTACGTGTTATGACTGTGGCATGATGGGAACCTGGTATATGAGTCCACGGTGCCCAGATCCAGCCTAGGCTGGAAGACGCAGGGAGGCTCCCTGGAAGAGGTGTTTTTCCTATACTGACCCTAGAGCAGTCTTCTAGGCAAGGATGGGGGTGTGTGGGTATAATGGTCCCAACAGAGGGTGTCACACTGAACGACCTAAAGAGGGGGTGGGCGGGCGCTCTGGGAAGCACAATCATCAACATTGCTGACCCCCATTTCCTTCACTATGAAGGCTGTAAGGGCAGGAGCAAAAGAAGGCTGCCCTTGTGACTTTTTGCTATAAACCCTCTTCCTGGCAAAAGGTGCCCGATGATGTTACTTAACTCTATTTCCTGGCCAGGCCACTTCCACCACCTCCTCAGGAGAGAGACCTAGGGCAGGAAGCAGGAAAGGCTGAGATTAGGGGCCTCTGCGCCCCCACCCTCCCTGCTATTGTAGTGTCTCTTCAGACTATGTTCCCTCTGTCCAGATGTCCTTAGTGTAATTCTGAGAGTGTGCTTTGCTCTGGGAAAGTCCAGGTAACAAGCTGGATCAAGGCCTCATCAACTTGGTCTTACACAGACTTTCAATCTCTTTTCTTTTCTTTGAGAGAGAAACCAAATTTGGAGATGTGGCTTCAGTGGGGGTTGCCTGAAGTCAGAACAGAGCTAGTCTCTGTGGTACAAGAGCATGCCACATGCTGGCTCAGGAGAGACCCTTGGGTTGATTACTCATGACATTGTGACAGATTTACTGCCTAGCCACCACAGAAATGTCCCCATTCTCTGAGGCTCCAGTGAGCATTAATATTTTTCTATATTGCAACAACCCTCCTAATGACAGAAACAGACCCACCTCTGGGAGCATGGTGCAATAATGGGACTAACCCCGTTAGCCAGGGCCCAGCTACCAGCTGACCCGTCCGTCCGCCACAAGCTTGACCAAGGACTCCCTCTGCCCGGCAACTTCAGCTCACCCAAGAAGGGGAAAACAGCAACACACAGATTGTTCTTCTCTCACCAAGGTTAAAGGGCAGTTGGGACAACAGTTATTTTTGGCTGTTTGTTTTTAAATATTCGATGTTGCAATCGTAACTCTCTCCATGCAAGCGATCTTCACTATGGCTGTCTTTCTTAACAATGTGTTTTATCTTCTGACTGAGAAAATCACTTGAGATTTTGTCATACACGATCCCCCTTGCTCTGCCTCTCAACCCTGGCACTTTCTTGAAAGCTGGAGATCCCAGAGGAACAGCACCTCGCCCCATGTAACTCTGTGTAATTCTCCCATCTAATTACAGCGCAGGCTGTCTCAAGAAATTCAGAAGGACAGGGAGCAGATAAAGGTGTGGAAGCAGTAAGGCAGGGAAGGAAGATAACACATCAAGACCTTAGACTTCTCTACAGAGGGATTTGTGTTTTCCTGTGGCCATGAGTCCCATGGGGGGGGGGGGGACTGCTCTTTTTGTTTGTTTTAGAAGTAAGGAACTGGACCTTGATCGGAGACCCTCAAGAGATAACTTAATTCCATCTTTCTATTCCTGCCTAGATAAATCACTCGCAGCCCTTGTCTTTTAGAGGAGAAAAAGAACTTCATAATCGCCCTTCATTATGAGACCTTTTGGCTCATAACCCACCCCAGTTGATTGCAGAATAGATGGCTGCATTCAATTTACATAATCAAAATTTTTTCCTAGAAGGAAAAATTCATGAAAAAAAAAAGTTAGCTGGGTCAAAATTAAATTTTAAGAAACTAAGAAAAAAAGAGAAAGAAATAGATCCAGGTTTGACTTAGGTTTGAGGATGGATCCCATGTTAAAAGAAAAAGCACACGATTCCTTAATGCCCTGTCTTCGTGGCTTTGTACTGAAGCGTCTTGGCACTTGTCTGACTCTTTCAGCTCTGTATGTTAGAGGCCCAGACATACGGCCGTGGGGGAAGATGATCAGTAAGACAATAGCAAACACTGATGGAGTTCCCAGAGACACCAGATATTGTCCACATTGACCTCCCAGAGCAAGCTCTGCACCCAGACTGATATTAGTCCCACTGACCAGAAAGAAATACTGAGGCCTTGAGAGAGCACAACCTGTACCACAGGGGGCTGATTGGAAGCCAGGTGGCCCTACGCTGCTTACGCTGCTTCTGTGTGCCTATGTCAATGTGCTGAAGGCATCACCTGCTGTCCAGCACCCGGGAACGCTGGCCTGACTCCTTAGACACTGTCCTACTGTCCTCTTTTCGTAGCCTTGCTTAGCCTCTTCCTGCTGCTTGGTCACTTGTGGATGCCGCAAGGCCCTCGAAGAAAAAGAAGTCTTTCTAGGTCTTAAAGGACAAGCTGGAAACCAGATTCAGTCAATAGTCTCCATCTGCCTCCTACTCCCCTGAACTCCTACACACACAAATACACACACACACACATGCATACCACATAGACACACACACCACACATATACACACCTTACCCATACCACACACACACACCACACACACACATGCATACCACATAGACACACACACCACACATATACACACCTTATCCATACCACACACACACACCACACACACACACATGCATACCATATAGACACACACAACACACATATACACACCTTACCCATACCACACACACACACCACACACACACATGCATACCACATAGACACACACACCACACATATACACACCTTACCCATACCACACACACACACCACACACACACACATGCATACCATATAGACACACACAACACACATATACACACCTTACCCATACCACACACACACACCATACCCATACCACACACACATACACACACCATGCACCATACGCACCACACACCTGTACACAATATACACACACCATACACATATGCCACACAGGCACACACACCACACATATACACACCATACCCATACTACATACACATACATACACCATACACACACCCCATATAGGCATACATTTGCTTTCTCTCTCACACATACACATACCATACCCATACCATACCCATACCACATACACATACATACACCATACACACACCTCACACAGGCACACACATGCTCTCTCTCTCTCTCTCTCTCTCTCTCTATATATATATATATATATATATATATGCCCTTTCTCTCTCACACACACACACACTATGCACATACACACACACCACACATACATACTCACATGCACACATACAACACACACACAGCACACATAGACCATATACACCACACACCATAAACCCACCCCCCACGCACAAGCACACATGCTCACCACCCTCTTTGGGTCTCCACCATCACCACCACCTTTTCTTTCCTTCTGGAATCTGAAGATGTGAAGGCCAGTAATGGAGTGTCAGCGGAAGTAATTGATTCCTCACACACAGAGAACGCTCCTGACTTTAGTGTCAATGGAGCTGAACCAGGTTCTGGGCGGGTGAGAGAGACGTGTAAACAGTTCATGGCTGAGCTGTCAGGGCCAAGCCAGACACAGTGGAGAGTGAGTGGGAGGGGAACCCTGGAACACAAAATTGTTTTATTGGGAAAGAAAGCAGTAAATAATATTTCAACCCAGGGATTGGCGTTCAGGAGGGATGAAGAAGTATAGGGGGGCAAAGCGTGGCCGAGGTTTGAACGCAAGAGGTTTTCTTTGTCTCAAGGTGGGAGGTTTCCTTCCTGCCCCACCCCCATTCTCCCATTATCATCATTAAAATAATTACCGTAACAATTACAGTTGATGAGCCCTCTGGTTTACGAGCACCTTTCATCTGAAAGTTCAAAGTGATTTATCTGTGCCTCAGCCTCTGAGAATTGAAGGAGGGTGAGAAAGTATTATTATTATCGTTGCTATTATTACTATTACTATCATTATTATTATTATTTGGGGGGGGTCTCCTCAGGAAACTGAGATCCTGTCAGATAGAAGGCCCTGCCCAACCTCAGAACAGCAGCTGGGTTAAATGCTGGGGAACGGATTTCTCTTCTGGGGGCTCCACTAAGGCACCCTCCTAGCAGGCCCCTTATCCACACGTGGCTCCTCCAAGTCATCCCTCACAGTAACGCCTTCCCTTTGCCATGGGATTCCCACTGGTCACTCCAATATGGTGCCCAGACAGCCAGCAGATCCATACACAAAACAAACGGCCTGTTTATAGCTTCGGGATAAATACAAGTCCATTAAGTCCAACCCATACTGTTTCTTTCTATCCATCTCGGAGACTTCCGGCAACCTGCTTCTCTTGTAGATAGAAGCTGTGTACTTTCTAGACACATTTCTTCATGGTTCAGTAAGACCGTCTAACAGCACCCACAGTCTGGAGGGTGCTACTCCCATGTCGAACAAACCCTGGATTTCAACCCAGAGGAGCCTTTCTGTGGTGCAGCAAGGCCAGGGCTGTGTCATGCATTCCTGACCAGACTGCTTCAGGACACATATCAGGGCGCAGTGTCCAAGTGGCTCTTTAGAGAGGAGGAAGTAGTTCCAGGTGACTGACCACCAAGGACTACATTCAGAATCTCCACCCTGGCGTGGCAACAGCCCCTTCCTCCTGGACATTAGTGTGTGACTGTCATTTCCACACCTCTGTCACCGGAAGCGCCAAGAGAACAGGATCCCAAACCAAGCTGTCACACCTGCCACCTGCTCCCATAGGCCAGAATGCCCCTGTCCTGGAATTCTTCAGAGCACATTTTTCAGACAAGTTTTGTTATACCGAGCCTAGGGGGATTTTTAAAGAGACTGGAAACCCATCCCCGAAAATGCAAATGAACTCTGACACAGTGATTGGTTCCCTGGTGCCTAGCTCCCTTGTTCCCAGCAGGCTTCCATTTTTCGGACAGATGGGAGGTTATGATTTCTCTCTTACAATTGGCTCCTCCGGGAGGCAGAGTTAGTGAACTCCTTACCCAGAGGGAGCCCTTCTCTCAGCCAAGTGAAGGGATGCTGCCAGCACACCAGGGCCCCAGGATGACGTGCTCTCATTTCCCCTCAATGACTACCAGTTGCCTTACGCCCCTAGTCGGTCCCAAGAGGTGATGAGGCACGAGCCCTGTGCCCATTTATGAGGTGAGGCATACCAAGGCAGAACAACACAATAGACCCGGTCTAGCATGAGACAACTCCACAAGTCTCGGCTCTGTCGGGTACCACTCTCAACATCAGGTCATGAGTTGTAGCTGCTGCCTCTGAGAAGAAAGCAGTGAATGTAAACCGTGGGGGCTCTTCTTACCTTCTTAGTACTCTGGCATCATTACAAAATGCTAGCAAGGGATTCTTGAAGTTGTTGGGGCAGCTGGCCCAATCCCTGCGTTCAGGGGCGTGGCTGCCCCAGGGAAGTAGGATACCCTTAAATAGGATCGGGGCGCCAGAAGGAACCCCGTTTGCTCTCCCCGTGTACCTTCTGCTCCGCTGGACCCTTGGTTCTGTAAGTTCCCTTATTTCCCCTTGTATTAAAACTGATTTATTATAAAAGGACTATCGTGGTTATTCCCTAACCCCTACAACCGCCGGTACTGCCGGTACTTGCCGGTACATTTGCCGGTACATGAAGTTGGCCCCAGAGGACAGAGATTCTATAGTCACAGAACAGACTAAAGGAAGTCTGATAATCGTGCCCCAAAGAGTCAGCCTCCATCCTTCATTCACCAGTTGCCTAAAAGCCATCCCTTACATAAGTGTCCCATTCCAGCAGCCTCCTGAGTGCAGAAGTCCAACAGATCAGTGGCTTTGTGGCCTCAGGAATGCACCTTGCTGGGAAGCCAGAGCAGAGGGGAAATACTGTGCACCTACGGGGTCAGGACAGAAGTGTTGGAGGCTTTGTTGTGCGCCCTTCACTTTCTGAAAGTTATCCACAGCAAGACTTTATCAGAGCTGCGTCTGGGGCAGCCTGCTTCCTCACGTTGAGAGCATTCTTGGCAGCCTGCAACCTGAGGAACAATGAGATTCTGCAGCCTCTACATCATCCCAGGGCCTCTGCGGAAAAACAAGCAGCAATTATAAATAGATGGTATTTGCAGTTTCCACTCTCTTGCCTTCAAGGTTTTTTAGAATAATTTCTCCAGTTTGTTTTGGGTTATTCTCTGTGCATACTTCCTTTGCTGGGTGGTCAGATTTCCTCTTTTCTAACAAGCATGGTGACCCTGGCTGGGAGAGGACTGCAAACGAAAAACTGCAAACATCATAGATTTGTGCTTTGAAGAAATGAAGGAAGAGAATGCAACCGCAAACAGCTGCTGTGGAAACAGCACTGGGTCCTGATGCAAACACGCAAACAATCTTAGAGTGTTGGAAACGCAGACGTTTTAGAGGTACATGAATAATAATGATGGTACTAGCAGCGGTGGCCACTCCTACTCAGTGAGGATGGACTATATGTCAGCTGGGATACTGGGCTACTCGTGTGCCTCAGCTCAGTTAACTAAGGGCAGAATGGGTGCCCCACTGCTCAAAACACAGCAAAGGAGACTGGAGGTATGAACCAGTGGCAGTGGGGTGTCCTAGCATACAGGCCCTAGGTTCAACCCAACACCATTTAGAGATAGATACATAGATAGATAGATAGATAGATAGATAGATAGATAGATAGATAGATAGATAGGTAGGTAGGTAGGTAGGTAGATAGATAGATAGATAGATAGATAGATAGATAGATAGATAGATAGATAGATGATAGATAGATAGATAGATTAAAGAATCTATCTATTGGAAATGTAGTCCAGTTGACAGAATGTTTGCCCAGAATACACAAATCCCTGGGTTCATTTCCCAGTGCTACGTAAAGTAGACATGGTACACACCTCTATACCCGCCCTCCACTGCCCCAATCCCCATTCCCCTCACCCCCCCCACACACACACACACACTTAGGAGGTAAAAGAGAGTCTGCAGGAGTTCAAGGCCATTCTCAATAACAAAGAGCATTCAACCTAAGCTACCTGCAATCCTGTTTAAAAACAAACAAAACCCAGCAAAAGGAAGATGAGTATCTTTGAGCCCATCCCTGGCAGCCTGGACCCAGATCCCAGGCTCAGAACTTCAAGACTGAAATAAATCTCCAAAACTCAAGTACATGGATTTGTGCAAGAGGTAGATTTGTGGAAATCCACCCCCAAGGTTGGCAGCGCTGGACTGTAGCTATGCTGTAGCTAGGGTTGTTCATGGCATCTTTTCTATCTCCAGGATGCTCTCTCTCTCTCTCTCTCTCTCTCTCTCTGTCTCTCTCTCTCTCTCTCTCTCTCTCTGTGTGTGTGTGTGTGTGTGTGTGTGTGTGTGTGTGCACAAATGCAGCTCATCTCTCACCCACCCCTTACCACCGTGTCTTGTTAACATGGTGGCTGTAATAAAAATAACCTCTCTTAGGCATGGGGGTCTTTGCTGGACCCGGGTGTACTTTTCCAGTTCCTTTCCAGAGGTGGGGCTGTTGTTATGTAGATGAACAATTGAGACTGGGTGAAGGTAGGTAGCTTATCTTCAGCTTCGCTAGTGGCTAATGCCACAGACAAACTGGCTCTGTTCACAAAGTCCACTTCTTGTGCCTTTTCCCCAGAGTACATCACGGCTTCTTAGACATGGATCTGTGTAATAGTTATTTCAGCTTGGTCTTCACAGATCCCGTCCCTAGAAAATATTTAAATATTATACCTGCATGGGAAGACACAAAGCTTCAGAGTGTGATTGTAGGGGCTCCCCAGCCCATTGAAATTCTCGCATGGACCATATTGGAGATCTGTGGACTTAGAATATGTGGATGGCACTTGAAGCTCTTCTAAATACACTGGGTCCTATTTTCTCACTCAATGGGCCATATGTTCTCATTCGAGTGTACACACGCTTATAAAAATACTGCACTTACAGAAATTAATATGTTATTCCATCTGAACACTTAGGAGCTGCATTTCCACTGGGCAAATCTTAAAGCCATGCATTTCAAATCTGCTCACTGTTCTCACTGGTGATCTGTCTGTTAATTTTGGCACATCCTGTAGGCTTTGTTTAATCAGGGTGGCTAAGTAAAAAGAGCAAGGTTCTGTGAAGTTGCTTTCTACTTCTGCCCACTTTATAGACACCTAAGCATAGAAGGCTTCTTCCACCTGGTCCCTCTCATGCCTTTGTGCTGCAGTGATCTGATGTGTCCAGTCAATGAAGCAAAGGAAAGGAGGTGAGGTCTGTGTGCCAAGGGTTCAAATCTCACCTCTGACCCTTCCTCATTGTGAGTTTGGGTTGTCATCCTGAGTCTCCATTTTTGCTTCTGTAGATGAGTGGTAACCATGACCAGTCTGTATTAAGTTAGGATTAAATGAAATAATATTTAAACTGGTGGGTCTGGTCCCATAGTAACTACTCAGCAAAATATGGTGACATTCCATTGATGTGCTTACTAAATGAGGAACAATGGAAGGCAGAAATTCAAGGAAATGAAATGTACTTCTTTATAAAGAGCTAGTCCGACAGCAAGGCAATTTCTCCAGGCTGGACCTAAGAAGCAGGTGGCCTGGCTCTGGGCCTGTGTTGGCCAGAGACCTCGGCACTGTGCGGACCCACACGGCAGCTCCATGTGTCTCGGGCGGCTTCTTTGTTGGGAGTTTTTAGGCGCTGCAAATGGCTGTGATGGCATTTCCTCCGATTTTCCCTGCAGGTTTTAATGTAAGGATTAATAAGACGGTGTTTGTAGCTGTCTTTGAGCTTTCTGGAAGAAAGGCACTCCGGGAGGTGGCAAATTCTCTGGCCTGGATAATCCACTCATGAAATATGGAACTTTGAAAGTGTGAGAAAAATCTCCAATCACTTTGACAGCATTTTAATTATAGTTGATTTGTTTGCCGCTAATAGTGAAAATGCTGTCAGCAGGATTTGAGATGTTTCTTCTCCACAAAATGTTATATTTCGTGTCTTTGTGGCACGAAGCAGCATTTAGGTTTTCACATAGCACCAGAATAGCTCAGGAGATGCGCTGGGGTACAAAGTCAGAAGATACACCAGGGGCAGACCCACCACGCCAGGAGAAAGCATATTCTGATACTGCACCAACTGCAAATCCCTTCTTCATTTAGTCCCTCAATATGCGGGATCCCTGTTTGTGTCGCGGACCCAAAAATATCCAACTGTAGCCTCCCCCTGCTTCTTCCCTTGTGCAAGAGACAGAGTTAAAGAAATAGACAGGATGCAGGTGAACCTTTCCATAAGAAGATGAGCAGACTAAGGGTCTGCCACCTGAAAGAGAAGGGCAGGACAGGCCTGAAAGAAGGGAACAGGCCACAGGCAGAGCTAATGAATATGGCAGACACCAGAAAGAAAGGGGCAAGGGCCCAAAGATTGGGAACATGCTCCATCTGTGTCATAAACATCAGCAGCATGAAGGGAGGTAGGGCCTGCCTGACAAAGAATCCAATTTCTCTGGGTGCAGGCATCCCTGTGTTTAGATCCAAATCCCGAAGTTTGGTGTGACACCCTTATAGGACCTAAGAATTCTGCCTTTGGTATACTCCCTTCCCCCACAGACATGTGTGTACCCAGAAAGGCAGACAAGACCCAGGCTAGACCTTAAACTGCTCTGAACAAGGGCCTTAGCCAGGGAGATCTTCCACACGCTCAGCAGTAGTCAGCCGTTCCCGGTGACAACCTGGGAGAATGAGAGATGGATGCCAGAGAACCTGTTTCCACGTTTGCCAGGGATGGGAGGGAGAGATGAAGCTGCTGCCCCACTTCACTCTCTCCCCTTCACTCAGAAAATTAATTCAATTGTCTAGATTTCCATGCCATCCCCCACCCATGTGGTGGATTTGAGGAGAAACAATGAAGACTTCGAGGCTAAAGGAGAAAGTAGAGGAGGCATTCTCTAGACAAGCCCCACCCGCGCAGATATCAGCAGCTGTACAGAACAAGAAAGTACCCGAGGACCATAGAGAAAGATCAAGAGTGAGGTAGAGGTGGCTACCTTGGCTCAGGGGGGAAGAAATAAATAACCAAAATAATAAGAGGTAGTGTTAAAGCTTCGGAAGGAATTTTTTCATTTGAGAGAGATTATGGATAATGAAAGATTATGGATAATGAAAGAAATACAAACACTGTAGTTAATATGTCTGTTAGCTGCTCGTGTTGGCTTCTGGGAGGCAGTCATGGGCTAGGTGAGAGGGTAGCTTTCAAGTCGGCCCGTTTCACTGTCCTTGGGGTGAAGCTCAAGTCTGTACCCCAGATTTCTTGCTCAAACAAACACTGGAGCTTCAAGGCTGCGCACAAAGCTTGTATTTATTCCAAAGCCACAAACTTCCTGAGCCTCCTCAGAGCCCTTCACGGATGAACCTGACAACATGGAAATTTCTGAGATTTGCTGCAGCTGCAGCAAATCCCCAATAATAAAAAATTCCCCCAAATGAGTCTGTCACATGGGAGGTAAATGAGACATTCTCGATGAAGTCAGCGTGCCACTTGAAGTGTGCCCTTTACAGCACAAGACCAGCCAGAAGGTCACACGGTTAAGTGGACTTGTCCACAGGGTGCAGCCAGGACCCTGGAGGGAGAAGGAACTTGCCTGCCGACTTGTAACTCCTGACTCTCTCATGTGTACTTGATAGAAAAATCCAGTTTCTAAGAAGTTCAAGTTCAAGGTTATTTGCTTCACAAAGAGACTCACGGAGGAGGTGGGAGGGTAGATGGAGGGGTTCCCTTTAACTCACAAGCACAGAGAGAGAGAGAGAGAATTAGTTACTGGCTTAGAGGAACCTTTGTTCAAATTGTATGGCCTTCACTGTAGGTAGGTATTGTTTGTGTGTGTGTGTGTGTGTGTGTGTGTGTGTGTGTGTGTGTAAACATGGAGTTGTTGCTGGCCAAGTCTCTCTCTCTCTTTCACACACACACACACACACACACACACACACACACACACACACACACAAAGCCTGGGGGCGGCCTGGTCACTAAGTAAATTGAGGCAAGCTCTGAGCAAGGGCAGTTGTTGGTAGCCCTGCCTCCTGGCTGATTCTGTCAATCCTCTAAATGACCCCACCCACTTCTAAGGACTAGCCAGTATGGTGGCAGAGCCTCTCTGACCTTTGTAGAAAAATCACCAACACAAAACCAGATTTTTGTTTTTGTTTTTTTATTCTATTTTTAAATATTAATTACTGAGTACGTTATTTGAAATTCTATTCCTGGGTTTTTGGACATGCCGTGTCTCACGAGGCCCTCATTCTTCACACTCCAGCTCGGAGAGAAGGGTAATAAGGTGATAGTGGGAAAGAATCCACACCTGTGTCTGATAACTTTGTTTTCCACTTGTTGGGTCTTTGAGACAGACTACTATGTGGCCCACATTGACCTTGAACTCCGATCCTCTTGCTTCAGCCCCCAAGTGCCGAGATTTTTGGCAAGTTCCATTATGCTCATCCCTGCTAAATCCTAAGGGCTTGTTTTTCTCAACGTTTCTGCTTTGAAAACTTGAGGAATGTAGCTTTATTTTTATGAGTCTTGTCTTATTAAAGAAATGTGAACTTGTAATAATTCAGATAACAGAAGGAAACAAAGAAGGCACAATCAGCCTGTCAATGACGTGTCTCTGCCAGTATTTTAGATGTAGTTTTTCAAATGCTTTCTGAATTTTTATGCAAGAAAATAATGTGTACATTTTAAAATGGACTTTAAAAATCTGTTCTTTTTGCATTAATAGTATATAGTGCAATCTTTGTATAAAAAATAGCCCAGTTCTGCCGTACTATTTTCTGTAGCAACTGAATATCTCACCTTATAAATATAGCAGAATTAATTTATTCTCCTTGTCTGGTTGGATTTTTCAACATAATCTTATCTATAAAGGAAGCATCTTCTCATTTATAATATACTTTTAAAAATTTACAACAATGCATATACATCCGTATGTGACCCTTTGATTGTTTTCTTGGTGGAAGAATGTCCTAAGGATTCTGGTTTAAAGGCTACAAATATAGTAACTTTCATCATATTTGCCCCAAAAGTGCCTTCCAGATGTTTAAAGCTATTTACATCTCCATCTTCACTGTGCCAATATCCCCAAGAACTCTTTCTCTTCAGACAGGCGTTGTCTATGTGCAGGCCTCAACCTCTGCTCCCGGGAAATCAGTGTGAGAATTCAACAAACTGGTTAGCTTTCTTAACCAGAGTGCTCGACCACATAGCCGTTCTTCATGCAGATTAGGTTCGGTCAGGCAAAGCTCACAACTGAAGGTGATGGCTCCTAATAGCTCTCTTTCACGGTCGCATCCTTCATCTGAAAAGTATCTGCTCAGTGCGTGTGCCAGAGCAAGGGTTCCGTGTGAAGCCAGAGGGCAATCTTGGGCTCCACTGTATCCAGACGTACCTGGTTTAAGAGGCTCCTGGTCAGGTCCTCAAGCTTGGACCACAAGCACTTTTCCCTCCAAGCCGTCTCCTCAGCCCTATTCCCCCTATTTTTTTGAGACTCGGAAAGATTCAAAACTTAATTTTTCTCAGTTCTTCTGCTTTGAAAAAGAAGATTTTGGTGGATGTAGCTTTATTTTACAAATAAATGGCTTATTAAAGAACTGTAATTTGGGCTAAGAAATGGGATGCAACCCCCCCATTCCCTTCCAAGTCTGACCCCCAGGTCTGGAATCTGGCACCCAGAGAGGGAGTTCGTGAAGAGTGAGTAAGGGCTGCTTGTCTTGTGTTCACACTGCTTGGTGCGCCACGGCTCAGCTGACACCTCTGCTAGGCAGCTTAACTCGGAGAGGAACAGCAAGGAGGGGTTTTCCAGAAGGGGTTGGGAATTTCCCCTAAGAACAAACAAGTGTCTTTCGCTTTTGTTTTGGAATTGAGGAAGCTTACTTTCAAAATCAGTACTATCTCCCACATTGAAAAATCCCAGATTTGAGTAGCTCCTCCACTCCACCCCGCCCTGGGGCCTTTGGAATCTGGCTATCCAGCTATCTCACCAGAGCTCTGGTGGAAGCCCCTATCTCCCCAGCTCCACCTCTCTGGAGGAACCCAACACCAGCCATTGTGGTTGCAGGAGTCCATCCCTCCAGGGCCTCAGGAGAAACTGGCCCTGGTAACAGACTCCTTCTTCCTCCTTTACAGCCCTATTTATTCAGAAATGGCTGAGCAATACGGCCCCTGGAAGCTGAGGTTCCAACCCCTTGTGCAGGCCACCAGCTCCCACAGACCTGTGTGACAGGAGCTGTAGGCCACACCCCAGGAGGGCTACATTGTCATTCCCTTTCCTTACCCACAGGGAGGAAATTTCTTACATGTTGTTTTTACAGGCTGATGCAAAACAAATCGGGGAGAGGAAAGAGGGGGAGTTTTGAAGAAGAGTCCCACTTGGGCTGTGGGAGTTCAGTAGTAACTGGAAACATACAAGTGCGGAGAAGCTGGGAGATCTTTGCTGGGCATGCACCCCAGCTGGAAAAATGTGCCTGTCAAGATGTGCACCAGTCAGCCGGGCGGTGGTGGCACATGCCTTTAATCCCAGCACTCGGGAGGCAGAGACAGACGGATCTCTGTGAGTTCGAGGCCAGCCTGGTCTACAAGAGCTAGTACCAGGACAGGCTCCAAAGCCACAGAAAAACCCTGTCTCGAAAAAACAAAAACAAACAAACAAACAAACAAACAAAAAAAGGTGTGCACCAGTCTATGAACCTGACCAGGAAAGCCTGCGAGGCACCTATGTCCATGCCAGACCCATTTGACTCAGTCTGAAAGAAACACAGGCCACTGCTTGGGGGAGACCAGCCAGCCATTGTGGGTGCCCAGCCACAGTCTCTAGCGAGTCGCCAGGCTTTGGGGGAAGTTTTACTGCCTTATCTGAGTTAGCTCCAATAGTGTTGACGGGACCTTTGTAGGATATCTCAGGGAAGGAGGTAGCCTGAAGATGGGGATACTGCCAAATAAGAACAGGAGGCAATGGCCCAGGAAAACACGAAATCAGGGCAGGGGGCAGGAGAGAAAGCACCGCTGAAGCATCCCCAGCGTGCCAGTCCTGACTTGAAGTTTCCATCCCATCTTCTCGCGCGCACGCTGGAGCAGCATTCGTCGATTCTCATGTTCAAGGCAATGACAGAGTTGAGGAGAGACAAAGATTTAGAGAGGTCACGATGGAAATAAAAGTATGTGCTGCTGCCACCCAAGGACAAACAATGCTTGCTCTGAGATCCTGAGAGAATGAGGCAATGCTCTTCCGTGAACAAGAGACAAGGCCTCCCACCCGCACACTCACTCGGTGTAGCTTGAAAGCAACTTCCCGCGTCTGTGTTTGCCTGTGTACCAAAGCAAGCAACGTGCCCTTTGTGGATCACTGCAACACCGGAGTGTCTGAAAGAATGGGGATAATGGTCCTTCCCAGATCTTCAAATGATCTTTTTGTTCATCTGTGTCCTTTTTGCTGTCCCCACCTAGGTATGACTTCATTGAGATTCGGGATGGGGACAGTGAGTCAGCTGACCTCCTAGGCAAACATTGTGGGAACATTGCCCCACCCACCATCATCTCCTCTGGCTCCATGTTATATATCAAGTTCACGTCAGACTACGCCCGGCAGGGGGCAGGTTTCTCCCTCCGCTACGAGATCTTCAAAACAGGTCAGTGGGGTCGGGAGTAGAGGTCAGAGATGGGCATCATCGGGAAGGTGGGACATAGCCGGGAGACCTGGTCTGCGGACTGACGCCATCACATGGGAGGGCTTCAGACATCTGGCTTCACTGTGGTGGCAGGTGAAGAGATGTCTAAGGTGAACCTAGGAAGGTCTGAGGAGAACCTACTTCCAACTTGAGGGGAGAGATGAGGCACCAATCCAGAGGGTACTGGAGGGAGGAGGGGTAAATACAAGAACATCTCTTGAAAGAATTGGATTTTTGTGTTTTTAAAATCAGGCTGTTCTTCACGGCTGAACTTGGTTGAACTTTATTCCAACTCCTTCATGGTTTAATACTGTCTTTATTTGGAGTTACATGGTACTGGAGGACATAATCTTTTCACTGTTTAGGGTTTCTAAGGATCTCACCATGACCCCTAGAATGGGGTCAGTCATTGCTTTTAAATTAAATTATGATTCCAAGACATTCTCCTTGGCCATCCATTTTTCCACCCCATACACTGAACTCCTATTTTTCCATATGCCAGGGAGTCAGATGGTCTGAAGAACTAATGAAAGATACTGGAAATGAAAGATACAGGGCAGAAAACATAACACTGCTTGGGGTTGACTGCTAGACCCCATCAGTCTCAAGGCCTTTATGGGCAGTCCTAATTTCTGCAGGTCACTAGGACCGCTCTCACCTGAAGGTGCCACATTAGGCCCACTTCCCCTCTCCCAGTGGCACGTCCTTCTGTCTTGTGTCGGTTCCCACCGTGTCTGAGGAAGGAATGTCCTCCTTTCCTGCCCACTCCTTACCTCAGAAGCTCTACCCCCATCTTTGCGTGTTTTTTTTCTTTAGGAGTCCAAGTTTTATAACTCCTACGTGGAGTCTGATTACAGGTGATGTTGTCACCCTGTCATTGAGAAACCCAAGTCTGGCACCTGTTAAGTTCAGGGCAAAGGGAGTCATTCATCTGTATTTTTTTTTCTTTTTTCGTTAAATAGTTATTGGAAGGAAGTGGTGGCTGTTGAATGTACTTTTTATATCCACTCTGTCTAAATATTTGATGGGCTTGTCTGCCTTTGGAGGAAGAATCAAATGAAGGGGTGTGGTAAGCAGACCTGTATTGTGCCAGGGTGGGGGCCCTAAGCGATGGTCTATGATGGCCCATCCGCTGTGCATTTTCATGTTTCTGGCCACAGTGAGGACTCAGGAACTGATCTGTGTGTCCTGGCCTGGGGCTGGTGTGAGCCCCCTGCATAGCTGGATCCACAGCTCTTTGAGTCTCAGTGCAAGATGCAGACCAATGCACCAACTCCAGTGAGCATTCTCTGCCGAGTGTTCTAGAAAGAAGAAATGAGGCAGCTTTCCTTGTCCTTGGCTTGTGGGAAAGGCAGGCAGACAAATCCTCATCACACAGGTGCACCATCAGTATTATTGGAGATATTGAAAAGAAGATTGTACTATGACCAAATGTTATGTGAAGACACATGTCACTTGTTACTGTTCTGGAAATGTAACCTAACAAAATACAGCCCCAAGTGCTGAACCCATTACTCAGTTCCACTGCCTCCACCTCAGAAGGAAATCAGCTCCTGCAAGACCATCCAGGGAGATGGCCAAGGGAGTCAGAGCAAGAGTGACCAAGGCCCTTAAACTCATCTCTGGCCTCATGGCTCTTACCACAGTGTTTCCCAAAGCATGATGCCACACTCTCCAGAAAGTGACAGAAATGGAGAATGTTCACTCCATCCATCATACAAATGTAAAAGGAGAGCGTTAAGAGATAAAACACATGAGGGTATCATGATTCAGCCTGCTGTTATGGTGGCATGCAGAAGGAGAATTTTAAATAAGGCAGCAAATCTGTGAAGAGCCTTAAACAATTGTGCCCATCAAGAAAAGTAGGTGGCTTGACCATGGAGTAGTGGGGCAGCCCGTTTTCAGGATTAGGATCACCACCGGAAGAGATGCTCTAGTGAGTGACAGCCCTGCCAAAAACCACATGGCTGAGAGTCATAAAAGGAGAGAGTCCAGGATCCTCCTCAGGGCCATCTGGTCCATCAGGAAGGCTGGCTATTGGTATGAAGGTCAGTCCAGTAAAAATAAAAATAAAAATAAAACACAGGAATGCACAAGGGAGCAAAGAGTCAGAAGTGAGATGCTTAGGACGGTAGACGTTCTTCCAGGTAGGCGCCTTGTCTCGTGTCCCAGTTTCCAGAGCTGCAGCCCTGGGAGAAAATACACAGTTTACATCATCCACAGAACATGAAAGAAACTGGTGGACATGCTGAAGAAATCCAAATAAACACAGCCATGTTTGCCAGTCAGATTCTTAAAAAGAAAGAGGGAAACTGTAAACACAGATACGCAACAGCCACACAGAAGGCCCTGGAAGCTTGGCTTTCCCCAGGATCTGCCACAGAGTTACACTGTGGGGCACACTCTCAAAGAGTTACACTGAGGGCTGGAGAGATGGCTCAGCGGTTAAGAGCATTGCCTGCTCTTCCAAAGGTCCTGAGTTCAATTCCCAGCAACCACATGGTGGCTCACAACCATCCGTAATGAGGTCTGGTGCCCTCCTCTGGCCTTCAGTTGTACACACAGACAGAATATTGTATAATAATAAATAAATAAATATTTTTTTTAAAAAAGAGTTACACTGAGGGGCACACTCTCGAAGAGTTACACCGAGGGGCACACTCACGCAGAGTTACACCAAGGAGCACACTCCCACAGAGTTACACTGAGGGGCACACTCCCACAGTTACACCGAGGGGCACACTCCCGCAGTTACACCGAGGGGCACACACTCACGCAGAGTTACACTGAGGGGCACACTCTTGAAGAGTTACACTGAGGAGCACACTCTTGAAGAGTTACACCGAGGGGCACACTCACACAGAGTTACACTGAGGGGCACACTCCCGCAGTTACACCGAGGGGCACACTCACACAGAGTTAAACTGAGGGGCACACTCCCACAGAGTTACACTGAGGGGCACACTCACACAGAGTTACACTGAGGGGCACACTCACACAGGGCTGGGGCAAATGGAGCTCACAGCTGGAGTGGAAGGTCATGGCTGCCCTAAAGGAAGGACAAAATATTGTTGACATCACCAGACTGTCTCACCTGGAAAAGGCAGAAAAAGATTGCAAACCTAAGCAACCCAGAGTCACCAAATCCAGAGCAGATTAGGGGAAGGAAAACTTTAAAATGTGAAAAGGGACAAGGGAAGCAGAATCAGCAGGAAATGTTTGTTTTTCTTCTTTTTTTTCTGATGTTCTTTTAGCAGAAAATTCAAGGTCCACATTCCCCCCCCCCCCCGTGTCAATTACTCAGTGGCATTTCTGATAGTAAAAACTGTAGTAGGGCTTGTTCACAGGTAGAGGAAACTCTGAGCCCCTAAATAAAGGCCTGATTCCCTCGCCTGTGGTCAAGTCAAACTTGACTTCAGATAAGGCCATTGTATTTCGTATCTTCGCGTGTGTAGGGTCCTCTTCAACTTGCAGGTTGTAGACTAGACCGCACAGAGACATGGAGTTGACATCCTGCGTGCCAAAGTCTGAGCACCTGGGGTGGGCATCCTGTGTGCCCAAGTCCTAGAGAATGGAATTGCTTTCTACAACCCTGTCCCCCCATTTCAGTTTTGTGTTGTTTTGCTGTTTTATGAGACAGAGTCATCCTGTAGCCCAAGTTGTCCTAGAATTCAATATGTAACTCAGGCTTGTCTGGAACTCCTGGTAGTCCTCCTGCCTCAGTCTCCTAGGGTTACAGTGGTTGATGACAGGTATAAACCACTTCCAAACCTCTAACTTGTATGAGTAATCTCAATAGTGAATTGACAGGAATATTTGTCAGCTGGTATTTTAAATTTTTTTTCTCCTTTTAACTTGATGCAGAAATGGGTTGTGGATTAGTCGAATTGTAGACGACGCAAATTCTGTGTCTGTTTCCAGCGCCCCTTTATTCAGTCGTCATTCTGGTGCTGGGACCATGGCAGTAGAGGAGACAAAATCATCATTTTAATAAGTACCAGATTTTTCTGCTTGCAAAGGATAAAACAATAATGTTTTCTCACCTCCCTCGAAATAAGCCAGAGAATGTACTCGTTTTTAACCATTTATCAGACATACATGTTTTGTTTCTTTGTTTGCTTGTTTGGCTGTAAGTACTTGAAGCTGAAAAATTCCTTTCGGTTACACAGAAGACCTGGGGATCCTGAAACTGAATGGTTTAGGATCTCACGTTCTCTGGGGCCCATCTTGGGCTCTAAATGTCCATTGTTGAAACACATGTCCCCCATGGATGAGAAGGATCAAAGATGCTCCCATAATTCCCCACTCCCGGGGTGGTGCGGAGTCCCTTCTAGACTGACAATAGTGTCCACTCTAGGAAGGGACTCTCAAGAGGCCTCGGCTGACTCCCAAGTCCGTTGTGAATAGAGAATTAATTTCCAGCCAGCGCCCTAAGAACCCCGTGAAGAAGCCTGCTTAGCATCTTTAAACTCTAACCTTTTCAAAATTCTTCTTGGCCCCCTGAAGACAGCGGGCCAGCTGGCCTGGCTTTCCCAAATTGCATCACCCCAGGCCACTGAGGAAGCCCTCAGGAGTTGGAGGCCTGATGGTAAACACAGCTGAGGGGGGAGGGGAGGCCACCCCAGCTCATCTCGACCAACCCTGTTGCCCACTGGCAGCTCCGCCCTGCCCTGCTGCAGCTGCATCAGGGAGTGAAGTGCAACGCCTCTGAGATGTGGTACCCAGACCTCCAAATAAGGCAGGGAAATTTGCTCTTGCTTCTGGTCCCCAAGGGGCAGCACTGCCAGCAGAGAGAAGATATCCGGTGGATAGGTGGAGATTCTGGAATTTTCTTTGCTGCCCGAGCTACAGAAAGTTACAAGCCTATCCCAAATGCACGCATACTCTTTTGCATAGTACCTTTTCCAAGTCACATTTGCAGCTATCAACTGGGAGACTTGGAGAGGGCCCTGCTATGAGAGCCGCAGATAAAACTATCGCTGCAGGCTCAGATCGGCATATTGACATCCCATAGTTATATATCAGTGTGATCCCCAGAGGACACTTCTTGCCAGTAAACACCTGGTTTATTGAGGATTTCTGTGTTGGTGGTGGTGTTTTTCTTCATGCTTAAGAGTGTCTATTATCCCCTTCATAAATCCTGCTTCCTTTTCTTATTTTAGAATCCAAATGCGGTGAGGGAAATCTATTGTAATTACCAGCATTTACGTCCCTGTCATTGACTTGTAGTTTTCTCTGTATATGCGGGGTCTCTATGCTTCCAGGCTTCTTTCCTGGCTCTGCCCAGAGGAGCAGTGGCTGGGTTAAAGCACCAGGGCTCTTCTGAGAGGACGCTACCTAGGGCGTCAGGAGACTGGGGCTGTAATCCTCTTAGTGCTTCTGCTGCTGTCCCAGCTTGCAGCAGGCTGTGAATGTGTGTCATGGTTCATCAGGACACATCCCCAGAAAGCAAACCCAAGAGCCAAGGAGAGAAACACAAGGCCATCCCCACCACAAAGGCCCCAGAAGCCTTCCAAATGTCAATACACTGCTGCATTTTTCCAAACTTGCCGTCCAAGCGGCCTTTAACATCCTCAACGCCCCACTGTGATCCACCGGCTAAAAACCTCAATTGTTAATTGTCCCGCCACTACAGAGCAGCCCGTTTTAATACAGTCAGGACATGAATGAGGCTTGGGCTCCCCTTTGCCCCTCCCCTGAGGCACCTTGGATCTCTGAGGGAAAAGGGGCACTTAGCTGGCTGGGGTACAATAGAGGCTAGTGTTGAGGTCAGCAATAAATAAGGGATAACATTGTTTTCCCTGATGGCAACCAGCAAGCCTTCCTTAAGGATTGAAATAACTTACATTTCTGGAGTGAGCAGCTGAGTAATTGAAAGAAGACTCTGTTCTTTCTCTCTCTTTCACTTTCTCTCTCCCTCTATCTCTTAGCCTCCAGTCCCTCAATGGCTGGTCTCATTCTGATATACAAAGCAATCAGACTCAGCTCCCTAATTTCTCTTTAAAAGGGAGGCGAGCTTCAGGGTTTGAAACATAGATGGGACGGGTGTGTTGCTCCAAGGGCCACTTGAGCAGAAACAAAAACCTTGTGAGTAGAGGAATATGGACCTAAACATTTAAATAACCCAGAGGCAGAGGAGGCAGCAGAGAGAAGCTGTTCTCTAACGCTTTCCCTCCCCATTCCCTCTCCACTCCCTCCCTAATTCTCTTTCTGGTACATAGGCTCTGAAGATTGTTCCAAGAACTTCACAAGCCCCAATGGGACCATTGAATCTCCTGGCTTTCCAGAGAAGTATCCACACAATCTGGACTGCACCTTCACCATCCTGGCCAAACCCAGGATGGAGATCATCCTGCAGTTCCTGACCTTTGACCTGGAGCATGACCCTCTACAAGTGGGAGAAGGAGACTGCAAATATGACTGGCTGGACATTTGGGACGGCATTCCGCACGGTGAGTGAGTGCTTCTGCTCAGCTCACTTTCTCCTTTTTAAAAAGTTCAGGATCCTAGTCCAGGGAACGGTAGTACCCAAAGTGGGCGGGTCTTCCCACTTCAGTTAACTGACCGAGGTAATCACCCACAGATAAACACAGAAGGCTGTCTCCCAGGTGATTCCAGATTTCATCAACTTGATGATTGACATTAACCCTCAGAGGTGACAGAACTCTAGGTGTCGTCCCATTCCAACCAAGTTATTGGGATAAAAGTGAATCACTAGTCAAATGCTGGGACCACATAAAAGGACTTAAAGCCAGGCTGACTACTTGGATGTCTCTGTTGTGCAATCCTGGTGAGTTATTCAGCCTCTCAGTATCTTGGCTTTGAAATGATCTGTCATCACTAGTATCATGAGTTCCATTGTTCCGTCACTATTAATATAGTCATAGATGTTGGAAAGGCAGCCAATCACAGCCAAGAAGAGTCGATATAGATTGGGTGAAGACCACACAGAGCTTAGGTGTGTAATCAGTATTGTTCATCTTTGTGGTTGTTCTAAGTGTTTTCTAATATAAAGGATACTTGGTAGCTCTGCAGGAGCAATTTCATCTTGGGAAAAGCATAAGACTTGGGCAGGCAAGTAGGGTCTGGGTGCCAGCTCTGCTATTTCCTAGCAGTGTGAACCGGAACCCTGAACTGGGACTCCTGACACCCTGAAACTCATTTTTTTCCTCTGTAGAGCAGAAACTGTAATGATGCAACCTGGTTCATAACTCGGGGATGGGAGAATGGAGCCAGCTCAGGGAAAGCAGTTTTTAATGTTCAGGGAAAATATCAGATGTTATTCTCGAAGCACTCCTTTGGTTTTTATGTCAATGTATTGGCAGTGAGGTTTGCAATTGTGAGAAGATAGAAAGCATTGAAAACCAGTTTTAGATTTTCACTTCCTCTGTCCACTTTTTCTCCTCCGTATCTAGTTGGCCCTCTGATTGGCAAGTACTGCGGGACCAAAACCCCCTCCAAACTCCGCTCGTCCACAGGGGTCCTCTCCCTGACCTTTCACACGGACATGGCAGTGGCTAAGGATGGCTTCTCCGCGCGCTACTACTTGGTCCACCAAGAGCCTCCTGAGAGTGAGTTGGCCATTTGGGATTCCCTGTCCTGTCTTCTCACTAGGGACATGAGAGGGTCCAGGTGAAGGGCTGACCTCTGTAAAAACAGTAGACAGAGAGTCTTCAGACTTTGTGGTGGCTTCTGAGTTCAAGAGCCATGCCTTCTTTCCCAGCAGACATCTCTGGGAAATGAGGAAGGACCAGTGTCCATCTGGTGCTCTTTTCCTTAGGAAAAACAAACAAATAAACGAGTATGTGCTGTTCCCAAGAAAACTGTGGACCATCTCAAGCCTCCATCCGCCCATCTATAGATGGGAAAGGGATGTGGGTGGAATGATGTTTGTCGGGGCTAGCCCTCCTCAGACCTACACCAGTCTTTTCATCTCCAGACCTCAAAAGCATCAAGACCACTGTGGCGAAACAGCCATTTGTATCTTGACAAAGTCCTGTAGCTCTCAGTAGAGATTCCCCGGCTAGACAACGCAGTCCCTGGGACTCCCACTTCACACAAAGCAAGAAATACAGCTTGGAGGAACTTTTCCTGAGTGCTGGGCACTGTGCATAGCATTATAAAATTCTGCGGAGGGCCTAGCTGTTTGGAACCTGCCACCTAAACCACTGGTCTCCCATCCTGAGGCCCGTTTTCAAGCTATCTACTTCTTGGCCCTATGCTTAAGCTGCACTGTCAGGGCTGCTTAGAGATCCAAATGGTCTCCCGGAGGACAAAGGGAAGCACTCTGAGATGCTGAGACTGAGAAACCTGTGTCTCTGCTATGGACAGCTTACAGCCTATGTTAACTGCAGATGCAGCAGCCTGGCCTGCCTGAAAATGAGCGGGCTCTGCTCTGCCCTAGTCTTTGTTTCTTCAGAGGTCCAAAGGCCTGCACGAGAAAGAGTGCAGCAAGCTGTAGCAGGTTCGGCAAATGGCCAGTGCAGTCTCAGAAAAATCTGATACCTCAGAAAAGTGTCCAGTGTTTATCGAACCCATGTCTGGGCAAGCATTGATCAGTGTCCACGGCATCCAGGTGAAGGACGGCAATTTTGCTGATGGCACAAGACCAGAATCAGAGTCTCCTAGGTCTGTCAGCCCAGACGGGTGCTGTAGAGGAACACAATGGGGCTTGTATGTTCTCATAGAGAAGTTTCCTAAAGATGGGTGTTTATACTTTGCAGTGTCTGTCCTCTATGCCAGAAATCAGAAAACACTTGGGTGAAAGAGAGACACGTGCAAAAGTGCCTCTGGGTGTGTGCAGGCTTCCCACGATGGCTGAGCCCACCCAAATTGTCATGTTCACCTGTACCCCATGGCTGGTGCATCTGGCACCTGAGAGCTTCCATAGCCTGCAGCACTTGCGTTTGAGATGGTATTTTTAATTTATATGATGATTCTTATTTATCTATCGCCTAATTTCTTTTAGGTCCAATTTAGTTCCTTGAAGACCCAGAGGGGTTGTTAACTCTGTGACTTAGTGTAGCTGTTTTTCAAATGTGAGCATGTAATTAGATTCAGGATGAGGGAGTGCCTGCAAGGACTTGTCCCTAGAAGGAGACAGGGTGGGGGGAGCAGAGTGTGGGGGGGGGCGGGGGGAGAGGCAGCATCTGAGGTTAAGATACCTAACTCTGCCCTTGACCAATCTCCACTCCCCAGACTTTCAGTGCAATGTTCCTCTGGGAATGGAGTCTGGACGGATTGCTAATGAACAAATCAGTGCCTCATCCACTTTCTCCGATGGAAGGTGGACTCCTCAACAGAGCCGGCTCCATGGTGATGACAATGGCTGGACACCCAACTTGGATTCCAACAAGGAGTATCTCCAGGTGCTTACCGAGATACTGGTGTGTGTGTGTGTGTGTGTGTGTGTGTGTGTGTGTGTGTGTGTGTGTTGGGGGTGAGAGAGAATGTGATGTGTGTGTGATGGGACGATGGTGTGGCCCCCTCAGCTAGAGTCAAAAGAGGGTGCTAAAAAATCAACACAGAATGCATGAGAATGGCCTCCATCCATCTGTCCATTCACCTGTCCCAAAGGCCCTGAGCTACGCCAAGCTTTGTGCCGTGTGCTGGGATAAGTGTGAGAGGACCACTGCACTTGCCCTGTGTGGATTAGTGGGCCCAAGGAGAGTTGTTTGGCCATGATACTGCTTACCCTATCAGTATCAAAGGAATGTTTCAGAAATAGTTCCAGATCTTCCTCATTCTTGGCACAGGAAGGCATCAGAGATGTGGGAAGAGCATTTTCCTAAAGGCAGGTTTGTTGGGCGCTAGCTGAATATGGCAACTTCTTCTGATCTTTGCTGTCTGGAGGGAGCCTGCCAGGGAGGTTTTACACATAGCTATCAGGGAACACATGGGAAAATGTCACTATGGAGAATGAGAACTCGCTCCCCAGATGCTCGGCAGCGTCTTTTCAGACTATTGTTTGCTGTCTTCCTGAGAAAGTCTTGCAGCTCATGTTGAGTAATCTTCCTGCCCTGCACACGGGTTCAGCTCTGATCCCCTGGGAAGAAGTAAACAGGGGGAGAACAAACTGCCAGTTCTATACCAGAGCAACGTCTGCATTTATGACACACAGAGACAGCCTTGTGACCCAGGGACAAGCCTGTCCCAGCTCTGATGTGACTCGGTAACCTCTGCTCTAAGACAGACACTGCAGTGCAGACAGCAGGGAAGGGAGAAAGAGCACTTAGAAGCTCCGGGAGGCCACGGGGCTCTAACAACACAACTCTCAGGTCATTTGTCACTGTCTCTCCCTCTGCCTCTCGAAAAATCCTTTCATCTTGCAACGCTTCTAGCAAGTTCTTTGTTGTTACGGTCTATATACTATACTCCTGTTTTCACCCCTTTAATCGTCTAGTTTTTCATTATAGCAATCTACCTTTTCTTGGGTACCAAGAAGTTCCTGTGCATGTCTCTTGAATGTTTCATGACGCCATGCACACATTGAGCAGCCAATGAGTGCTTACTAAATCGGCTTTCATCAGTTCATAAACACTAACGCACGCACATAGAGACTGCCATTAAGAAAGGCCAAAGACCGTACCGACAACATCCAGTAATTTCCAAGTGGTTTTGGCATTGTCAGAGGGGAACTACCTCCTCATAGGGTAAAAGGTCAAGACTTGGTGCATAAGCCTAATTAGTTGGGCAGACTCTGCATGCCCTTTGACCCCTTGGTGACCTGAGTGATTATAGATACAACAGAGTGTGGGAATAAAGGGAGAGAAGACTGCTATGGGTTGTCACTTCTAGAGAATTACAGTCGATTGCTTTGGAGTGCTGTGGGACAATGGTCTTTTATCCTGTCATTTGTATTATTCTAAATAAAACATTGATTGGCCAGTAGCTAGGTAGGAAGTATAGGCAAGACGACCAGGCAGGAAGTAGAGGCGGGTCAATGAGAATTCTGGGAAGAGGAACGTTTAAATCTGCAGTAGTGATGCAGCCACAGAGGACACAAGATGTGACTGACTCATGAAAAAAAGGTACCAAACCACATGGCTAACACAGACAAGAGTTATGACCTAATATAAGTTATAAGAATTAATTAATAAGAAGCCTGAGCTACTGATCCAATCAGTTTATAATTAATGTAGACCTCTGTGTGGTTTTTTGGGACTAAATGGCTGTGGGTCCTGGAGGGACAGAAACATCTGTCAACAGGAGTAGGGTAGTTTTCTGCCATTCAAGGTTCCTATAGGACTCTTTTGCCTTCATGGTCTGAAACAGACTGTCGGTTAGTTAATGAAGGGGTCATAAGTCTAAGTGTCCACTAGTTAGAAGAAACTGAATATTATCCATTCAGTTTTGCAAGTGAAAAAAAAATCAAGTGCTATTTTTCAAGGAAAAATGTCTACCCTGTTAAGAGTCAATTGACTTTAATTGTCCCGTGGAAGTACATAATGACGGTTCCAAATACAGACCGGTTTGTGAGCTTAGCACGACAACCACGTCCTTTGCAGGAAAAGCCAAATGTTTTTGGGAGTAGTGGACCCCTCACCATCTGACTTCTCTTTCCAGGTGGACCTGCGCTTCCTAACCATGCTCACGGCCATTGCAACACAGGGAGCTATTTCCAGAGAGACCCAGAGAGGCTACTATGTCAAATCATACAAGCTGGAGGTCAGCACAAATGGGGAGGACTGGATGGTCTACCGGCATGGCAAAAACCACAAGGTAGGTGGGCTTCCCCAAGAGTGGGTCTCCAAGGAGTTTCAGGGCTGACCTCACAAGGAGCCTTGGCTTAGTGAGGCTCAGAGAAGTCATGGAGGCAAAGGATACACTGTTCCTGAGATTTTCCTTTTCTGCGTTAAAGTAATTGGAAAACTCCATTTCTCCAGCAGCCTGGCTGCTGTTGCATTTTGCACAGCAGAGAGGGTGAGAGGAGGGGGCCCTATAGAATGTTATCTAACTGCAAATGAAGGAGAAAACGCCTCCCCCATTCAAGCTTCCCCACACTGCACAGGACTCGGTGAGCATTTATGGCCTGAATCTCTTCTACACGCTGGGCTAACAATCACAAAACTGCATGAACCTGCAGTTCAGGAGTTACTGAGGTCTGGAAATGAAAGGACGCAAAGCCCTAAGAGGGGGTCCCCGTGTCCCTGAGAAGAACCAGGACAATAAATAATGAGAAGAAATCCTATTTGTTGGGGTTTGGATCTGAACTGGCAATTGTGATTATTGGGGAAGCATTGAACCCTCCCTGCTGGTGCCTTCAGTGTCTGCGGCTCCCAGGCATGTGGTCCATGTGACCAAGATGAGGCTTTTGTTGTATGCGGGGATGAGTGTCTGGCACTCGGCACTCTGAAAACACGTGGCGTTCTGTGTCTGCAGCTGGCAAATGAGCTACATTGGCATATGGAGGGCTCAGTGGAAACACTCTGTCTTCACCTAAATGGGGACAGGAGCCTCTGTACTGGAAGTGAGCTCAGGTGATCCCTACAGGCTGGTTGAGTCTCACATCAGGCAGGTGGGGGAGACATACTGGGAACTCCCAGAGCAGGCCGACCCTGCCACGGAAGGGAATCAGAAAACACAGGTCTGTTTCTCAGCCTTTGCTGCAGTCCCACCAGGCGCAGGTCTGCAAAGGTATAAAATATCAAAATAAGGCATCTGTGACCAAAAGGACATCTCTTTGGTCCCTGTCACTGTCCCAAAGCATCAAGCTCTCCAACTTACACATACAACTAGAATCCTTGGACCCAGAAAATTCGGCCCTATGATGTTGCGATGCCTCACATAGGAAATGCGAGTTTTTAAAAGGAGTAGTTTTTGTTGGCTTTTTTTAACATGAAAAATCGCCATAGTAACATGGCACCATTCATATGAAAGCATGGTTTCTAGACATTTCCAGCTATCTCTCTTACATACAGACTACATGTGACCTCATACTTCATGTGACTAGTAAAGAAAGTGAAACATTTAGCACTGGAAAGACACTCTCTCCTCACCTCTGAGCTATGTCTGTAGCTTGCAGGGGCTGGGTACCAGTCAGAGGGGACTGAGTCAGCACTGGAGGCCACAGGAGCCCAGAGCTGAGTCCTCATCTCACCCCATTCCTTTCCTCCCACTTTCTCTCTCTCCACCCACACTTTCAATAAGAGAATGCTAGGGCCTGGGGATTCAGCTAGCAGGTGAGGGCCAGCAGCCAGGTAGGAGTGGGTCTAGGGGAGAGGCACGAGGCTCCCTGACAGCCTCCTTGGCCAGGTTCAGTGACTAAGCAGTCCTGGCCAGAGGGAAGCTATAGCATAAGCTGATTTTAAAAGCACACAGATGGACCGCGATGCTATTTAAAACACTGTTTGTAGGAAATCTGCTTTTGGAAATACCTTAGCACTGCACATTTTGATAGCACACCATCCTCCTGGCTTTATCCCGGCTATTCAATTTTGCAGGGAAGATATTCCTGAGCCTGAATTGAGCTTTCTAGTTCTTCAGACTCATCCTTTTCAATGTTTCCAGGTTGAATACATTCTCAACTATCTTCTGCATCCTCCTCCCATCTTTGGCAAAATGTCTCTCCCCAGTAGGCAGTGGGTAACTTGAGGGTCTTGTTTTTGGTTTTGTGTTAGAGGATCAGTTCTGCCCACATAAAAGGAGCTGGGGCAGAGGAAAAGCCCTTTCTCTTTCCATTAGAAACACATTCTCCTGGTACTTAAAATGAGGAAGGAAACGGAAAGCCTGCCAATTAGGCTCACCCCATTGTGCCTGTGGTGGGAGGCCAGGAGGCCTTCCCCTCTTCTTCCCTGGCAAGGATGCTCTCAGCAGCCTCTGCGTTAGCAGGTCTCCCCCAAATTGCTGTGTTTACTGTGTAGTTCCCTGGGCTGCTAGGGTTGAAATAGTGGAGTGAACCATGCCAAATAGATTTGTCAAGTCTGCCGTAGTTTGATTTGATGCCATGACAGGGAGGCAGGAGGAAGGAGGGGCCCGGAGAGCAGTGAGGCTGCAGGGAGGAGTTCATCCACTGCTGGTATTACCACCGAGTTTCTCTTTGTGGTTTCTGGATGCTGGGCACTGTGCCAAGCTCTCTGGTGTTCTGTGGTGGGCTTGAAAGTACAATTCAGACAGCAGGACTTAACGGAAAAGCAGAACAGGGAAGGAGGCTGCAGCGAGCTGGGCTTGAGAGTGCCGAGCGAAGGTTGGAAAACACCTCCCTTCTCTGTGCATAGGAAGTAGAGAGGGCACAAATTTGGAAGCTCAGTTTCAGTTCCCTGACCACTGTCAACACCAATGCAACATATCAAAGACCAGGGAACTGGAGAAAGCAGAGAAAAACAAGATTAATGAGCACTCAAGCTGGTGGCGGAAGGCTGTGCTATGTCACTGTGATTTTCACCCTGCCCGAGCAAGGCAGGGTCTAAACCTGTGAGTGCCTTTCTTCTTCCTGCCGGGAGGTGCAGAAGACTAAAGAACCCTTTCCCAGCCTTCCTAGTCGGCGAGCAGCCTCTTTTCTGTCTCTTTATGTTCAACAGGTATTCACGAGGCTCCCCATGAAATGTCTGGTCCACGTTGCTGGCAAAATGCAGCCTGCTTACGCAGACCAAATACATAACACACCCCCCGGTCCTCACCCTGCTCCACATGCCATAAGTATGGAACCCATGACTTTTATATAGGCAGGCCCTCCTTATGCATATTTAGGGAGCAACCACAAAGCAGAGAGCCCATAACCCAACCCATGTGCTCCTTCAGATTATACAAATTACTTCACATACGTCCCTTCAGAAACCACAGCAGAAACCACTGCCTTTGGTTTTCCCAGTTGTGTGAGTCGCATCCCAGATACAGGCACAGAGATGTCAATACAGTGGTGAGAAGTGTCATGTGTCCGTGCGCACGTGCGTATAATTACAGGCGCAGTTTCATGCATACGCACCAAGAAAGGTGCATGGAGAACAACGGGAACAGCTCAAAGGCACCGATGTTTGGTCATCGTCCTTCCCTCCGCTAGGCCTCTGAACCCACAAATTTACTAGAAAGCTAAGCCTATGGAAGGGATGGGGTCGTGACTGTCCTTGGGACACTGGGACAAAGACCAATGCACCTTTACTTGCCCTTTATTTTGCCAGTGTAGGCAGCTCATATTGGTATGGTTTTGGTTACCGTCCCCTTATGTACGGTGTTCCCTTACATATGCTTGGCAGCGTTTTTCTATTTGGAGGTGGGGAAGCAACACAAAAGAGATGTTCTAATCCCTGATGTCCAAGTTTGAAGATAGAAAAGATAAGGTAGAATAAGCCTTGGGCCTGCGGTTCTGCAGAATTACACAGTAATAAGTCGCAGAGACGCGCCAAACTCACATTAATGCAAGGACAAATACTAGAAGGTTCTGCAAGCCCTCAGGCACCGACTTAGTTGCTCAGAAGTTCATGACGTTTCACAGGTGAAGTTGTAGCTAAGTCTAAGCAACTTGCCCCAGGGACAGGAGGATCTTGGAGTCCCCAGGAAAGGCAGTCCTGGTCACCAGGCTCCGGCATGGAAGCAGATGCTCTGTCCCAGGCCTTGTCCTTGCCTTCCATCTGTTCCTGGCAGCCTGGAGTCCCTGTTGACTAACAGAGTCTAAAAGTGGTCCATGCCGTTCAGGATTCAAAGCTAAGCATTGTGTGGGGAATTGGGGCTCCGTCACAGGATCCTGAAGATGGACTTTAAAGAAGTTGCTATTTATTTGATTTGGCCACTTCCCTTCAAAACAAGTGCTCCTGCTTCTAAACTCTTCTGTCCTGTATTATTTTCTCAATGAAAACAAATCATTTTGTAAATCAGAGACTTGGAAAGGGGAGTGTTCGAAGGTCACATCCCAAGCTCAGGGCATCTGCCGTGGATCTCTGAGGTGGTGGGCGGTGGGGCCTTGGCTATCCTCTTCCCTGCTCTGTCTTAGTGGTCACAGCTGCCCCATGCAGTGGCAGCGGCACCGACATCGCAGCTCCTGCCAGCAGAGCACCTGGCCATCTGCGGAGGGAAGGTGCGCCGCAGATGCAATCAATGGGTCAGAAGACAGAGCTCCCTTGAGCAAGCTGTCAGTTTAAAATGTAACAGATTCCCGTGGGATATATATCTGCCTCTTTTAAAACACAGACCGGAAGGGCTGCGAGAAGTCATCCAGGCCTTGCTGTCTCAAATAAATATATCCTCCCAGCTTCATTCTTTATCGGGAGTGCAATTATTTCCTCCAATTAATAATTCTGAGGATTTTTTAAAGCCTTTTCATGAATACTTGTCTTTATTCCTTTTGTGGTTTGTCTTCTTGATGTTGTTCTTATATAAAGACAAGAGTGTGACTCAAATCTCAAGCTAAGAACATCAGCCTCCAGAAACTGTGGGTATGAGTGTATGATCTAAACATGGTAGGTGGTATGTGCTCTGAAGAGGCAGGTGCCCTCTCTGAGTTCAGGTCCCCAGTTTGTGCATCCCCTTCCATTACGACTGAGAGGAGTCCAGTGTGCTTGGTAATTCAGTTTGTCCTTTATCCATTTGTCGGGGGATGAGCTCAGACCTTTAGCCTCTCTACTTAGGAAGCTCAAGGGAAAATTTCATTATATATGCGCTTGAACGGTTCTCTGTCAGGCTGCTGCTAGCCAACTTCATCCAGGTCCCCTGGGTGCTGAACTGTCTCAGAGCTGAGGCCGCCTCCCGGGCGCTGCCATCCTTGCTGCTGGGTTCCTTGTACTCCTAGGCCAAGAATGTGCACAGAGGTTCTGGGAAAGAAGTGCCTGGGATGTGGGACTCGCTGCCGTTGGCCATTTCTAGTGAACCCAGATTAGCAGGAAGGGGAAGGCTTCATCTGGTGGATTCTTCGCCCTTCGTTTACTGATCTGTGGTTGTAGAAACAGGTCCTGGAAGAGGCATGTGGGTAGTGGGTGCTGTTTGACCTCAGTCCCTGGTGGGGTTTTGTTTGTTTGTTTATTTTGCTTTGTTTTTGTTTTGTTTTCTTTTTGTTTTTGGATCTCTCTCTCTCTCTCTCTCTCTCTCTCTCTCTCTGTGTGTGTGTGTGTGTGTGTGTGTGTGTGTGTGTGTGTGTCTGTGACTTTCTCCTGCCCACTTTACAAAAAGAATGGCCACAATGACTGGTGGTATCAGGACGTTCTCAGATGTTGAGGGACTTCACCACTGATGAAGTGTCTGCCTTCGTCCCTCCCTGCGTCTTTTATAATGGTATATGATTCTTTTCCAGCCTGTTCCTCAAACCATTCCTCCAGCCTGGGTCCCCCCAAGTGTCCTCCTCTCCTCTCCTGTCCTCTTTTCTCTGATGCTTTCCTGTCTCAAATCCTGAAACCTTAATCCTGTTAGTAGGCTGTGTTCCAGGGCTCAGCGTCTCCGTGGGAGTAACATGATCTTGCATTAAATGCAGAGGCCCCACAAGGCACACACAGATGGGGATGTGCACAACCCACCCACCTCCACTCACCCCCAGAAGAAAGCAGTCTGATGACAAAAACAGCCTTACAGTAGGGGAGGAGGAGAGCAGAGGTCATCACAGTCACAAATGAACATTTGGTTATTAAAGGGCTCCTTTACCCTCCCACCTCCCAGCCCTCCCAGCCCTCCCAGCCCTCCCTTAGATGGAATAGATAGATAGATGATAGATAGATAGATAGATGATAGATAGATAGATAGATAGATGATAGATAGATAGATAGATAGATAGATAGATGATAGATAGATAGATAGATGATGATAGATAGATAGATAGATAGATAGAAAGATAGATAGATGATAGGTGATAGATAAATAGACAGAAAATGTCTGCACATACATGCACGTGCGCACACACACATACACACACAAACACATCCCTTTTGACTGCATCTGGCTAAGTTCCCACATTCACTGGAATGAAAGCAGCTTGTTTTAAAACTTTGGTTATGGTCTTTAAGGAGGAGTCTTAAGAGAGAAATGTCAAGACTGTGATCTGCAAACAGAAAAGGAAACAACAATGCCTTACTATTACTTCCCTCTGTGTCACGGCCCCTCCTTCCACCTTGCCTGTTTGGTACAGCAAATTAATTAAATGGGATGCCATTCATTGATTAACCATTTAGTTTTATGTGCAGATGTGATGGGTGGTTTAGGAGAAAATGTGAGACAACAGGACAGGGGAGAAAGAAGGCTCCTGGCCCCACATCAGGATAAGTTGCTGCGCTCCCTGAGGTGGCAGTGGCTTCCCAGTTCCCCCACCCTTCTTTCCTGGCCTGCTCTGCTCTTCTCTTAGATCTGCACCAAACAGTGAAAAGGAGAACTTTGGATGCAATGAAACATTTATTAGTGGGGAGAAATCATTTTTAAGAAAGAAGCCCTCTGTATAAATTCTACCTCAGATTCGAGCATAGAATCATCTTTGAAACTTGCTTCTGCTTTCTTTGCAATCCCTGGAGCTGATAGAGTTCAAATGTTTACAGCCACTAGAAGTAAACAGCAGACTCTAACCATATGTAGAAAAGAGACAGGTAGATGTTGAATTCTTCTCTCCCTGGATACCACACTCATGTGACGAACAGCTTGCCTATCGAAGGGCTTTCATCACCTAGGAAGCTCACACAGCTACGAGGCCTGAAAAGGTCTCTGCTCTCAGAACAACTTTTCCAGAATCTTTTCCTTGGTCCTTGAAGCAGGCATAGTGACCTATAGCATCTACGTTATCCCAGACATATGGATGTAGCAGCAGATGAACAGGGCATAGGATAGGGTCTTAGAGTAGGCAGCACATCTCTCTTGTAGGGGCCTGGAAGAGTGTATCATTCTAAGCCAGGCCAAAGCTCGTAGCTGTACTTTAAAAAATACATAAGGAAGGCCAGCAAAGGTAAGGTGGCCAAGACTAGGAATGCGCAAGAAACAGGGAAAGGAGCTTAAAAAGTCATCAATGATCTCATCTTGCTAGATGGATGGATTTTTTTTTCTTCTGCAATATATTATATAGTCCATAAAACCCAAGCCTGGGGGTCATGGGCCTGGTGAACCTGTGCAGACTTTTTTTTTTACCTGAGGGTGTTAGATGACAAGGAGCTGAGGTGCTGGATAGCAGCTGACTCACATGGCAGGTACTTCCCCCTCCCCCAGAGGTGTGAATCAGAAATCCATTCCATGCTGCTGGGTTTCCGAGTCTGTCCTACTGAAAATAAAGCAAAGGCCTCGAGAATCAATGGGAAAATGTTGGATTATGTTCAGAATTCAGCAAGGCACCAAATGGATTACCAAGTCACTTTGAGCCCTGAATTGGTTTTTGAACCTAATTTGCACAGATGCGCTCAAAGAAAGCTCTTTGTTCATCGTGGCTTTTTAAAATATAATATACATAAACATATTTAATCAATGACCCCCAGAAAGCTAGGGTCAGCTTGAACACACTCCTGGCCTTCCTTTGGGTAGTAAAGTAGCTGTATCATATTTTTCTTTTAAAAATAATAAGATGTATATCCTCTTCGACATCTAGCTTTTAATGCAATTGTGAAAATTCTGTCACTGTGTTTGGTATGTTACCATCTTGGCATAAGACGTATAAGCAATCTATTGATTTTCCCAACCATTTCGGACACCTCACTGCCAAGGTTCAGCTTGATGGTTTTTAACCACAGCAGAACCTAGAAGTGGATGGCTTTCCAAACTGGAACTCTCCTGATCACCCAAAGGCCCAGCGATGACTTGGAACTTAGTTTCCACTCCGACATCTGGCCTAGGAGCAGGTCAGGTCTCAGGCACTGGTGGAGTAGGTCACAAGGACTGCTAGAGTCCGGTGTCTACCCACAAGCTTACAATGACTTTATCTTCCTAAAGAAGAAATTAAAGTATCTAAGGTTTATTGATCAGCCTATTGTGATTTAGTGAGTCGGCAGAGAATGGGGAATAAAACCAATTTCCTGGCATCATTTCCCAGGCATACTGCCTTGTGATGCCTGGACTGCAAGCCAAAAATCCATCTTAGGGAATTTGATCAGAGAACGAATGACAGGTGATTCTAAAACCACAGAGCATTGAGAAAGTCATAAAGATGTATAATATATGATAGCATTTACCAGCTATAAATAGGAGAGATGGGAGATGCAGGGAGAAAAATAGAGACCTTGTAAATCTATTGGGTCAGGAGAAATAGAAACTGCTTAATATTTCATTAAAATGGATTTTCATAAATTGCACTTTGACATCTTTGGACAAAAGACAGTAGATAAAACCTAGGGTGTTGTTATTCATTACTCTTGGTTATTAATAATTTGAACTGTTATTGAACCAACACATCAACAAGGTATATCCTGCCTGTGAATGGAGCACTCACCGTGTGTTCTGGGCACTATCTGAAGTGAATTAAATAGCCGCAGCAATTGCCCACAACAGCACTTCGATTATAAGGAACAATGGGTCATTTGAGTGCCCTTTTACAAAGTGGATGTTCTTAGAGGAGCTCAAACTGTGAAGACTCTTGTGGAGAAAGCTTAGTCTGCTGGCCAGAGAGGGAACCAGCAAGTCAACTTCTGCAGAGCCCTCCCTCACAGTGAAGGACAATGTGGCCTGAGGGAGACAAAGACATTTGCCAATCTTGTGCTCCAATGGCAGCAGAGTATGGCTCCAGGATCCTGACGAAGTGGTGGGATCAGTTTTGTTCTCTCTGCTGCACTCAGAGTGAGAAGCATGCAGAAAGTTCCAAAAAGGTGCTGCTTTTTTTTTTCTGCAGAGAGTCTGGAAATGGGGCAAACACAGATACACAGTCAAAAGCCAAAATATAAGCAGTAAGGACCTAAACTTGGAAACATGGAGAATAATTTGAACCTAAGTTCAAATGAGGCATTGTTTGCTCCCTGAGATTGGAGAAGAATGAGCAAAACTGAGCAGCAGAATAGAATTCCATGGGAGATTGTTTGCTTGTCTCCCATCCTCTCTGAGGTTACTATAGGCGGAGCATGAGGGCCTCCACCCAAAGTTCGTGGTCACGTGCATTCATGGGGTGCATCTGGACATGTTCACCCCAGTGCCCACATGCGGCACACTTACTCCTGTGCTGCCCATTCCCGAGGATAATCCAGCTACACAATCATTTTTTTAAGAAGGGAGGGTCAAGAGTCAGGCATGGTGGTATTTGGGAGTAGTATGTACCTGTGATCCCAGCACTCATGAAGCTAAGGCAGGAGGATCTCAAGTTCAAAGCCAGACTAAACTGCATCATGAGTTCCGGGCCAACTTGGGCTACAAAGTAAGACCCTGCACCAAAAAAGGCAGAGGGAGAAGGAGGAGGAGAGAAAAGGCTTCCTAGGATTGTCTGCCAAAGCTGAGAAATGAAGGGGGTCAAATAGGATAAAATTGGATATTAAAAACACATAGAGCATGCTGTGTTCCTAAATGATACCAGCATGGTGTATGTGTTGTGGATTAACAGCTGTGTGTGAGTTCAAATCCTTTCAGCTCTCCAATTACGTATTTATGGGCCAACGGAAACCACCTCCAGTAGGAACTGCTTGGTGTCTCCTGATGGAGGACACACACAGTCACCATCACAATCCACAGGGAAGATCCAGAGGTGGTCTCCACTGCTCACAGCACCCGTCCGAAATCAACAAATTGTGTCATTTGCTGCTCCCTTGCCAAAACAAAACAAAACAAAACAAACCCAAAAACGCCTCTGTTGCATGCTGAACCCTAGGACTGACTCATGGTTTGAACATGGATTCCATTCCTCCAGTCCTTTCCCCAGCTCTGTAGAGTCATTGTCAGACCCAGGATCTTCCCTGGACCCCATGCTCCTCTCAAAGATTAGAATATCAAGGGGTCAGGCAGCTCTCCTCACAGGCCTCTCCTTGCGTTGATCCTTGCTCTCCCTTAGCTAGCCTGCTCTTCTTGTCCCCCGTCTGCAGCCTGGGCAAGAGGAGTTCTTCTTCTTCTGTCCCTGGGTCACAAAGCTGCAGAGAGGACCCCGGTTGCATTAGGATCCTGCATGGGAGAACTACCTAAGGGGTAGAGAGACCAGCGAGCAGGATGGTTGAGTAGGGTTCTCTCAGACAGGGTTTCGTTCTGTGGGTTAAGCTCAGCGGACTGACGACATTTGTTTCCTTTGCCCCATGTGGAACAAGCTTCTTCCCCCACTTCATTTGGTTGCACAAGGTGTGAAGCCTCTTGCCCTCTCTCCTGTCCTCTGTGGAGTGTTATTAACTGCCTCTATCTTTTGGCCTCAGCAAATGGAAAATATGGAGGGTCTGGGTTTGCCAAATGGCAGGGCTCACAGTTTATGGAGAAGAAAAGGCTGCATTGTTGGCTGCCTGTAAGCTTGCCCCCCTCTCCACTGTTCCCAAAACCATTCTGTAGTGGGACTGTAAACTCCCCATGGATCACATCACTACTGTGACTTTACTTCTCTTTAGCCCGCGATAGGACTCCTAGCTGCCAGCTAGACTGCTGTAAATTCATCAGAAGAGATAAGAGTTCACAAAGGAAAATACAGACTTGAATGTCATGGGTCCACACAGGGATGTGTGAGCCTCAGTTTTCCCATCAGTAAAGTAAAGGTTGTGAGTGTGGCATTCAGACATGTTGACAGTGGCTGGCTTCATAGGTGTTTAAATCCACTAGGTTTTTATTTCTCTTGTCCCTCTATCTGTCTGTGCCCTAAACACCTGGAGGGTACTGAGTGTTAAGAACTAGAGAGCATAGTTTCCCTGTGCAGGAAAGAATGCTGGACCAGGAAGACTGGCCATGAGCAAATCTACAAGGTCCTGTGGTTGCTATATGTATGACAGGCATGAATTAGAAACGACAGTTGGCTGCTTGTTTCTTCCATCCACTATTATCCAGGGAAAGGAAAGAAACCCCCATATTCTCGCTCGAGTTACTTATTTTTAAGGGGAAACACACAAATACATAAGGTCCATATGGCCACTGTTGATGTGGACCATCTGGTAAGCTGGGGCTTGTGCCTACCATGTTAGGTCACAAGCCACTCCCAAAAGCCTTTCCTCCCATAAGAGAGGCCCCCGGTCAGCTGGGGACAGGGATGGATTTCATTACAGACTGCGGGCTACACTAAGAGGAAGCTGGAGCATGACTCTTTAAGAGGCTGCCTGCAACAAAGAGGAGAGAGAACCCAGAAAAGTGTTGACTGACAGAAGGTACAGGGTAGACGGCACCCCTCACCCCTCGCCCACTCAGAATGGGGAAGTGTCTAAGGAGTTAACACAAACAACAGTGAAATGGTGTGCAGTTAGAAAAGGCCCTGCAAGCCCCCACCCCCATGTGCCCGCGACGTGAGGAAGAGGGAGTGTCAAGTTCAGGCTGGAGTGTGAGGTCTGCTGGCCCTGACAGATGACAAGTCTACCTCCTTTGTAGTGAATGCGCTTTTTTTTTTCTCTTTCTTAGCTTCTGAAGTGTTTTCTTTTTGAAAGCTCCTTCCTCTGTTTGCTCTCAGCCCAGAAGCAAAATATTCCTTCCTTCCAAAACTTTTTGCAAAGTTTGCTTTTTTTTTTTTTTTTTTGTTTTTAAGTTGGAACAGAATGAGAAATTGACCTTTTTTTTTTTTTCACAGTTATTCTAAAAAGCTCAACATGACAAAGCCCCTGGTGTTTTCCAGGCTGGTGGCCCTCTCTGACTGCTCAAGCGTGGTCCTCAGAAACAGGAGTTTCACTGACGCTGCTCTGCGTCTTTCCTTGCAGGTGTTTCAAGCTAACAATGACGCAACTGAGGTGGTTCTAAACAAGCTGCACACGCCCCTGCTGACGAGGTTCGTCAGGATCCGCCCACAGACGTGGCACTTGGGCATCGCCCTCCGACTAGAACTCTTTGGCTGCCGGGTCACAGGTGAGCTGAGGGGTTCTGGTGAGACAGGAGATACCATTCTAGGCTTCTCCCCTCTTTCTGAATCGATAAGATTGTACCGTGTGACCTTCCCAAAAGGAATGGCTTAAAGGGTCAACTCCTATCAGACTTAATCCTTTCATTCATTTATTCAACCCTCCATTCATCTAATATGTTTTTATTATGCTAGTGCTATTTCTGCTTAATAAAATGGACTGAAGGATAATTTGATACCCGACTCTAGTCCTACTATAAGTGTGCTATCTTTTATTATTCTTAGTAGAACCCAGTGGTGTAAATGTTGTCATTTTCCTCACTTTACACAATAGGAAACCAGAGTTAAGGAAATAAATCCCAGTAGGTGATGGCACCAGGGTTTGAACCTAGATAACTTGCGTCTCAAATAGTGCCCTCACGTGGAGACCAAGGTCTAGACATGGTACTGTAGACACAATGGGAGCGTGACAGACCTAGTCCTGTGTGGCCTTATTGAAAAGTTGGATGGACAAATTAATAACAAGCAAGATGATAAATAAATATAAATTCAAAAAATGAAGACTATCTGGGGACAGGGCCTCGTGGTCCTCAAAGTGTTCTACAGTGTACTTGCCTGGCAGGTCAAGAAAGACTTCCTTGAGGATGGGTGACTGAGGTCAGAGGCAAACGAGACACTACTTCCTGAAGAAAGATTGGAAAGCAAATCCCTGCTGGTTTGTTGTCATTGTAGCAAGAGAACTGGGAACAGTGTTTGAGGATAGTATCTGAAGGAAAAATGGTGTTCGAACGGTTTTAACCCAAGGACTGTGTGTTGGCGATCACCAGAGTGGGAGGTGGAGCCTTTGTAGGCTGGTACCATGGTCTGGCACCATGGCAGTTGGACTAGCGACAGTATGACTGTGATAGGCCCATCATGTCCACTCTTTGTACTCCATCTAGAAAGGCAAGTTGCTCCTTAGACCTGCAGGGGCCTTCATTACCCATCTCCTTCCTGCCCACTTGCCATCCCATCTCTGCCTAGGAATGCACCATGGTGTAATCCCGCTTATGGTTTCTGGTTCATGCACCCCGTGGCTGCACTTTCTCTGCATCTCTGACAACTCTGCCCTGTAATTTACCGACAGTTAGGAAGGACCGGCAGATCTTCATAACGCCTAAGATGATGCTGATGAAGAAGTTAGAAAGGCAACAGTTTGACCCAGACCATCATCCATTCCTGGGGCAACAGAGTCAGGATCTGTATCCATTGTTCCTCAGTACAAATCCCTTGTCATGTTCAGACAAGGACCTGACTTTCTCCTTGTGGAGACATGTTATCCCAAAAGGACAGTCTTCTGTGCCTTCTGTGCTGCTGGCCTACCCAGCAGGGGATAATGAGCAAGGATTTGCTTAGCACTGTGGTCCATTCATTGCCTGTTCCCTCAGTCACTCCACAAAGACCCCCGCACTGAGACTTGAGATAGAGAAGAGGATGAGGTCTCAGGTGTCAAAGAACTTTCAAGCTAGTGGCCAAGATAGATAGCAAATCAATATAAGAAGGCATAGTTACGAGCTAGCATATGGGTGCTCTGAGGAGTGGAATGAAAGTTTGGCCAGAGCTGAATGTGGGCCTTATATCCCAGGTGAGCAGAGGTTACTCTGGTAGTGAATAGTAAGAACGCATCAGGTGATGGAGAGGGTTTAGGGAGGATCCAAGGCAGTAGAAAGCTCTGGTCACACACGTGGAGGACTTGGTTCTGAGCCCAGGAAGGTTCCCATCTTGTAGGCAAAATTATCTTCCAGGTAATAATTCGATTCTTGCTTCCTAAGCGCCACTGCCCTCATTGAGGGTCGGTGGAAACCGGTGTCACAGACGGGTGTGGCGACATACATTCTCAGAAGCCCTGGTCAGAGCTGTGAGTGCAAACGGCTAACAGTCACAGAGTCCTTAGACCTGCTCTGAGGCGACTAACAGAGTCCCCACCACAGCCCTCAAGAGGTAGACACTGTTGAGGGAGCCCATTTAGACTTGGGGAACTTGATGCATGGAGCAATTAAATCACGTGACCAAAGTCACCTAGCTAAGTAAGCAAGCAGAGTGAATACAAAACCAGGCATTAATGGGTCCAAGTTCAGACTCTGAGTCACAATGCTGTACAGCCTCAGAATGCAAAATAAAACAGTAAGCAAGTGACCTGAAGATCTGATGATGTGCTTAATGAGTGGGCCTCAGCCATGACTTGTGGGATTTTTCCTTGTCTCTCCTAGACGCACCCTGCTCCAACATGCTGGGGATGCTCTCGGGCCTCATCGCTGATACCCAGATCTCTGCCTCCTCCACCCGAGAGTACCTCTGGACTTCCGGTGCTGCCCGCCTGGTTAGCAGCCGTTCTGGCTGGTTCCCGCGGAACCCTCAAGCCCAGCCAGGTGAAGAGTGGCTTCAGGTGGACTTGGGGACACCCAAGACAGTGAAAGGCGTCATCATCCAGGGAGCCCGTGGAGGGGACAGCATCTCTGCCATGGAAGCCAGGGCATTTGTTCGAAAGTTCAAAGTCTCCTATAGTCTAAATGGCAAGGATTGGGAGTACATCCAGGATCCCAGGACTCAGCAGCCAAAGGTAGGCCATTCTCAGAGACCTCTAATGCCATTCTAAAGGGAGGTTAAGTAGGGTGCAGGGAGTTAGGGGCTGATTTCCTATCTAGCAGTCATCATCAAACCCCATCAGCCCAATAAAACAAGCATCAACCAAGAGACTATGTTGTGCCAGACCTGGTCCTTAAGTTGAACTCCTTCTTAGTAGCCACAGTCTTTCTACAGAGTTTATTATTTGGTCATTCGCATTTTGGAGATGACAGAACCGAGGCTTATGTTATATCCAGGTCCATACTGTTTACGAGTGACTGAACCCAAAAAGTCAGACTTCAAAACCCAGACACTTAACCAGTGCTCAACACTGCCTGCTTATGAAGTCTGGTGCCCCTTCTCAACCTCTTCGGCATAGAGTTTCTTTGAAATGGGCCAGACGTCCCAAGGGGATGTGGTTCTTGGAGGCCAAGCTATAGAAACTGGGAGTTACTTCCAAAAATAACTGTTTTTTTTTTTTCTGAATGTTACACTCCTTTGAATTTCCTTAGTCTTGATTGCTCAGATCTTTCGTGCCGCTCACCCTGAGTATAAAAGAAAGGAAGAGAATGATGCTGGGCCAGAAGAACCAGGCCAGTGCAGCCCACCCCTGCCATGAGAGAAGGGAAGGGTGGCCTTCACCTTAGCATACTAGGAGTCCCAGAAGGAAGAGCACTTCCTGTTTCTTCCCTTTTCAGATTCATCTCCTGGTAGGCCAGGCTATCTGGTCCTCATTTCTGTAGAAGTACAGTATCTTTAACAAGGGAAGGAGTCGTCCCTGTGATAAGCAAGGCTTTGCCTTCTGAATGCGGAGGCCAGGGCTTGGTTGGAGGTTTTACAGTACTGATGTGTACTTCCAGCTCTCAATTCCAGGGACTTGGAAAGACTTAGGGGTTTGGAAACCAGAACCTTCAACCAATAGAGCAGGAACTGGACCCCAAGTTCCCTGGTGACAGCTAATTGTGGCTGTTTGGGGGAAAGAAATGATTTGGTCCAGTTTCAGAGCACGTCCTGCCTAAGGCAGACGATGCATCCTGAGTACCTGCAGACGGCTGGTACCCCAGGCATTCCTGGACATAGCCACCTCAACACCTGTGCTCTTCCTATGTGAAGGACTCTGGGGTGGTTCTGGGTGGAGTTCCCACACAGTTGCAACTTCTACCAGCAATTTTATGCATTGGCAATCTAGGAGGGGTTTCTTTTGGTAAAACTGCTTTTGATAAACCAAGGTCTAGAAGACAATCTTGGGCCATCAATTTGTAACCAAGAGGATGGTGCTATTACCCTAAAGAGGCAATGGTCATTTATCTTTCAGACTATCAGTGAGTTGGGAACTACTGGTCACTGGGATCCTTTTGTCCCCATGCTTCTGGGGATTAAATAACCTGTAGGGTCTCATTCATGCAGGCAAGCACACCAGCAGTTGAGCTACATGTTAGAGTTTCCTCTGAGTTCTACATCCAGAACAGCCTCAAGACTGCTGGCTGAGATGATCCAGCCTCACAGAATATTCCAGTCAGGACTTGACTATAATCCTAAATTTTCTTTGGGTCCCCATAAGATTATCATTGCCCCCAAATCATCAGGAAGTAGCCTAGAAAAATATGTACACAATCCCAAAAAGTGGATTATGGATGTTGTCTTTGTTCAGTGGTTACAAGTTGATATGGACAATGGTCAGAAGAAAAAGCTAAACAAAGGAGATTAGATTCAGAGTCGTGTTTTGGGATAGATTTGTCACTTGTACTGGTTTAATAAAACACTGATTGGCCAATAGCCAGGCAGGAAGTATAGGCAGGGCAACCAGACTAGGAGAATTCTGGGAAGAGGAAAGACATAGTCACCAGCCAGAAACAGAGGAAGCAAGATGAGAATGCCTTACTGGGGAAAGGTACCAAGCCACATGGCTAAGCATAGATTAAAAATTATGGTTTAATTTCAATTGTAAGAGCTCGTTACTAATAAGCCTGAGCTAATAGGCCAAATAGTGTTGTCATTAATATAGTTTCTGTGTGATTATTTGGGTCTGGGCCAGTGGGGAAACAAAAGCTCAGTCTCCATGTACAGCTATATTCCCATCTCATTCATCAAAGCATTAGAAAAATAAAATACTTCTTTTAAAAATAAGGCAAGGAATCTGGACTGTTAGACACAGCCATCCCTGCCTTCTGTTCTTCCTGGCCAAGGTCAGCTTAAATCACATTTGGAGCTTAGACCTCCCCTGACTATGGCCACTCTAATGCTCCCCAATTTCCATATTGCAAGGTCCCTCCTGGACTTTCCAAATGAACAAGACCTTGGTTTGAAATAAGTCACATGGTAATGCTCCATGAATCAGCCACAAAGCTGACTTCTGGGTTAGCTGTGGTGGTGGGGAGAGGTGAGTGGAGAGGAAACCCACAGGAGGAGGGCTGAGCAACCTGTCTCCCTACAGCTGTTTGAAGGGAACATGCACTATGACACTCCCGACATCCGAAGGTTCGATCCAGTTCCGGCACAGTATGTGCGGGTGTACCCAGAGAGATGGTCGCCAGCAGGCATTGGGATGAGGCTGGAAGTCCTGGGCTGTGACTGGACAGGTAAGGGGGATTTCTTCTTCATATCTTGCTCACTTGGTCTTGTGGTCTTGGCATCCTGGCAGGGCACAGGGCAGTCAGTCTTCTCTGCATACCTACTGTCTGGTCCCTGCTGCATTCTCGGGCCACCTCTGAGTTTAGAGAAATCCCTCAAGGGAAGCGTTTTGCCCTTTGTCAAGGATCACTTCAGTTCCTCAACAAAAGTCTCTAGAAAGACAAGTCTTAACTACCCACCGCCTACCCAAATTCAATTAGACCCCAGCTCTTCAGGACAGGGACAGTGGCTGTTGATTTAGGAAAGAAAAACCCTCTCATAACAATAAAGTAATCGGTTTATGTCTGAATCTGGCCTCCAGATGTCAGAGACTCAGACTGTATTTTCCTTTCGAAGCTACATCTGTAAAAGACATTTGTTTGCTCAGGAGGGACACTGGTACAGGGTGCATCTTCCCAGTATGTAACCCTACTAGGTAGCACAGTCTGGGGCAAATGCCTCCATGAATTCTCCCTGTGAGGGTGAGGCCCCAGAGCTCACCCTTAGCCCTGCTCGTTGCTGAAGGATGGAAGACCCTACCTACCCTTCTGAGTCAGGCCCTACCCTGCCTCGGGCACAGAGCTGGCACAGCCTGGCAAAATGAGCTTTTGGGGAGCCACCTGGAGCTCAGGGCCCCACCCAGTACCAGCAGGAACTCCTAGCAGGCATGGCTCTCCTGCTTCTCCTCACCAGGGCCCCCAGGTATTCCCATTTTCCTGTCTGCTGTACCTGTCACTGGCTCAGGCAACAGGAAGGCATGAAGGATTAATAAGGGCATGTCAGGGAAGTGCTTTTGGGCTCCCAGGGAGAAAAGTGCTGCCTGTGTGCAGGCTGCAAAGCAGACAGAGGAATCCTGTGCAGATGCACAAGCCAGGAGTGGGGCCCCAGTTCACCTCTAGGCTTGGAGGTGAAGACAGTCCCGTGAAATCCGTACTAGTAGGAAGAGTCACCGTCCCCCAACACCGCATACACACACACGACTTGTAAGGGTAAGGCTAGGCCCCCCAAAGCATGAATGCTTATCACCTTTGCCTCATAGATACTAAAAACCTACCTCAGACACAAACTAGTTTCCTTTACCCAGCTGAGACTCCAGGATTAAAGCTACAGAGGATCCAGAAACGTCTAGGCTCGTAGCTTCCAAACATGCTTGACCAAGTGCCTCAAGTTAAGCTGAATTTTCCACTGAAAAGCCACTTCATTGGCAAGCACGCACATACATGTGCACACATGGGAAGTTCTTGGATGCCAGGAACGAGATTACTAAGCTCAACTTCTTCCCTGGCAGTAGGGGCAGAACCTAGGACAAATTAACTTCCTCTCTTGCCTGGAAAGCAGGGATAGCACCAGTCTGTCTCGAAGCCCCATAGCTGTCGCGAGGGTGGCATGGAGCATTTAGATTGCTGCCCAACACTGGCAAACGTAACGGAAGGAGTTTCTCTCACACCAGCAGGCAGTACTCAACCTTACCAGGCGAGACACCCTGATAGATTACAGCTCAGACTTCTTAAAGGCGTTGTTGACCCATTAAACCCATTCCGTGACCTAACCCCGCCCTTTCAGAACTGGGAAACAGTCCAGGAAGGTCACCCAGCTATTGGGAACTAAGTCGCACTTCTCTCTGCCTTTTCTCTTCTGTCCCATGCCCCTCCCAGACTGGCCTTGCTTTATGGCCAGCTGGACATTTGCTAATGTCCTCTTCACCTCATTGTCCCTTCAGCCCCAACCTGCCCCATATTGCCCTGGTGACAACCACAGGTTTCCCATTTCAAAGTCCAGCCCTGCTCTCGGCAGATCAGAGTCGAGGCGTGTTAGCTTCTGCCCAGGCTTTGAAGTCTCTGACATCTGGTTTTAATTTCGGAGGAACGCTGCTGTTTGGTGGGCAGTTACCTCAGAGCACCCAGTACAGACAGTGGGCACAGAAGCTGTCCCGTTTCTTCACTTTTTCTCTCTCACACGCTGCCCTCTGGTCACCTCACCGGCCCCTCACCGCCCCTGGGTTCCACTCTATCTCTCCCCACCAGCTGACCCGTTTCTCCTGAAAATAGTTCTTAATACATATTCTTCTTGTTTTTAACATTTCCATCGCTGCCTGCAACTCGCCCTTGGCTCATTTCTTGTTTTCTTTTATCGCCCCAAAGGAAAACAGAAAAACTGAAGGGCTTGGCTGAAGCGGGTTTGGTAAAGATCTGACAGGGCTGCTTCACCTGTTAGCCAGAGCGTTGGGTTTCCAATGATCACGTCTCGCCCTGCCACCCATAGTTTGCTTTACAATTGGAGTCTGAGATCGGTGACACGGTGACAAATTTTGAACTCACGAATTAGGACGCTTCGAGGTTATTTGCTATTTACTTGAGCAAAAGGCAGACACGGTAGTGGAAACACGAAAGGTTATGTGCGTAGTATATTAATAGCAGAAAAGGTGGGAAGTCGACCGTGAAAGTCTGTTCAGCATTTTACCCATTCCCTCAGCTCCTGACTTTATTAAATAGTAACCCTGAAGGGTACCCCACTAAGGCACCTAGTCACACGCACGAGCACTAAGGAGCTTGTACAAAAGGCAGGAGGAACATTGCCTCACTTCTTGGAGGAACTCTCAGGTATACTCACCACCGCGGCACAACACACAGGTTTTCCAGACCCTCCCACCCCACCCAGGACCTGACTCACAACCTCATTCATTCCCCAATAGTTGATGAATGAGCGACCGGGTGAGCAGATAAACAGTGAACAATGGGTGTGGGAGTCACCTCTGGCCCAGGTGAAAACCGGGGGCCTACAGCGAGCTTGGACCTAGTCAGGTTTTTGTGTGCTCCTTATTATAACATTTGTTATAAGTTGCCAACATTTGGGAGCCTGGAGTTTGTACTAAGGGATGGGTAGGCTTCTCTGGCGGTTGGGGGTGGGGGATTTTAGAAGAACTAGCAAGACTTGGTTATCTCTTCTTTGGGCCTCTGTTTTTGAATCAAGTTGTGGTGCCTCACTGTCCCTTGGCCTGCGGCCACTCTCTGCACCACACCCGACTCTTCCCACCCCAGTCAGCTCCCCTGCAGAACAGTTACTGTATCCAGTGGGGTGTTTTAACTTGCCATAACCTTGACTAGAAGTGTGTAGCCAAATTACTTCACCTAGCCCGAGTCTCTTTAAATCTATTTTCCCATCTGTCCCATGGCCACGGAACACCAACAGAGTCTGGATTTGGGGCTTCCTAAGCTGCTATTTAGCTTACAACTTTGGTGACAGTGCTTCTGATTATTTATTGTAGGTGGGCCCCACAGGGCCAAATTGTTTTATGGAGTTAGTTTTGAGTCCAAATAAATCCTGCCTAGCATAGCGAAAATGTGTTTTTTGAGAAAGCAGGGCCAAGCAGCGAGGCCCACCAGCAGTCATGAAACAGCAGAGTGCTTGGGGCCCATTTCCTATGTAATCTCAATAAGCATGGAGATTTTCCAATCCATTTTAGTGGGCAGCATTTTGATCGTGTGCCCTACGCCACTTTGGGGTCAGTGTCATCCGCCCCCATGGCTGCTACTATTGTGCCACCCTTAGAGCCTCCAGGGTGGGGTCAGGAGCACGGCTTTGTGCCCATGCCTGTTGTAGCTTCTCTCCGGGAGTTCTGGACTGTTATCAACTGCAGTGACCGTCATGGCTCCACTGACAGTTCCCAAGGGTGAGCTCAGGTTGTTGTGCACTTCTGTGTGTCTTCCCTTTCCTGCTCACAAGTTCACACCTAGAAAGCAGATTTTAGTTTTTGGCTTCTTCCCCTACCGGGTCACAGAACATCCTGCTGAAGCATTTTTCTTTTCTCCCTTCCCCTTCGCACAGACTCAAAGCCCACGGTGGAGACACTGGGCCCCACCATTAAGACTGAAGAGACTACCACCCCATATCCCATGGACGAGGATGTCACAGAGTGTGGGGAGAACTGCAGCTTTGAGGACGGTAAGCACGGGGATGCTCCTCATAGTTCACCTGGGGTGGCCTGGGTATGGATCAGGCAGATGGCCCGGGATCGGGCGAGAGGAACTCACAGGAGGGTTCAGGGAGGGGCAAATACTCAGAGGCCTGAGGCCATGGCTGCTAGGAATACTCAGATATTGTACCAACTAATATAGCACTATAGATACAAACCCGCTGCTAAGGGGTAGGCTCGCGTCCTCGCTGCCTTGATTAGTTAAAGTAAAAGCAGCCCCAGCCCAAGAATTAAGAGCAGGAAGAGCGTCTCCTGGTGTCTCAGCCATATGAGGACCTGGTGTCCTTCGTAGGCGGAGGGTCATTGTCTGTGATAGCCAAGTTAGTCCACCAATTAAGCAGAACCAATGCACTTCCCTGTGTCTTGCGATAGCCTTGATTTACGAAACTGTAGCGGGTGATTCTGCCAGACTGTGTGTCACATCTCACAGGCCTGGGACAAAGGCAGGATGTGAGAGACCCTCAGCCAGTTCTCAAAAACCCAAGGTGCTAGTGTTTGGATCAGCTCTTCACATGGGAAATCTTTATTCCCCTTTTTGCCTTTGTCTTTGAAAAACATCCAAGGTAGATAAAGCCAGTGATTGGAAGATCTGAAAACCAAGTGCTGTTTTTATTCCTGCTGTTCAGGAATAAACATGGTGGTGACCTCACCAAGTATTAGGGCATTCCTAATAAGTCACAGCTTATTATAGCACCTGGCATTTGGGGTTGGACTTTTAAGTTTGACAAACTCAGTTTACATTAAATTGCTGATTATTATTAAATGTTCATTAAACAAAATGAGGGAAAGATTAGCAAAGAACCTTGCGAAGGGACTTAAAGATGTCGTTAGCTGATGGAGCCAGGGAACCTGCTCCCAGCCAGAGGGCAGCATGGGAATCTACCCGGATGGCATGGAGGGCTCCAGAAATTATTCAGTAAGAAGAGTGGTGTGAAAGCCAAAAATTAATGCTGAAACTGTGGAGCTGAAAAATGAGAATCGAATGCATGTGTTTTAGGGAGTGTACTCTGGTATATTGTGTTGGTAGGGGACACTGTTGGTCAGGGTTAGTTGAATACAAAACCTTGACATTTTAATGAACTTGTTTTAGTTTCATAATGAGAAATGGAGACTCTTCCAAGACATGTCCAAGACAGAGAGCTGAAAAAGAAACACACACAGTTAATGCATGGTATTAGATTCAGAGTTAGCGTGTCAGGAGCATGGGAATGGGGAGTCTAGCTGAACGGCAATCCAAAGGAAAAATTTAAGGGTCTGCTGCAAAATTTCAGAAGTTTATTTTTAATATAATTTTACCGTTTACAGTGGTTTGTTTGATTTGAGGTTTCTTTGATGGTCCCTCCCTTCTTTTTAGTAAAAGATCTTTTTGTGGAATTTAGTTCCTGAGATATAGTATGCATATAAACATTGCAGAGGAATTATGGTATATTGAATTACCCTGTATTTTTGAATGGAAAAATAGACATGTGGAGAAGTTTGGAGAGAAGGAGTGGTAAGGGCTAGAGCCCGACTTTCCCAAGCCACAGGTTGATGTTTCTGTGATGGGTTCCATGTGTTTCCTTTCCACTCCAGCTGACTTTGGCTAAGGGTGGGCCAACATTAAATGTTCCCTCGTGGGCAGGCGGGACACAGTAGGGCCTGCCGGCAATCTGCGTCCTGCTGCTGAGATCAGCAGTACCCTTGCCTCTAATGCTAAGCATCCTCCACCCCACGGTGGGCTGCTGTCGCCTTTAGACTGTTCTTAACCTTCCCTGTGGAAATTCTTCTTTGGGAACTTGGGAAGGGAAGTGAGAAGGCCAAAGACCCCACGTCCCCTGAGCTACTAGCATTGCTAACTCTTTTCCTCTGTCCTGGCAAGTATCCAGGTTTGGGTTCCCATTTTCTCTTTCCCCACGTTTGTACCACCCCTTATTAATTCCAAGACTAGCATTAACTCATACTGGGTTTTTAGATCTGGGTGGAACCCCAGAGAAAACCCACTTGGTTCTGCCTTTGGACTCAACTAGGTAACTCTCTAAAGCAGCCAGGGTGAGCCACTGTGGTCACTTTGTAGAGCTGCAGAGAACACGTTCTTGCAGCTCCAAGGGTGCCCAGCCCCTCGTTATCACTCTTAACATGTTAGATGTCCTTCCTGACAATGCCAAACTATGCCATCCCTCCGGGATAAGGGCCGTGTCACCGAGTGTAAGGGATGGCACACAAGCCATCCCTTGCTTCTGAGGTCACTGTCTTGTCTCCAGCCAGAAGTTCCCCTGCATTGAGGTCTCCCCATCACTCTGAGAGCCAGACTGGCAGGACTTGAGATGATCCTCTCCAGCAGTCAGCAGTCCACTGAAGGAAGACGTTCTCTCTCTGGCATCGTAGGGAGTAGGCAATTTTCCACTTGTCTGCTGTGTGAGATAGACAGAGGGGGCTGATTAGACCTGAAGCCTTTTGGGGGTCTCTTATATTGCTTACTATGGGAACCACTGGGCCGACTTGGTTTTTCATGCTGGGAAGGATGAGACCAAAGCCTGACCCAAAAGTCAGCAATCGCCAAGACGGGTGAAATAAATGAGCAAAGGGAATCCCTTCTTTGTGTGCTTCGTGCTCAGGCCTTGCCAGCTATTGAAGGGCTTCCGCTGTGGCTTGCAGCTGCAGGCTGGGCCCCTTTTGCTTGCTAGCCTTTTGGTTACCTTTCTTCTCTTTTAGACAAAGATTTAGCAACTCCCTTCCGGATTCAACTGCAACTTTGATTTCCCCGAGGAGCCCTGTGGTTGGATGTACGATCATTGCCAAGTGGCTCAGAAGCACCCTGGAATCGGAAGTGCCAGCCCCAATGACCGAACATTTCCAGGTAGGCAGCTGAGACATCCTATGGAAGATGGGAAGGCCAGCCTGCACGTGGTTTTTCATCCTGACTCCCTTGCAAGCTTCTTAGCTTCCTACCACAGGGCAGTTTTCTGCCACAGACATCCATCTGCACACAGCCTGGCTGGTCGGTGGCTCCTAGCCTACTCAGGATTTCAGGCCAGCCTGAAGTTGCTAGGGAGAAAGAGGAACCAGGATAATTGAGAAAGAGAAGCCTTGGGAGGTCCTTAGGAGATGGTAGGGCGTCTTCTTGTTCCCCTCAGCCAGCTCGGCTACTTCTGTCTCATTAACAGGTGCCTTCTGGAAATGTTTTTAACAATAAGCTTTCCAGGGATTGAAATAAAACCCCCAAACTTGTATCATAAGGTGCACACACATTCAGTGGTAAAAATACTCTCCCCACAGTTCAGTGGGTCACAAACACAGGGGTGGGCTGGGACATGCAATGGCGGGACTCAGGGAGTGGTATTTTTACTCTACCCAAGTTACCTCCAGAGACGAATATACTGAAAATGATCGGGAGATGTTGGAGTTGAGGGTATTTATTATTCTCCTTTTTAATATAATTTAATATAGCTTATGTAATTTTTAATAAGGATTATATTTAATCGGCTAGTAAAGTTTCAGAAAATTTAACAAGTGGCGTTCACAAGCCAGTATGCATTGGTCCAAAACACTCTGATTAGCTTTCAATTTCCATCCACCTCCTGCCTGGCTCTCAGATGCCCATAAACAAGCCTTTGGGAGAAAAGAGGGTTAATTCTGGAAACTTAGCAGGCTAAATGTTGATGAGCTGCACTGGGAAAAGACAAGAAAATGAGAAGGGGAGGGGCTCTCCTCTTCCTGGCTTCTGGTACCACCCCCCCCCCCAGTCCCTAGGAGTTCAAGGAGGGAGGAAGGCTTAGAAGAAGACTTGGGGCCGGTCTTCCACCATAGCCCACAGTTGCTTTCCCAGAGGGTCCACAGCATCTGCTCTGAAGAAAACATTTTCATATTTCAAGTGTTTATCTCTTCAGCCTTTGAGTGCTGGCTCAGAGAGATTGTATCTGAGGATCACCACAGCCTCAGGCACAGGAGAAGAGAGCACTTACCCCAGTCCCAGCTCTAATCCCCTCCCGGTCCTGCTCTCTGCAATAATGTTTAATTAATATAATGAGGCCTCCCTGCACGTCGGGAAGAAAAATACTTATTTTATAACCCAGCCAGGATTTTTCGTTTCATTTCCTCTCCTTTGAGACTGGGTCCAATTAATTGGTGGTTTTTTTTCCCAGCTCCCATCTTTATCTGAATGTAAGGAAGGTGAATGAGGTATATGTGTGCATATGTTATATTTTGTCTGAAGGCGAGATAGGGATTGAGGAGGGGAGGGTTTCTAAGGTGCAGCTTGGCTGGGGCACTCTGAATAAGGTTGTACACATGGACTCTGTGTGGTAGGAGGAGTGATCATTTCTTATGACCTGCTTTTAGTCCTTGCTAATCCTCTGCCCCCCCCCATACTTCTAAAAAGGTTTCCTCTGGGGGTGCCTGAGGCTAGCCCTAGACTACGAGGACGCCAGCAAGCAGGCAGCATTCTTTCTCTCTTCGCCTCCCTCTGCCCTAGCCTGTTGCCCTGCGCCTCTACCCACTTTTTTCAGACCCCACCCTCACCTCAATACCTGGTCCCTTGACCCTTGCTTCGCTACTGGTTGGGAAATTGTAGTCTTTGTCTTCGTTTCAGCTTATTCATTCCACACTGCAGTTAGACAGGGCTTCTGGGAGCAGGCTAAGGAATGGGCACAGTTCCAACCTTTGATGAATAGGATAGGATAGGATAGATGGGGACAGAAAGAAAAGTAGGGTCATACGGAAGTGCTGGATCTAATGCTAAGAGGGAAAAAAACGCTTGTTCTCCTGTTCCAGAGGAGCCACTGGAGTTTAGGAGAGCAACCGGTGACCTGACCCCAGGGAACAAAGTCACAATTTTGTTTTGGGAATCCTTCCCCTTTATCCTAGGATAGATTAGAACAACCCATCTTCTCCGTTTCCGACTGTCCTGCTTACAAAACTCCAAATCACACTGTAAGCAGACGATAGAACCCTTTCTAGCAGTGAGAAAGGAAACAGCTGTGCTGGGCTCAGGGCGGGGACCACGCTGATGGGCGCAGAAGGCCTGGCGCCTGTCCCCAAACCTGAGAGCCAGTGTGTCACCCCGACCCGTGCTCTTCCACAAAGAGAGGCCAGAGCCATTGTTCTGTGGAAGCGCACAACACACTTCACCTCTTCATGAGTAGGTAAACAGACGCCATTACATTTTAGAAAGGAAGCATCACAGCCGACGGCCGAGAGAAGGAAGGATGAAGGGAAACGGGGCGGGGCGAGGTGGCCATGTTGAAACACAACACAAGTGTCCATGGAAACTACTTACATTCATTGCTTAGATGTTTTCTGATTGAGTTGTTTTCTCGCTCTCTTTCCTTTTTCTGCTCCCTTTTAAGTCCGCAGTTAGCTCCGTCCCTTTGCCTGGTGGTAACGGTTGCTCCAGGCTGACAAGACACTCACGGGTTTCATTCCACTGTTTTTGTTTTCCAACATCAGTCTTTCAAGCCACTCAGAATTTCTTTTTTTAGCTCTTGTGGCTGAGCTGCCTAGAGTGTTCATCTCCAATGCCCCTCCCGCTGGGGGGGGGGGATGTGTTTCCAAACTCAGTGACCCCCTGGTGGTAGCCGAGGAGCCTATCCAACCTCTCTGACAAGTCACTTGCCTTCCCTCTGAAGCTACAACAGCAGCAGCGTGTGATTAGTAGAACAGACGTATTCTCTACAGACATGCTCTGACGCTTTGATATAAAACAGTTCCGAGAATGATGAGAGGTGGGTCTCTAAGAAAGGATACAAACCACTCCTTGAGGTGATAGGGTTGGGCCTGGTATCCAGTTCTCCAGTGTTTGGGTTAAGGCGTCCCCGACTGCTTGTGGCTATTCTATCATAATTTTAAAGAGTTTCATAATTTTAAAATGGTTTCAGCTGACTCTTCAGTTCTGCCGTGGCACTGGTCCTTTTTCAGGGATGCTGGGGCCACACTGTCCATACGTGGACCACGTCATCATCAATACTGTATTAAACAGTACTGCTATAGCACCTTGGGCATTAGCAGGGGAACAAGCTCCCATCCTTGATGTTGCTTCTATAAGTTGGGTTTAGTGAAAACCAAGAAGCAATGAGTAGGGGGATGAATTTGCCTGAGCTGGTTCTCAAAGTGTTGTACATGGTGGCCACTATTCTGATCTTCCTATGTATGCTACTCCTGTCTCCCTCCACATCCATGGGAAATAACCAAGGGACATAGCATTAAGCACTATTTGGGGGGTCACACAGAAATAGTACCCTAAGTAAACAGTAATACCAATAGCATTGATAGTTGTTTCTATGATCATTATTACTGTCAAGAATGAGGTAAGACGTGTTTTCATGTAATCTCAGCTACTTGAAGGAACTGAGGCAGGGGGACTTGAAAGTTGAAGGTCTGCCTGGGCTGCAGAGTTCAAAACCAGCTTAGGCAGTTTTGCAAGACCCTGTCTGAAAAGGAGAAGAAAAAGGAGAATTGAGGTTGTAGCTCAGTGGCCAGAGTGTTTGCCTCGTGTCTGGGAATGCCTGGGTTCGATTCCCAGCTCCACTGGGGGGGAAGGGGAGCGAGAGAGGAGGAGGTCAGACCATAGATTACAGAATTCTCCCCCACAGCTTCCTGGGTGATCCACTGGGATCTGCAATGTATGCTCTTTTAAACATTGTTTGACCTTGTGAAGTGCGATTACAATGTTACTTTGCTTCACTGACCAAGAGCCGTGAAAGCATCTAAAGAAAACAGGCAAAGCCTGCTTGGACTAGGACACCATTATGAAGCTGTGCCCAGCTCAGGGAAGGAGCTGAGACAACTGTGTCTTTACTTGGGTTCAAAGGAAGCTCAAGTGAGAGTAAACCAAGAATCCAACATTTGGGTTTACACATGTTGGCTGTCCCTTCAAATATCAGTAGTAGACCCTGTTGATTTCTCACTGGGGTTGTTTGGATGCAGATTTGGTTGCTGATAAACTCCAGCAGAGTGGGGAACCAGAGCTCTGATGCACCATGTGTGTGCAAAGGAAAGGATAAAGGGAACTGTGCCTGAGTATGGCTGGTACAAGTTCATGCAGAAATCAAAGGAAAGAGCGGAAAAGATGAGCTCATAGTAAGCTTGAGTTTTGACAGTAAGCTAGCCATGCATTTGAAATTCTGAATCTAAAAATCTCTCTCTGAGCTCAAAAAAATCAGGTATCAGCTGGCAATCCAGACACTTGAATGGCCTCAGTACAGTGGTTCTCAACCTTCCAAAGCTGTGACCCTTTGATACAGTTTCTCATGTTGTGATGAGCCCCAATCATAAAATTATTTCGTTGTTACTTCATAACTGTAATTTTGCTTCTGTTGTGAATCGCAATGTAAATGTCTGATTTGCCACCCTGTGAAAGGATCATTCGACCCCCCCCCCCCCAACACACAAACAGGTCAAGATCCACAAGTTGAGAACCACTACGTCCGATTGAATCACCTTCAAAGGGGGTTGCTGGAGGACAGAAAACTGGGGCTGTGGACCCATGATAGATTACAAAAGGACAGGGAGAAATGAGCTAAAAATAAACACTAGTCAAGGGATAATTTCAGCTAGACAAGGAAAGAATAGAGGCCTCTTGTAAGATGGGAGAAAAACATCCCCTGTGTGGAAAAGATGACAAGAGAGAGACGCTGCTATCCCTGTCTCCTGAAAATCACGAAGGACTGAGTTGATAAGCAAGCGTCAGAATGAGAACAGAGCTATCTACACGGCAGAACTTTCTGTGGGAGCTGACACATCCAACAAGTATCTCCAGGTAGCTGCCTGCAAGGACTGGCCAGGCTGAAGACTTAAATGTGCATGGAGTGTTCTATGTAAACCTTGAAAACATCCTGCCGAGGTCATCCAAAGTCAATGTTTCCCTTAACTGCTTGTTAATTTGAGGACCTTAGCAGAGATAGACTGACCTTGGGAGGCCAGCTGAGGGGCTGACTCATGTTTTAAGTATGACCTATACTAAGAGGCTCCATCTCCTGCTTCGCCAAATATTCTTTCAGATGGCTGTTCTAGTAGGAGGGCAAGATGCTAGCCAGGAGATGTGTGTGAGGGACAGATGGCGTGTTTGGCTTTGCAGTAGCCAGGAGGATCAGGCTGGTGATTTATTCCGGGGTTTGTTAAAGGGGAGTAGACACAATTGAATTCATTGCGATTGGCGCAGCCTCAGTCACATGGCCATAGCACACTTGAGCGGCTGAAGCCAGATGGGGTCATAAATCGCCAGGTGAAATATCAAGTGACCCTTCTTGAGACAGCATCGGGAGAGATGCCTGAATGACTGACCTCTGCCCTTTCTCGCTGCCCTTTGGAACTTGTGTTGTTCATTCCCATGTGGTCGCTTGCTCTGTATCATTAGTGACAACTGAGTCAAGAATGCAGCAAATGCCTCCCAAATATGTCCTTCAGGAGGACAGGAACTGTATGGTGGGGACATGATTTCTTCCTTCTCTTTTAATAACTGAGTGTACTTCCTTTCCATTGTCTTTTTGTTGGATGCTATCCATTGCCAGTTTCCTAACCATCAAACACAGAGCAAGAAGGGAACTTCCGGCAGGCAGGGTTGAGTCTTAGTTAGCCACTTTTCATATTAGAGCAAATTCTTGACAGTTCAAAGGGTTTCTCCCTAATGACCAAGGCAAGTCACAAAGCAACCTGTCCCCTGTCCCCGTGCCATGCCAACCCTTCTTTCTACCAGGTAACTGCCAGCCTCTGGGAACTTTCTTAGTATCTAGCAGTGGTAGGCCACAAAATTGGAATATTTCAGAACGGTCTTCACTTTGAGAATGCATGAGTGTCAGAATTGAATGAGAGATGAAGCATTTAACTCCAAAGAGGGGTCAGTGGAGACCCATGAAGACCCAGAGAGGGGACGTTAAAAGGGGCTTAGGGTTGTATTTCCTGGAGAAGCACAGACTAAAGGTCTTAATTCTCTCTCTCCCTCCCTCTCTTCCCCTTCCCCCACGAGTGTTTGTGTGTGTGTGTCCTCTGGTGTCAGTCTTTATCTTGCGTCTTGTCTGAACAGTGTGTGTTTGTTCACTTGTATACCTCAGGCTAGCCCAGAAACTTCCATTGCTTTCCCTATATCTTCCGCCCATTTCCACGTAGAGGTACATTATAGAGAGGTTTACAGACTTGTGATTTTGCCTCAGTTCTGGGCACGTGGATGTGGTTCCATCGAGCTTGTGAGGCAAACACCTTATTTACTTAGCCACATTCCCAGTCCCCTGGACTTCTTAATACTTTATGAGTGAAACTATTTCTAAGTCAGAAAAGAGAAACTGGCTGCATCCTCCACTGGATGGAGGAAATGTGTCCACAGGACAGCAGGAAGTGTAAAACTGAATTTGAGATGTTCCTGACAGTTGGGGCTATGGCCTGGAAAGACCTTTCTGAAGGGAAGGATGGATGGTGTGGTGTCAGGATGTCCCTGCATGCTTCCTGTGGCCTATGCTAGTAGTCGTGTGTGTGTGTGTGTGTGTGTGTGTGTGTGTGTGTGTGTCCCACCCAAGATCTAAGACACTATCACATTTTGTCTCATCTTCTATAGATGCTCACAGGAGGGAGCTGGCTGGTTCCTATAGTTGAGACGGGTCTGGGAAATCATCTTATTTCAAAGAAAGACAAGCGGGCGGTGGTGGCGCACGCCTTTAATCCCAGCACTTGAAAGGCAGAGACAGGCGGATCTCTGTGAGTTCGAGACCAGCCTGGTCTACAAGAGCTAGCTCCACGACAGGCTCTAAAGCTGCAGAGAAACCCTGTCTCAAAAAACCAAAAAGAAAGAAAGAAGGAAAGGAAGGAAGGAAGGAAGGAAGGAAGGAAGGAAGGAAGGAAGGAAGGAAGAAGAAAGTCAAAACCCTCATTGAGATAACCCATACCTTTGCATCTTGCACTGGCTTCCCCAGGTTGCTGGTTTTTGGCCTGCGGGCAACAGTGTATGAAGAGGCATCAGTAGCTCCGCTAATCTCTTGCTACAGCCCTGTTACCATTCAAGTGATTTACGGGCTCCATTCTTTCAACCCTGTGCAGCAATGCCACTATTATATCCATTATACAGATGGGAAGACAAAGGTTTAGAGCCTCAGGCAAGGATTCCACCCCAGCTGACAATGAGCTGGTGAGTTTCCTCAGGCCCTTCTCAGTTCAGTTCCTGCTTTCATCAGTCAGTCCTGGAAATACGACCTCACACCTCTGAGCCTCAGTTTCCTCCTAGAAATGGAGGAGATAAGCTTGCTGTGGAGTGAGGCACGTTTCCAATGCCAGCGTTTGGGAGGAGCAGGTGGGAGGATCTGGAGTCCGGAGCCAGCCCGAGCTGCTTTGCAGGACCCCAGCAGGAGCTGGGCATACTGGCTTCTGTTGTGGGGATGGAACCTAAAGGAGAAACTCCAGTCTCACACAATATCTATTCAGTCCATCATCCCCAGCCTCGACCTTTTCCTCTCCCGTTCCTTGAGCTTTTCCTGGTCGGAGCCTCTCCCTTCACGATGTCCCTGGTTCTAATCAGGCCTCTCTTCGTGATGGGCAGAGATGTTTTGCAGCTCAGCGTCCCTCTGACTGATGTCGCCTGTTAATTCCTTAAATTTACATATCGTCTTTCTTCCCCGGAGCTCATAGCACTTAACAGACAAGTGGGGCACAAATGATTTAACCGAGTGAAATCCAGAGGCCTGCTTGTCTGGAGACTCTGCAAACGCATGGATTAGCTCAGACGTCAGCGCTGAATTATGATCCTTCGGCTGCTTGTGCTTAGCACGCCACTAGCATTAACTCGGTTCTTGCTGTGGTCCCGTAAATCACGCATACTGATTATCAGCCTACTGTGAGGGGAGGGGGGAGAAGAAAGGAGGGGGCTTGGAGGCTCCGGACCAGCTGACTGGGATGGAAGCCTTTGGCCTGGCTCAGTTCTAATGACAGGGTGGCTAGCTAAGATAGACCCGGATAAAATCCTTGCAGCCAGCCATTTCACACCCCGCACGCTTTTGGCTTCCCCAGTTGTAAGCATTCTGAGATGATTCCTTTACTTAAGAATGCAAATTCACACAAGCGACAGAATTTCCGCCAAGCAATCCTCAGGCAGCAAGCGGGTCTTATTTGTGAAACTATGAAGGGAGAGGGCTGAATAAGAAGTCTCTCAAACGTGCTTTCCTCTGTAGATGGGGTAGGAAAGGGAAGGTCTTAGAAGTTGCTGGAGCACAGAGGATGGGGGACCCTCACTGGCCTGCCAGTCTACTGGGCCCCTCCGCAGGTTACCCTGGTGTGAGGTTGCCTCACCTTTAAAAGGGGGCTGTTGGCTCAAGAAAACAGAGGCAATGGCAAAAGGACTGCGTGAATCTGAAGGCTTGGCAGAGTCTAGCAGATTCTCCCTCTGTCCTCATTCTTTCTTCCTCTGTGTGTTTGTCATTCATTATGTTATTCATTCATGAAATCAAATTTCCCTGAGTAGTGTGATATACATGCATGAAGCAAAGGAGAAGCACGCAGTATTAAACCTTATATGCACAAGACAGTCTGAAACGGGTGTGTGTGGAGTGTGCAGTGACCCAGCAGGCGAATGTGCTTGCCCCAACACCGATGCTGGACTCCAGTCCCTGACCCCACATGGTAAAAAGAAGGAACCAACTCCCGCAGCCAGCACTGAGGTACACTCATATGCACAAACACATGCACACGTGTGAACATAGGCGCATACATATACATCAAGTAAATAAAAAATATTTTAAAAAAAATCTTACAAAAGATACATATGACCCAGTTAAGAGTAAGTTGGTGGGTAGTTACCATGGAAAGTGGCCTCGACTCCTTTAAAGGTGCAGGATCAGTGGTATAGCTAACAAATACCTGAGTTGCTGAGAAAGTGGGGGTGAATATTACCTGTGCCAAGAGCTGGGCCATGTGGAGAAGAGGACGGAACCAAGAGGTGTAGGCAGGCTGAGACAGCAAGGCAGCAGACCTAGGGGGGAAGCGGGTTTTTCCTCAAACAGAGAATGACTGAAAGGATTTGGGACAAGACCCCTTGCAGGACAGCTGAAATAGAGTTTACTGCAGGAAGCGGGGTATCCCTCAGTTAAGTCCGGGCTCTAGTTCTGAACAGTCATTCCCTCCTTGGCCAGGTCCTGTAACCTTTCTTGGTTTCTCCACTGTGTGCAAGTAAAATTTAGATGTCTTAGCTTGCAAGCATAGAGCGAGCGGTGAGATGGGATAATATACACTCGTGTGCTTTGTAACCTGCAAAGCAGTGTACAGTCTTGAGTTGTAATTATTATCATTGATACTGGTAGCAGAAAGATCTGATGGGGAAACAGAGGGTTGGGAGGACCAACTGAGTGTCTGGTGATGCTATCAGCAACACTTCCCTCGACAGACCCCATCATTAACGTCGCGCTTTGGAGGCGGCCTCCTCTCCCTTATCTGTACCTGGAACAGGCCTGCTGCTGGCTGGAAGGTCTGCTATAGGCTTAGCCCTCGCCTAGCAAGATGATGCCCACAGATGTTGACAAGCCGCAAACCAGACATCCCCATCCCAGAGAGGGTGCTCGCCCAGGGCTTCTGGAATGCGAGCCTGTACTTCCCCTGCAAACCCAAGGTTTCACCATCCATATTGACTGGAAAAGCTCTGTGCCCGTGTCTCAGGCTAACGTGGCATCATGTTAAGAACCAGAAGTGTCTGGCCCCGCTCACATCCCAAGCTGGATACATACTGAAAATATGTCCCTGCCCCCCCTTGCCCGCCTGGCAGAGGAGTTTAGCAGACCATGACCCATGTCTCAGTGGCCCAAGGGCAGATTGTGAGACCTCTCCCCTCTCTCCTCTGCGCATTTGCTCTCTGCTCGCAGGCTGGAGGTTACCCATCTCAGCAAACCGTGTCTGTAAGGCCTAGGGGCTGCCAACCATAACGAGAGCTCAGCCTTCTGCATAAGTCAGATGGGTTTAAAGCCAATCTGCCAAAGGCCATTCTTGAAGCATTTGGACACGAACCCTTAATTTCCCAGGACATGTGTATTCTTGCTAAACGCACAGCCTTTGTTATTGAAAATGGCCATACCTTTTAAACCGCTGGAGCTGTGTGTGCTTGGGAAAAGCCAAGCCCAGGAAGAAAGTGGATGTCCAGCCCCCCCCCCACCCCTGATCTGCTTTAAGTTGACCTGAGTGTCTGGGTGAACAGTTACTGAAGCCCTGGCATCATCTGGCAGGACAGAAGGTTTTTAAATGTCTCCATTGGACAGTGCCCAGCCAGACAACAAAGACTGGAAGCATAAACCACTGGCCAGAGTCACCCTCTAATCCAGCAGCCACTTCACCCCTATAAACGGTTCCCTTATAATTCAGTTCATTAGACAGCATTGACCCTTTGGGTAAAGCCAGAGATGAAGCTCTTAGAGAGAAGAAACAAGCTTGTACACAGGCAAGATTTCAAGTTGACCATGGCAGGGGCTATACATGAAAGAGACGTGACCCAAATGATCCAGAGACGGGAAGAGGGACCCATTGTGACTTGCAGATGGAAGAAAGAGCTTCAAGGAGATGCAACATTTGAATCAGACTCTGAGGGAGCCTTAGAAAAGAGCTCAGCAGGCCCAACATGGCGACACACACCTGTAGTATGAGACTTAAAAGGCAGAAGGCAGGAAGGTTGTAAGTTCAAGTCCACTTACATAGCAAGACCCAACACGTTTCAAAACACCGAAAACACCCCCAACTCCAGCCCGACCTTTCTGATGGAGGGGCCACAGTTACAAAGTGGTGTATTACCCAAGCACTTACCACCTGTATTTGGATTTGTCTTCCCAGATGACAAGAACTTCTTGAGACTACAGAGTGACAGCCGGCGAGAGGGCCAGTATGGGCGGCTCATCAGCCCACCAGTGCACTTGCCCAGAAACCCTGTGTGCTTGGAGTTCCAGTACCAAGCTACAGGCGGCCACGGGGTGGCACTGCAGGTAGTTCGGGAAGCCAGCCAGGAAAGCAAACTCCTCTGGGTCATCCGTGAGGACCAGGGGAGTGAGTGGAAACATGGCCGCATTATCCTGCCCAGCTATGACATGGAGTATCAGGTGAGTGGGGGGGGGGCGAAAGGGGCTCAAGACGCAAGGGAATCATTGTGATTCCTCTTTCAGTATTTCAAAGAGCCTTGCCCATTCATCATTAAGGGACACGGTTAAGCTCCACTGTTTTCATTGTGTTTCTTTTGTTGCTATGGTAACTAAATGACACTCTTATTTGTTATTCAGAATGAGCCTATCTCGACACCCAGACTTGGTTCTTTGTTCCTCCTATTGCCTTTTATATTGCTGGAATTTTCTCCGACAAATGTTTCTTCTCTTCATTTTATTTTAGACTGCTATCAAGTGGGCTGACAAAGGGACTCACAGGCCAGGGAAATAAACACAAACAGCCCCTCCACATCCAAGGCAGTGGGGCTCTCAGAATGGGGGAGGCTGGGCCGTGCCCCCCCATACCTGCTCCAGAGAGCAGGAATCCAGGAAGGGCCGCAGATGGATAGACATTAAACTCTGTAGCCAGTGGACCCGGGAGAGCCCCAAACAAGTGGCTTCCTCACTCTCTGTCTGTCTCAGCTCCAGGAATTACTTTCTGTTATCTCTATCCCATGGAACAGGAGACTGTGGCACGGATGAGCACACACATCTGTAGCTGCATCTTGGGCTGGGGCAGACAGACACACTGTGGACGAGGTGACTGAGAAGCAGCCAAAGCATTAACCTGCTCCTCCCCAGATGAAGTGCAGCAACAGATGGCTGGACAGGCAGCCAACTGCTCCTTCAGCTTGCCAGAGGACATGTGCTCGTTTGCAGAGAGAACCTGGGGAGGGTGAGAATGAGGAATGATTAAAGACCACAGAGCTGAGGGGCTTCTGTGCGCAGGTTGAAGCATCCTGAGACCCTCGGTTTGCAACCTGGGTCCCCAGTTGCTAACGTTAGTGCTGGGATTAGAAGACCCTATTGGAGTTTTTGTCTCACCCCCTGTAGGGTGGGCTTCTCCAGGCAGAGCTCTTGTCTTAATAGATTTTGTTGCTCTCTCACCTGTGTGCCTAAAACATAGCAGACGCTCAGAAAGCAGTTTCCTTGTTGTTGTATTAATGGATCTCTAAGTCAGCGTGCTGGGAGTGGGCACCTAGAAGGCAAAGCAAACCTAGGCGCCACGTGTTCCTCTTTACCCTCACCTGCTCATGGTCTCTGAATTTTCAAATAACCTAGTTTGAGAATTTGAAGGATTTATGAGAAAGGAACCTCAGAAATAACTAGGGAAATTTTAACACCACCCCCCTGTTATGTGTGCTCCAATTGTGGTCCTTTTAATCAGTATATTCTTGTTACTGGACAGCAATATCCATCAACTTGCTATATTTTCTTATCCTCTCAAATATGCACTTGATTTGAACCAACTCTTTTTAAATTAAGATCTCAAAGAGATGTAGCCATGTGGTCCACAGATGTGTACCAGGTGCAATGAGTCACACGCACAAACACACACACATACACACACACACACACACCACACACACACACACACACACACACGGCTGTTAGCAGAAACTGGGAGTCTTTACACTAACCATGGCTCTTGTCCTTCTGGCTGTAGATTGTGTTCGAGGGAGTGATAGGGAAAGGACGATCGGGAGAGATTGCCATCGATGACATTCGGATAAGCACTGATGTCCCATTGGAGAACTGCATGGGTATGTGACTACCTCTCTCTTTGTGGCAAAAGGCAGCAACTGCTTTCTTAAAACACAGTAGGTAGGGCTTAAAACAGTAGTAGGCAGGGCTGCGCCTGTCTGTAGAGGAGGTGACATGTGGGCATGGTTGTGTCTCAGGCTGAGCTGGGAGGGGTATGATATGAAGTGAAGGTTTATATCCGTCTCCCAATCAGAAATAGATGTGCATTAAATACATGAAAACTCAGAGTGCCAAGACCCCATCATCAGACTCCAGTTTTTAGCGAAGAAAACGCCACAGGCCAAGAGCACCTGCCAGTCAGAATTACATGCTGGAAAGGGTTGATGGACTTAATGGAAGCCTTCAGTGGTGGACACAAACGGTACCCATGCTATATAAGAATGATAACACAATTACCCACGCCGTTCTTTCATATGAATGAACTGCAGGGAAAATTATGGCATAAGAAATAAAATGTTACATTTTGTTTTCAAGCTAATACTTCTAAGGCCCAAGAGTCTGGAGTTGTAGGGTTAAGCGTGGCATACCACAGGACCAGTTTAGAAAGGACACCCCTAACTAGCTTTCTGGTCAGAAGTCCTACGAACCAGCGCTTCTGAAATGCACATAGTTCTGCTCAAGGCTTCATTCTGAAGCAGGGGTACCTCCCATCAGAGCCATGGATTTTTCCCCAAACAGAAAAGGATCCTGAGAAGGAAAAGGCTTGACTCCAGCCAGCAGAGTTGCTGTAGTAAATTACCAAGCGCTTTTCTTGGACCTTAGGTCCTGGGTGTCTGTTCCTAGTGATGTAAGAAGCAACCGAGACTTCCCCAGTCCTCCAGGCAACTCTCAGGGCTTGGGTATCTAAAAGTAACCCCAGGTCTGAGAAAGTAATCAGTACTAAGTTACTGATTACAATGCCTTCGGGACCCGTTACTCTGTGAGGACTTTTTTTGATTCAAAGCAACTTGAGAATCCTCTCTAGTCGCCCTTGCCCAGTGATATTCGGCACAGTCTAGAA